>NW_023270447.1:35634794-35694978 GCF_011800145.1 Mirounga leonina
TATATATATATATATATATATATATATATATATATATATATATATATCTGTTGGTGGAGTGGGGAGGAGAGATATCCCTAAGCATTGGTAACTTTTAAAAACTCTACAGCCAGAGTTGAGAACCACTCTATATTGTATATTTGTTTCGTTTTGGTTTAGTTTTCTCCTCCCAGACTATAAACTTAATAAAAACAAGGACATTTTCTATTTTGTTCACTGTTCTATCCCTAGATCTCAGAATAGAGCCTGCCACATTATAAGCTTTCAATAAATATTTGTTCATAATTTATAAAATAATTAGTACTTTCCACCTAGAATATACAAACAAATATGCACTATTGGCTCTATATAATTCAGTAAACTCTATACCTCTAATTTTTCATTGATTTGTTCACTCATTTAAGAAATACTTATTTAGTGCATTCAATGAACCAGACAATATTCTAGGCTCTCAGAAATCAAGAATGAAATAAGTAAATATCTCTGCCCTTGTGGAGCTTACATTCTCATCCCAGTCGTAAATGTGTAGATAATATTGTAGCTTTAGAAATAAGAAAACCTAAGTTCTTTTAATTATTCATTATTCATTATTCAGTGTGCTACCTTGAAAAAAGCCACTTAACCTCTTTGGGACTAGTCATAAAATTATTTAAAATAATCCTTCTTTAATTCAATGTAATTGGAACTGTTATTTTTATGCTGCTGTTTAAAACAACTTTCAGAGTAATTTCAGAAGATTGTTTTCTTTCTTAAACTATGACTAATTAAAAGAAAACCAATTTTCTGCAAAAGAAAATAATTGGATTGTAACAGATTTATGAAACCCACTACATCTGTCTTAAGAAATCTCATAGTCTGCAGAATAAAGCCAGCGGGAGCAATAGCTCTGAGATATCCCGGATGGCGAAAGTGTGGGAATCCTTTAAAAGTTCATTCTAGTTTTGCACAAAAAGATCATTCATTTATTTTTTTCATCCATCTATTCAATAAATATCCCTGGGTGCTAAAAATTACTAGGAGTTTTGCCAAGTCGTAAGGTTATAATACATGTTCTTTGCTCTTAAGAAGCTCATCTTATTATACTCATTTTATAAAGAAACAATTACAACTATCATGACAAAGGTAACATAAAACAAGTATTGCACATTGAAAGAAAACACATAGAATTGGACTTACAGCTTGCCCTTAGTTCATAAAATCTCTCCTTCTTTTGATGTTCTATAGCATTCCGTTTCTTTTATGTCAACTGACATAGTTTGCTTTTATTCTAGTTATTTATCTACTCTATCCCTGTAACTCCCTTTGGCTTATACATGTATATTATGTGTCTATTACACTTTGATATATACATTATATATCATCTATATGTATGTATTCACCTTGCATTGGATACCACATTCACTTGATATATATTTTTTATCAAATTAAAATTAAGAATAAATTCAGATGTCTGTAAGAGTATAGTCATACAAATCTAGAACAAAATCCAGTAAATCCAAATGCATATGAGACTCAAAGCCTTCCAAAAAAGCTAAGTAAATTCAAATAAGTAACTGTGCTCAGGTAGAAAACAAATGAGCCAGATGCAATCCTCGAATCTCTAGAAAGATCAAATTGTTGTATAGCATTGTAGTGACTATATATTTTGTTTCAAAGCACAATTTGGTAAATCATGTGCCTTACCTCGGAGATAAGGGCAGAGCAGTGGCTCTTAGAATGAACCCAGGCTGGGCGCCTGGGTGGCTCAGTTGGTTAAGCGACTGCCTTCGGCTCAGGTCATGATCCTGGAGTCCCTGGATCGAGTCCCTGAATCGAGTCCCGCATCGGGCTCCCTGCTCGGCAGGGAGTCTGCTTCTCCCTCTGACCCTCCCCCGTCTCATGCTCTCTGTCTCTCATTCTCTCTCTCTCAAATAAATAAATAAAATCTTTAAAAAAAAAAAAAAAGAATGAACCCAGGCACCTAACTCTTGGTACATAGGCTGCTATAAATTGCTGTACATCTTCTTCTAGGCTTACTGATTAGTATTTTCCCTGTGCACGAAAAGAGCATTTAAGAGGAAAGCATTTTGGGTTCAATCCTATTTGGGGGTGAGAGGAATGCCAGGAACTCCAGAAGTTTTCCCAATTATTGCCTATGCTTTCTTGGATTGTTTCCTGGTTATTTATTTATTTATTTATTTAGGTGGGTGGGTGGGTGGTGGGGAAGCACTTGAGTGTAAGACAGTGTGGGCTCCAGAAGCATACAGGCCTGAATTTCAAAATAGGTTCTGTCACTCAGAATTGTACCACCTTAGGGCGCCTGGGTGGCTCAGATGGTTAAGCGTCTGCCTTTGGCTCAGGTCATGATCCCAGGGTCCTGGGATCGAGTCCCACATCGGGCTCCCTGCTCCTTGGGAACCTGCTTCTCCCTCTGCCTCTCTCTCTGTCTCTCATGAATAAATAAATAAAATCTTTAAAAAAAAAATAATTGTACCACCTTAGAATTAACTCGAATCCTGTTTCTCTGTAAAATAGGAACACAACTTATACCTCACAGGTCTTTTGAATGATTACATTAGAAATTCCTTGTAAAGGATGGTAGATAACAAATGTTACTTTCTTCTTGCACATTACATCAGTTACTTTCAGTTTAACTCCCTGTTCTTATTTAGGTCAGTCTGGGTTATTGTTGGTCAGTCTGGGTTATTTTAAGATTGGAACTAAGATTCAAACTGATCAGTGATACAAGAAATTTATTTAATAAATAAGGGCATTGAAACACAAAAATGTAAGATGACATGATCTCAGAATGAAAGACAGTTTCTTAAATTGAGAAAATTTAACTTCGTATAAAAGTCATGGCACTATTCTTGCTCTTCTCATTTCTCTTTGGACCAAACAAAATGTCAGCCTGAATTTGTATTCATGTTTAGAATGGACTAGATAACTTTGGAGGCCTGTTTTTACTGTGCTATTCTTTGAGATTATTTTGGTCATGGACACTGGAGTTACTAGCAAATTACCTAAAAAATATTAATGATCCCTTTATCCATGGTAAAAATCTAAAGGAGGAATTTGTAAATGACATATAGGCTAACTATTTTTTTCTGCATAACAACTTTAGTAGTGTGGATGGATACTCAAGCTCTTAGGACAATAAAATGTACATTTTCTGTGACTGCGAACTTTTAATTCATCAATGTGCTTGTTTTAGAAAAAGATAAAATGTCACATTAAATACTTTAAATTAAAAACAAATATCAGGCAAAACTGAGTAGTTTTAATTATGCTTATAAACACATCACAAAAATGTAAGCCCTTTCAAATTCAGGAAGGTTGTTTTTTTCCTAAAGTACTGAATTTTCTTTTTAAAAAAATTTTATTTTCTGGCTTAACTCATTAGCGTGCCTCTCTAAAATATGTTACCTGGAGGTTAATAATAATTGGAATGAATAAGGTGTTAGCTGTAACATTATATGGAACATAGTCTTATTTATTTGAGTTTCTTAAAATAGATCCTTGGAAAATACTCTATAATATAATTTTAATGACAACTAAATGCTTAAACTTTTTGTGTATTACTTGGTAAAAGAATACCTTCATTTGTCATATTTCAGAAGACTCTTCATTGTCACATTACTGCTCACGCTAAAGATCTGTGAACAATTGCTAGGAGGAAAACTGCTTTTGTCATAATGATTAAATAAGTAGTAAGTATTTCTGGCTCGATGGGTGTGTCAGTTAAATGAAGAGCTACCTTTTAAAACCCAGTATCCACACTGGTTTAATGAAAATATAAGATGTTAATAGTGCATTTATAAACTGGAAATTATTACTTGAACACATTATTTAACTAAATCTTGGTAGATAAATATGGCACTGTTAATATATCTAATGAAAATTCACTGTCTTAAAGGTTTCATAAATATTTAAATAACCTTTACATATTATGCCATGTATAGGAAAAAAATGATTAATATAACTTAGAAAAGCCTTAAATAACCTAAATTTTAAAGTGAAGCTAGTAGTAATAATAACAGTAATGTAACTGGGAAATGTTACATCAAGTGTCCCAGAAAGCATTTCTCAAGTGAGTTTAAAAACAGAAATTCTTTGTTAAGTAAGTGGTGTTGCGTAATGCCTAAGTACATAGTTTGTGGAACTCACCAGTCCTAGTTTTAATCCTGTTATGCCACTTAACACTTGTGGGACTTCAAGCCAGCTCCTCTTACAGGCCTTGGGTTCCTCATATCAGAAGAGATATAATAACCCCTAAATCATAAGATTATTGACCAAGATAATGTTTGTACTGCAACATTCTTGGCAAAGTGTAAGCAGCCAATAAATAATAGTACTATGATAATAATGTTAATGCGTATCACTTTAAAATTTAAAAAGTTATATGGTTACATGAATTTCAGAAATGCTGCATACAAAAAAGATGAGCAGCTTTTTTTTTTTTTTCTTTAGCGGTCCTCAGAGCTTTTAAGATGCTAATGTGCATTGTGAATCTTGAAAACTTCTACAGTTCCCAAATTTAATTAACTATGGAGCCACTTACCCCTCCCCCCCCCACAGAACCTCTCTTGGGACTAGTGTTCTTCCCACACACTTTCTTAAATTATTTCTTAGGTAAACACCTACCTATTAATCATAATCCATGTAAAATTAATATTACTTAGGTTTTCAACTGCTTGAAGTTTTAAAAAAATTTGAATGCTAAATGTCAAATGTCAGAATAGTGAATGTTTTAAAAACTCTTCTCATGAACATGACAGTCTGATACCCAGAATTTTAAGAATAAAGTTTCCAAGTGAACCAAAATTAGAATTTCCATTCTAGAAGTGCCCATAGTCACCAGAACTATGGTGATAGTCAATTCATATTGAATATCAATTTCAATTCATACCTTCTATTATTCAATTCATACCTTCTATTATTAATAACTTATTAATAAAGGAAATCTATTTACTTATAATTACTTTATGTTAGCAAAAGTATTACATTATAGTGCTTGAGATCATTAACTGTCACAATTCTACTTAGATTTCAATAGTTTCTATTTTGGTAGGAAAATAATTATAAAAACTATGAAGTATTAAGATGACTTTTATTTTGCCCTCCAAAAAAAAAAAATCGTAGATTACTTAGATAGTTGAGTATAAAACTAGGCTGTTGAAAAGGATCACTACTTATATATAAACTTGAGATTTAAGCCTTGGAATCTCAAATACAATGTTCAACTTGTGTTTTATTTATTCTAATTGGTCTGCCTACATGCAGTTTGGAAAATACACTTTCACATTGCATCGGAGGGATACACTTTAATAAAAAGCTGACCTCCCTTTGCTTTCAGTAAAGCTCTCTGATGCAGCACAAGACTTTCTATGGCTTTGTACACGTCCCACTCTCCATCCCCATCACCAGAACTCCCACTATCGGGCGCCTGGGTGGCTCAGTTGGTTAAGCGACTGCCTTCGGCTCAGGTCATGATCCTGGAGTCCCTGGATCGAGTCCCGCATCGGGCTCCCTGCTGGGCAGGGAGCCTGCTCCTCCCTCTGACCCTCCCCCCTCTCATGTACTCTCTCTCTCTCATTCTCGCTCTCTCAAATAAATAAATAAATCTTAAAAAAAAAAAAAAAAAAAAAAAAACCTCCCACTATCTACTTCATCACTTTGGGCGCTCGCACCATTTTGAATTTTATAGGCCCCTGCGCTCCTTTCGTTATTTGTCTGCCTCTCCTCAGCCTTTGTGTATAGTGTTCTTATCGCAGCTAACTACTATTCATCATCAAAGATTCCACTTAGACCCCACTAGTTCTAGAAGCATTCTCTAGCTCCTGAATCAAAAACTGGATTTAATGCCATTCAACTATGTTCCTATTTCACAGTTTTACTTCTATTATTTGCAGCAATCATGCTGTATTTTAATAAACTGGTGGGTGCCTAAGAATGTGAGTTTTTTGAGGGCAGAAATTGGGGTGTATTAATTCTTAGCATCTCATTGGTATCTTGCTCATTGTGGTTATTTGTGATCAACCTCACTAAGTATTAAGAAATATTTCCATTAGGTGGATTAACCCTAAGAATTTGTGAACCCTCCAAGTTTACCATCTAGTGTCCGAGAGTGTTTGATCTACTAAGTCAGTATTCCTATGTGAGTGCTCTTCTATAACATTGAAAGATTGTCCTTTCAAACCCTAAGCTTGCCTTTCCCAAATGTATCAGCTCACCCACTGATTTTTGGAATTATTCTAATATCAACTGCGTCTTATTCAGGCACTTGCTGATAATGAACTTCTCAGACATGCTGAGCCCAGTAATGTCCTTTAAATTCTTATGTTCTCTCTCAGCCCCCTTTCCGAGTAGAGTCTCAGAGTGTTCGTCAGCCCCCATGGTGCCTAAATTGATCTTCATTGACATGACCAAAATCATGCAGAGGGTACTATATTAGATAATTAAAAAAAAAAAAAACAACAAAAAAAACACAAGAACTTGAAAGCAATATTAGTTTTAAATATGTACTTAATTTTTCTCCTGTTTTATTCTTTAGCCTAAATCAATCATTTTTATGGCATTGCCGATCTATTTTCCACTGTCATTTGCACTGAAATGCTATTTTGGGGCCTCTTTTAAATAAGAGGTCTCAGGACAAAGATACTAGTAAAGGCTAGGATGCATATTGTTGGGAGTTGCCATATGTATCAGTTTTAAATTATCTTAAAAAATCTAACTGTGGTCATGATCAAGTTCCTATGCTTAAAGAAACCCCTCCAACTCCCGTCTACCTAGTCCCCTCCCAGGCTGCAAATAAGTGCTCATGACCTTCTACACGTGTGCCAACATGACCCCTCAGGGTTGTGGCCAAAGTCAGGTTTCCTCTGAGTGCCACGCAATTCTGCTTACAGAGAATAAATCCTTTCTTTCCACTGTTCTGGTTTGGGTGGGCCAGGGGGGAAATGAGGGGACAAAATAGAATATAAATAGCCAGGGGAGAATATTGCAATGCTTTAGTTGAGCCTGGCAGGTATCTAGAGTTGTATACTGCACATAAGGCAAACTTTTCATTTTTATCCATTTTCATCACATTTTCTTTAGTGAACAGAAGGAGGAAAAAGGAAGAGTATGACTTTGTACTAATTAGAAAAACAAAGATAAAAATGGACATTTCGACGTCGGACATTTTGTGGGCCCTGTGTGTTCTTTCCTTTTCTTCTGTTTATATTTAGCACTGTTTCTCTTTGGACTTTGTCCCCTACTTGTGTCCTCCTCTCACTTTATCAGCTGTCTTCAGCTGCATCTGACCTCTCTCACAAGCAGGGGATGGGATTGGACGTGGCAACCCCAGGGGTCAGCAGCTCTTCACAGCTGGTGATGCCTTGCTTTCACTTGATTAAAAAAAGGAAACAAAACAAAACAAAACAACAAACACCTGTTTTGACTCCTCTCCTTTCCTTTTCTCCAAATGCAGATTAAACTGACAAGCTGGCTAGACAGTGGCAGAGGGGACTTACTTTTCAGTCACGTTATTTCTGTCTCTCTGTTGCCCGTGTTCTTTTCCTGTCAGTCCCTCCATGGATGTTTTTGATGGCTGGAATTATTTTTATTGTGCGTTCCAGTTTCTGCTTTTAATAGCTAGGATTTTTTTTTTTTTTTCATTTCCTGGTTTAAGTAGCCTAGAATCACTGACCCCGAAGTTACCAAGATCTACCCCGGATTTCATTCATTCTTTGAGAACATAAATGTCCATGATATGTCAGTGTTGCCAGGTGTTGAGGCCAAAGATGTGAATAACATATGGATCCTGTTTTTGACTAGTTCAGTGTGTAATGGCCAGTTAGATACAAAAGGGGTGAATATGGAGAGATGTAGGGAGACAAATGTGGAAGTCTTGAATGGATCATCCCTTAGGTTACACAGAAATGGTCACAGAATGTCTCCTGCCCTGAGCATGAGGATGCTACTTGTGTGTCTATAGATGAGAGTAGGGTCTTTGAGGGCTACTCTGTCCAGAGAACATTTTTATCTTGAGATTGTGCTTTTTATAAACAAAAAAATCCTGCATTTAAAAGTAGAATGGTTAAAAAAAGAAGGAAGAAAAACATAAGTTGAGGAAACCATGCTAATTTTGGATTTAGATGAAATCAAAATTAGAATATTATATAAGGATCCATATGTTAACCTTCACAGAGATTGGGAGAACTGAGAAGAGGAACTGTCCCTGAAATGTAGAGGGAAATAGAATGGTTTGGAGAATCTCCAGGCCAGTTTCTGTAGTTGACAATAAAGGAACCTCCTTACATTTGAGCTCTGATTATTCCTCTTATGGAAGATAAAGAGAAGGATTCAGGAAAGAAATGTTAGATTTGTTGGTCATCTGCTAAAAAACAATATCATTGCTTAAAATATTTTGACAAAAATATCACTTAACCCACATTACAATTCTGTGAGGTTGATATTATTAACACTACCCCTTTTGTCCTGCTTCCTTCCTTCCTCCCTCCCTCCTTCCCTCCCTTCCTTCTCTCATTCCTTCCCTCCTTTTTTCAGATGATAAACAGTTCAGATAGATTTAGTGATTCTTAGTGGTGATATGGGCCAGGACCATATTTTCATGCAGATATGTTTGACTTCACTTTTCACTAAAGTAATTTTTGAAACATCTGTGGTATAACCCAGGAGTGTGCCTTTAACAGAGACTATAAGAAATTCTAATGAAGATGGCATAAAGGAGAAATATATATTTTGACTCATCTTTTGTGTTATCATCACCTACAGTTCTGGGCAAGGTATATTAAGCACTGCCTTAATCGTGACTGTACAAAGTGTCATTTGTACAAAGAGCATTATATAGGCCAGGGCTCAACTTGCAGTGAATTTATTATCAGAGATGGTTATGGAAATTCAGAATAATAATATTTAAAATGTATGTGCATTTACTGTATGTCAAGGCCTATAGTAAGTACTTTACATAGAGTATCTCTTAATTCTTAAAATCAGAGGTCAGATCAACTTGACATAGGTACCATTTCTATTCTCATTTGCAGATGAGAAATTTGAGCTTAATACAGTAAAACAACTTGCCCTGTATCCTAGATTTATGTATAGGAAACTATAAATGTAGAGTAGGAAAATGTAATGATGCATACTAACTGGTAGAGCACAAACAGAAAAAGTGCATGCATTTTATTAGAGTGAAAAATAAAGTTTCTTTGTGACAGTGATGATGGAGGCTCCATAGGAATAGATTGGGGCTCCTGAAAGGAAATTTCTAGCCTTTATTTGATTAATCTATTCATTAACTATGTGGTCTTGGGTACATCATGTCTACTAAACTCAATTTGCCATTCTATAAAAATGTAGAAAAATAATTATTGACACCAACAAGAAGCACCAATGAATTGTATATACACACATTATATATTATTATTTCCTCCTCTTAACAAAAGTGATGTTGTGTTCTTTAACTAAAATTCCAGAGGAAAACAAATGAACAAACAAATATTTATTCAAGAAACAACTAATACTGAGACCCCCCCCACAGACTTATTTTTTTTAAATTTAGGGATTTCATTATATCTCTGCTAGTTCTTTATAGTCCAGAACGAGTCCCTGTGTCCTCATATGCCTAAGACAGTTCACTTGACCTATTTTCTTGAGAAATGAAGAAAATATGAGTCAGGCCCTTGACAAAGTATTAATGTACTTCTGAAGAAATAGCTAAAATTATATAGCAAATGATAAAAATATGAGAGACCAAAAAATGATAGAAAATGCCCTTCATCCTCAGAGTATGTTTTGTAGAATTAAATTAGCTTTTCTTTAAACTTCCAAATTTAAAATATGTCATTTTTGAACAGAAGAAAATGATAGTAAATGTTTTTTTTTTTAACAGTACAATTCACTTTTATATAGGAAGCTGTAGTTTTGCCTCTCTATTCTTTTTGTACTGGCTGCAATACTGATTTCTTAAATGAATTTTTCAGCTGGTGGCCATAGCACAATTGGGACCTTAGCATAGCAGAGGCAGAAAAAAAAAGTCATAGCAGGCTTAGAGAATGACCTTCTTCAGGAACACCCTGGTTTCCCCTTCTGCCAATGCACTGAACTCACAGTGAGCTTGACCCAGGTGACTGGTCAGGTTAGATAGGAAAGGAGAAACTTTATTTTTCTTCTTCCCTTTTTTCTTTTTGTATCCTTTGAACTTACAAGGAGAAAAAAAAAATGTTTTAAAAAAGCTTAGTGCCTGAATTTACTCTAGGAGGCTAATTTCAAAAGACCTCCAAACTGGGAGAAATATATGAGAAGTTATGAAAGAAATGGCCATTTGTCAGTGAGCCCGAAGACATTTATGATTGCAAGTAAATTCCTATCAGCATGTTTGCTTCTGGGGTAAACCCGGGATTCGATGACACCCTCTCCTTTTTATTTTTAAATTGCCCCAATGTTAATGTTTATTCTCCTTTCTCATGAAAGGAAGAAGTTATTTATTTTTACATGGAGATTTTTGACCTTTGCAAGGAAAAGAATTAGGCCTCTAACAGTAAAGAAATACGTGGAGAAATGTAGGTTTATTAAAACATACAAAACAAACACAAATTGCATCATTAAGTTTGACCTTAATCTTTCACTTTACACTCTCATAAAAAAAGTGCTTGACAATGTACTTATGCCCACTGTGCTCTGTAGGGGAGGTAAGGATGCTGCAGAGGCTATTTGACATTGGGTCAAAGGGACTTGTTAAAGGCACTCTAACCTTGCCTTTGCAAGCCACCTTATTATTATTTTTTTTATAGTTTTTACTGCAGTAAATCATAACAGTACTTTAGAAATGGAGATTCACCTCCACATTTGGATTACTGGTATTATTATTTTTAGTGGGGCTTTTGGAAACACTTTTCTTCTGATTTAACTGTCATGTATTCCCTCATCACATTAGGCAGTTAGATACTTGGCTAATTACTGGGTGCTTCATGTCAAAGGTACCTGAATGGAGCCCTTACTTGCCTTCCTAACACCCTCAGCAGCATTTGGCTGTGTACTGACCACAAGAGGTTGGGAGGACAGTTGGTCTGGTGACATTGATACATATAGAGGAAAATAATTACTCTGATAGAACATATATTACATTTTGTGGTGGAGAATTATGATTATAGGCATTTAAAATGCATGGGATGTTTCTGCTCTACCTACGTAGTCCAGAAGGCCTTTTTTACACAAGGCTTGTTTACTCTCAGAACTCTGAATTTACCATGTCGTTCTAACACATTCTTGGGGCTGACAGAGCTGGAGATACTTTCATAGGCTAATGTAAGTGGACACACAGAAGTGCCAAAGTGCATTAGGAAAATGGAAATCTATTCTGCTTCACGGTTGAATTTACCCTTCTCCAGAGACTGAATTTATTTGCATATTTTATTTCAGATATATGTGAGTTACACCGAAGAAGTTCTGAAATTAAATAAATGCCACGATTAAATGACAGACGTAGCAATGGCAAACCTGGTAGCCTCTCATAAATTTTTCTTTTCACAGGAATTTAAGCCTTTGTTACTTTTTTGGTTAAAAAAAAAAGGTACTCTAAAAGTGAGTGAAATTTTATTGGAACGGTTGGCCACTGAAAGGTATATTTGATAATTACTATTTGTATTACTAATACATGAGAATTGAAAGATAAATTGAATCAAAATGTAGGTGATTATATTGTTGATTTCCCTAAGTGGTTCTTTCCTGAATCTGAGCATGGTTGTCTGCTGCTGAATAGTTTGAAATATTGAAGTCATTGGGAACATGTTATAGAAGATCAACTTAGTACTTAAATGAAAGAAATATGGAAACTGAATTTATAAAAAAAAAACATATTTATAATAACCATGTATTTATTATAACTCAAGTAAAACTCTTTAAAGCAATTCTTCTTCCAAATTTTTAAGTAATATTTTGTACATTTCAAATAAATAACACTTCTGGTTTGTTTAATTATACAATATGAATGCTTAATTTTTTAAAAAATAGTAACAATTATGATATTTTGCCATATTCTTTAATAACTATAATTTATAAAGACAATATATAGATGAAAGTGATTTTTCTAATATCAAAGGAGTATTTCATCAATTAAGATTTATGTTTATGGCTTAGAGTTATGCATATATCTTAGTGATTGACTTCTTGATTTTGTGTATACACATTAAATATATACACATACACACATATAATGTATATACATATAGTGAATTGGGCAAAGGGAACAGAAAAGAGAATAAAATTGTGGCTTAAAGTAGTTGTTGGTTATAGGAAGTTCATTCACTCCTATCGCTACGGATTAAGTGTTTGTGTCCCCCAAACATTCATATGTTGAAACCCTTCTCCCTAATGCGATGGCATTTGGAAATGGGACCTTTGGGAGATCATTAAACCAGGAAAGGGAAGCCCTTATGGTGGGATTAGTGCCCTTTTAAGATGAGACAGGAAAGAGCTTGCTTCCTCCTTCTCTCTGCCATGTGAGAACCCAGCAAGATGGCTGCCTGCAAACCAGAAAGAAAGCTCTCACCAGCAGCTGAACATATTGGCACCCTTATCTCAGACTTTTTAACCTCCAGAACTGTGAGAAATAAATTTCTGTCGTTTAAGCCACCCTGTCTATGGTATTAATTATAGCAACGGAACTAAGACATCTATTTTTTTCTAAACTTCTTTACTGCTCAACTAACAAGGCATGCTGATCTCTCTCTCTCACACACAAACACACACACACACACACACAGATAGGAAGAAAGGGTATTTTTTACCCATTAATCCCTAAATCATTTATTTGTTCTTTTTTTTTTTTTATTTGACAGAGAGAGAGATAGCAAGAGCAGGAACACAAGCAGGGGGAGTAGGAGAGGGAGAAGCAGGCTTCCCGCTGAGCAGGGAGCCGGATGTGGGACTCGATCCCAGGACCCTGGGATCATGACCTGAGCTGAAGGCAGACGCTTAACGACTGAGCCACCCAGGTGCCCCTCATTTATTTGTTCTTTAATCTGTCCCTTACTACATAAAGAATGGCTCATGTAAATGAACTATAAATTTGTGGTGCTAGGTTTACTATACAACACTATAACAAAAATAAAAAATAATATGCTTTATAAGGATTCTGAATTGAAATATAACATTTTAGTTCTATTCATCCTGATCTTTCAGGTTTTGCTTGTACTGAATTGGTTCTGGAAAAGAGAATGCAGTGTATATTCCTTCAATTAGATGTTTTCATGCAAGACTTTATATCATGTATTGTACCATGCTTACTTACATAAGTTCAATGTGATAAGGAAAGTCTATCAGTATAACCAAGTTTAGTTAATATGGTCTAAAACAAAATTTAATCCTATCTTCCAGTAACTTCATGGCTTCTTTCATGGCCATTTTCAAGTTCCCCATTTTTCTACCAGCTTAAAAGTATCCAAATATTACCTGTTTATTTTTTAATGTCTTTATTTTTGCAATGCCATTTTTCTCCTCCTCCTTGTGTTTTCCTTTTCCACCAATATTTCCTCTTTGCTTATTTAACTTTCTAATTAAATTCTGTCAAAATCCTTTTGGAGTGGCATCACATGTTTGCTGATGGGCTGCATTTACTGTGCTGCTTCATCTGGAGTTTAGGTACAAAAATGTTGATATTTACAAAGCTTCCTATAAAAGTCAATATTGTACCAGGCAGAGCAGAACAACTGTTGAGTTGTAAAGCCTAACCTGTAGACCCAATATTTCAGGTCAGGTTTAAAGGCATTAAGGTTAAATGGATATCTCAAGCATTTGAATAAGTATTTTAGGCTATGCCTGAATCAGAAAAATTTCTATGGAAGCAAAAATCTGAACATAGAATTTAATTTCTTTCTAGGTTTTCTTTAAATCTCTGTTTTTTCGGTTGTGATTTACTAACCTTGAAAGTGTCCATGTGAATGTTGCCTATTTTTGATACTTTCAAGCCACTTTACAGGTTAATAACAGGTGTCACCTCTTAAAATGTTTTTATTCATATGCATTTAAATTGTACCCCATTAGCAGTGATTATTTTTAGTAAGCTTAGAAACAGGGAGCATTTTACATTTTACGTGTCCTTTGCATTGATTTAAGGATACCATAAGAGATCAGTGGTCAACTCTTTGGTGTAATTTGTAAAGAATAATTAATGAGTTGCTGAATTGCATTTTTGAAAGTTAGTATTGATTTACTTTTAAGAGTGGACAATCCATATGACATTATTGATTAGCAATATGAATACTAAATTTTTTATATCATTTCCTCATATTATATGGTTTCATTATCCCAACACTCTTCCACCCAATTCTTTAAACTCTTATTGAACATTTAGTCTGTAGGCTATAAAAGGAAATTCTACCAATTATGCACTTTCTTTTATTGTTCTCTAGTGATCCTATCTATCACTACACTGGACCATGGGCTCCTTGAGGCTGCAGATTCTATCACATTGCTCACACACACCAGGTGTTGAGCAGCTCTAGTTAGTTTTCATTAGAGTCATCATTTTATTTTCCCAGGCAGTACTGCTTGAGTTTTCCTTTACTCATTCTCTATAATTGGGAGACTATTAAGAATTCAATGGGAGGAACTAAAGAAAAACGTGTATTTGGAAAAAGGCAACAGGTTATCACATCACTGTACTTTAACATTTGTATTGTGTATTTTTCTGATTTTATAACAAATTTCCTACATCCTTATATAAAATTTTATTAAAATAAGTAATAAAAAATAAAAGTGACTTCATTACCAAACTCCCAACTTGTCCCCCTGCGCCCCTTATTGTATTATAGGACGATTTAAAGAAGGAAAGAAATGAGCTTAAGTCCAGGCCCAAATTAATTTTGTTCCAAAGCAGTTTAAGAATATTCACATATGGTCAAAGAACTGCTTATATTAAACTTAGAGAAGCAGTGTCAAAAAGAAAAGGAAAAAAAAAAAAAAACTACCAGAAGACTAGAATTTGATTAGTACCCCGATTTCAAAGAGAAAATAAAAGAAAGGAAAATGCTACACTTAGCCAGGGGTAGGTTTTTGTTTTGTTGTGTTTTTTTTTTAAAGATTTTGTTTATTTATTTGAGAGAGAGAATGAGAGAGAGAGCACATGAGAAGGGGGAGGGTTAGAGGGAGAAGCAGACTCCCTGCTGAGCAGGGAGCCTGATGCAGGACTTGATTCCAGGACTCCAGGATCATGACCTGAGCCGAAGGCGGTCGCTTAACCAACTGAGCCACCCAGACACCCAAGAGGAGCTTTATATAAAACCTACTAGCTAACACAGGTGGTGACCAGCCAGGGCTAGGTTTTAAGGCTGATGCCTTCAAAGTACAAGGGTCATTAGCAGTCCGTAAACAAAGTGAAAGGTATGTGTTTTCAGTGATCAAAAGTGACTGCATGGAAAGCCAATGCATCTCTGGGTTGGTGAGACAGAGCCCCTCAACAGGCTCCACACTCAGCAGGGAGTCTGCTTGAGACTCCTTCTCCCTCTGCCCCTTCCCCAGGTGCTCGGGCTCTCCCTCTCTAAAAAAAATAAATAAAATCTTTTTTTAAAAAAATGCAAATACCCTGGAATCTTGGGAATGGGAAACAGTATTTCTCAGACATTTTCAGAAGACAGAATCAACAAACCTGAATGAAAATAGATGCTTGTAAATAGATGAGGAGCTTTGGTTCTGAAACCAGGACCCATCTGTCACAGTCCTTGCTTATTCTGATATATTTAACTTTCTTAAAATCTTTTGGTGTTATGTCATCTTTCCAGGCAGGAAGAAAAAATAAATAAATAAATAAATGGAGAAAAAACCCCAGAAATGTTTCAATTACCTTGAAAAATAATCTCAAGACTGTGGGAATTAACAGTGGATATTATTAAATATGAAAAGGTTGAGTGAAAGAGGCAGGTTATGATATCCTATTCAAAATTGAACTCTTTTAAAAATAGAAGGTATTTTTCCCCTCACTGAATCCAGGAGTGGGCATTCTTATATTCCTTTTCAGTACTATAATTTTGTGATGTCAAAATAATTGGAACTCAGAAAGCACATTTTAGAAATTGATATCTGGGGACGCCTGGGTGGCTCAGTCGGTTAAGCGTCTGCCTTCAGCTCAGGTCATGATCCCAGGGTCTTGGGATCGAGTCCCACATCGGGGTCCTTGCTGAGCAAGAAGCCTGCTTCTCCCTCTGCCTGCCTCTGTCTCTCGCTCTCTGATAAATAAATAAAATCTTTAAAAAAAAAAAAAAAGAAATTGATATCTGTCAGTGAGGCAATACTGAAAACCAGTGTAAGCCTGGCATTTGTGTATTTCATAGATGATGAAACATAAGCTAATTCATTCAATCACACAGTCACACATTTAAGAAAACTGTATTGATCATTTAATATGTGCCAGACACTGTGCTAATACATGTCTCAGAGCTTATGACTTAATGGAAGAGAAAGTTATGTACCTGAGTTATAATTCCAAGGTGTGTTTTATATATAACTTTATTTAAATATTTAAATATAATCTAAATATATATATGCATTTGAGATTATATATTTGTATATATTTGTGCATTATTTTATATACATTTATATTATAAAATATAAAATTTTATATATATTTTAAAATACATATGTTCAAATCTAGGGAGTATAGTAAGTGAAAATATTGTGGAGACTGTGATCTTCATTTAGTCATCATTTAGATGTGAGTAAGACTCTGTATAGGAAAAGGAGTAGGGAGCCAGGAAAGCATTGTAGGGAGAAGAAAAGACATTAGTCTTAAATGTGCATAAAATATCTTTTATTTGGCCTTAATGTACTGTGTGTGAGATAAACAATAGTATTATAATGTTGGAATGGTTGGTTAGCCTTCTATTATGGAAGGTATTGAATTCTATTCCATTGATTTTGGATTTTATTTTGTGAATAGTTGGAAGCTATGTGAATTTTCTAAGAATTAGAAAATCGTAGTTAGGACTCTGTGTTAAAAAGATAACTATGGCAATAATGGAAGTAGTAGGATTAAAGTGTTTAGAAAGTTATTTCAGTAGTCCAGGCTAGAGACGATAGGAGCCTATACTGGGGTAATGGCAATAAGAATGGGGGAACTGAGAACTCAATCATTGAAGATCTCATGAATTTTCATAAGGATCTCTTCCCTTTTAAAAACTGACCTTTGGGGCCGCCTGGGTGGCTCAGTCGTGGGGCGTCTGCCTTTGGCTCAGGTCATGATCCCACGGTCCTGGGATTGAGCCCCACATCAGGCTCTCTGCTCAGCGGGAAGCCTGCTTTTCCCTCTCCCACTCCCCCTGCTTGTGTTCCCTCTCTTGCTGTGTCTCTGTCAAATAAATAAAAAAATCTTTAAAAAAAAAAAAATAAATAAAACAGAAGGAGTCTAGATCCCTGATGACTACAGAGCTACTACACCAGTCCTTGACCTAAGTATACTTCCTTAACTTGGGTGAGAAACTGTCACCTAGTTTAAGTCCTATAATTGGCTTTTTATGTTATATAGAACCAAATTTAATGCTAGCTGATATATCTTGCATATGGGTATGTGTGTGTGTATGTACTTTTTAAAAAGTGAAAGTATGGGGGCGCCTGGGTGGCTTAGTCGTTAAGCGTCTGCCTTCGGCTCAGGTCATGATCTCAGGGCCCTGGGATCGAGCCCCGCATCGGGCTCCCTGCTTGGCGGGAAGCCTGCTTCTCCCTTTCCCACTACCCCCGCTTGTGTTCCCTCTCTGTCAAATAAATAAATAAAATCTTAAAAAATAAATTAAAAAATAAATAAATAAAAAGTGACCTTTGTTAATTACAAGAATTCATAGTTTTGCAGAAAGCCATGTAATTGCTCTGATGGTTCTAGCTTATTTCACTCCTTGTGTGCTATAATGACACATTATAAATGAGGGCTTTACTTAAATGATAAAGCCAGAAGAAATTGCAAAGGAATGATCCCAGAATATTCTTTGAAATTGGATTTTTATGAACTGGCCTATAATACAGGTATAGGTAAAATTATTTTCATTAAAACAGCCTCTTGCCTAGAAAATGGGGAATGAGATAAAATTAATGACTAAAAATACACATTAATTATTGAATTGTGTGCCACAAATTATGGAAAATACTTTATATGAATTATTTTGTTTAATCTTAAAAACCTTTGACATAGGTTTTAACAGATGAGTTCAAAGATATTTAGATTTAAGTACATTGTAAACACAGGTTGTTGATTGAAAAGTCCTAGTTTATCTCTAAGTCTTTTAGCTTTACCATTCACAATTATGACTTTTGGTAATTTCTTCTTGGTAAGGAAAAATTAAGAATTCACTTCAAAATCATTAGTTTTTATGGTCAAATATTTATCTACAGTCAAAAATCTATTAATGTGAAGAAATGTTAATGCAAAATCTTTAAAAAAGTGAATTATACCTGGTATTACTACAGGTAGGAGGTAGAACAGTGTCAAACCTCATATAAAATAGCAGGGAAGTTTAGATATTTGATAGGTGACCCAAAAATGGACATTTGCTCTTTGGTGTGTTGGGAGAACAATTTTCCTCAACCCTTCTAAGATTCTTCCAACTGGTCTAAGATTAACAGGAGAAAATCAAATTGAGTTTCATACTGAGGGGAACCTCACAAACAGGAAATAGTCAAAGACAGAAAGGTAAAGTGAGGCAGACATGCCATCCAGAGCTAAGGAATGGGATAGGGGCCTGGAGCTTCAAAGAGGAGGAGGGCAATTCACAGGGCTATAAGAAGAAGGGCAGATGTTTGGCAATTAGATGTTTGCCCTGCCACACAGAGGGGTCTTGAGATAAAATTTATCCCTGGTGATATCTCTCATTCTGGGAAATACCCCCAATTTAAGTTCTTCTAGGTAGTTAAGGGAGGGGCAAAAGTTTCTCTTGAGACCCCAGGATCTTGATTGCCTTCAACTCAAAATAGTCCACATTGCAAAGCAGCACATTTGGGGAGACTTGCTCTCTGAAGCCCTTAAATAGCATGATCATAACTTGTCTCAATAAAAATAGTTTCTTTCTCCTTCTTATATCTCTGTTTGGCTGCAGGTAGGTGAATAGACATATGTAATTATGATATTGTTTAAAAAACCAAAATTCAACTGAGTAAATTTAAAGATCTAATTGGCTTTATTCAGGGATTCATTAATTAGACAGCACCCATCTAGAAAGTAGAAAGGAGCTCCTCGGAGTTGTACAAAATGGAAGGTATTTATAGGAAGGAGGGTGGGGCAAAGAAGTTATTAGCAAAAGGGAAGGATATTTTTCAGTCAAGGTCACTTCCCCTTAGGAGGCAGGGCACAGTCTTATGCAGATTATCTTGTAAATGCTGGTCAGGAAATTCCAGATTGATTGGTTTAAAATTCTACTGGGAGAGACTAAAACTGCAGTTAGGTAAGGTGTTAAGTTTTGGTGGGAGTTAATATGAGTGACTCCATTTTGAGCCTATTTCTTTTTAATGACATAAAGAGATACAAAGTATATTCTGTTTTGTAAGATGTGAGCAAGTTGGCTTGATCTTTCAGTGCTTCCATACTTTTATAATGGTGTCATTATTACTGCGTTTTTATTCTACACTCGAATGTACAAAATGCCTACAAAGGACTATATAGAAAATAGTTCTTTCTCCATGAAGTTTCTAATGTGTTATGTATTATTATTATTTCCCATCAAATTGTTATCCCTAATTCTTCTTACAGTTGCAAAATTAACAGGTGTACACACATAGGTATCCCCAATTCTGAAAGAAATTTATTCTCTAAAATAATGCCGAATCATTGAACATCTTTAACAAAGCTAGCTATAAGAAAAGCACAGAAGACTTTTTAGAATTTCATGAATGCCATTAAAAACAAAAGTTCAATTAATTTGATTTGGAAAATTGTTATTGAATATCATGTTTGAGTTACAATCAGTGACTGATGAGGTGATCAAAGAAGGAAAATGTTGACTGTCCATGACATTAAAAAAAAAAAAAGAAGAGCTAGGTTTCTTGCTATAATTAGGCACACAAAGAGAAAGCACTGGTTGTATCTTTTCAGCATTTCCTTGAAAATGGTTGAGGCCTGAGTGATAAGTAAGACAGAGGAGAGAAATCAAGATGCATTTACAGTCTGTAGTGATATACTCTAAATAGAAAAGTACAATGAAAATGATAATGGGAAAATATTAAAAATATTAGAGTTTCACTGTTCTTCAGCTTTGTGTTTATTTAGCCTAAGAGTATTTTTCTTATATGTTTGCATATATCCTGATTTTTTTTCCCAAGTTGTGTGACAGTGGCTTCCTAGGCATGTGTCAGATAGTAATGTTATACTTGGTGTATTCAAAAGGCATAGGGCTGTGTCTCCATGTAACCTCCATTGGCTGTTCCTTAGGGGCACTCTACAAAGGGCTTAAGCCATCAATTTCCTTACTAATAAAGCTGAACCGGACAACACAAAGGGGGTTATTCAATTCTGATATCTATGCTTAACCATTTTTTTTAAAAAAAATTTTCTTTTAAAGATTTCACTTATTTATTTGAGAGAGAGAGAGAGAAAGAGAGAGCATGAGTGGGAGGTAGAGATGGGGAGGGAAAATCAGACTCTCCCTGAGCGGGCTGGATCCCAGGACCTTGGGATCATGACCTGAGGGAAAGGCAGACGTTTAGCCAACTGAGCCACCCAGGCGCCCCTATGCTTACCCTTTCCAACCAAGGATTGATGTCTACTCTTAAATCTTCTGATCTGGATGTGACTCAGCTATTACCATTGAAGGTTTTCTCGGCAGGTGAAGGCATGTCTAGGATTTGTTGCTTATACATTGAGCTCATGAATTACATTTGACTTTAGGTAGTCTTGTTTTAGAAAATGATGGCTATTTTTGGAGGATTCCTCAAGCAGGAAAGCTGTTTCTTCTTGTAATTTGGGGGATTTAGAGACTCCCCAGTGCCTATATTCTTCTGCCATAACTCCTGATGCCTGGCAGGAAGGGTTAGTTTAAGTGTGAGATGCTGATGCTACTCTGGAATTCAAAGTAAGGGTGAAAGAAATGAGTCATGATACCTTGTATCTCTGGGGGACTTTGACATTGCTGTTAGCAGGAGATTCACAGGGTGGTATCATTATTCTAGATAGTGAGCATTTGAAATACTCACAGAGTCTAAGTTTGCATGATGGGGGACTTTTTTGAATAAGTCGTCCTTATTTAAGTGTTCTAGGAGGAAGCCATCTGGGAAACAGAGTGGTCCCAAAACTTTTATAATAGTAATCTTTTATTGCTCAACTTCTTGGCTCTGAGCAAGTGAGAGAATGGTGGATTTTTTTTTAAAGATTTTATTTGTTTGACAGAGAGAGACACAGCGAGAGAAGGAACACAAGCAGGGGGAGTGGGAGAAGGAGAAGCAGGTTTCCCGCCGAGCAGGGAGCCCAATGCGGGGCTCGATCCCAGGACCCTGGGATCATGACCTGAGCCAAAGGCAGACGCTTAACGACTGAGCCACACAGGCACCCCAGAATGATGGATTTTTTAATGAGTAAGACATGTAGTCATTTGGGTCTTTTCCATGGGTTTATCTATCACATATAATGTCTATGACCTTTAGCCTCATGATTCTGAAAGAAATGAATACTGTCTCATACATTTGCTCTTTCTACATTAACAAAATGAAGACTCATTTTTGGAGGTGATTGACAATACTCTAAATGGCCAGCCCCATTCATTCGTTTGTTTATATATTTCTTTAGCAACAGCTATTAGGAATGTAAAGGCAGGCTTCCTACTACTTGTAGACTTTTCCACATTTTAGGTGGTAGGAAAAATAGAGAAAATAATGGTTAGTCCTAGGAGCCGGATCAGATGTGCCCAGATAGAAAAGAAGGACTTCTAAGAAATGGTTGGATTTGGAAAATGCTCTAAGTCTCTATGGATAGCTTCTCAGATAGTAACTGTGGTTTAGATCATGGCATTGCAGTTAGAGACTTTAAGTTCCAAATCTGCTACTTGATAACTACATGACAGGGAGGAAATTCTTTATTCCCACTTATCTCAGTTATGTATCAGTGTTAATGCCTGCTTTATAGTATAGCTATGAAGAATAAGTTATATAATGTATTTAAAACATTTTGTGGCACATAGAATGCATTTAACATATGGCTGTTATCACTGTTGTTATTATTATTATTATTATTATTATTATTATTATTATTATTATTATTTCTTAAATGCTCCCCAACTTCCATTTTCTTATAAATAGAATTATTACCCATACTTATCTTAATAATGCAATCCATTTTAGTATAACATTTGACTTTTCAGAGATTTGAGCATCACAGATTACATTAGTTTTACAAGTAAATTCTGTCAGGTAAATAGATGAGGCATTATTTTCCCAAGTTTAGTCAAGTGTAGCATGAGACACAGAGAGGGTAAAATGGCTTATCTACATTGCTGGTCAGTGGTCAGCTCCAGCCAGAAGTTGGCCCTCTAGAGTGCTGTCTCTCCCCAGTACATCACGTTCACTTGCTTAAAAAGCATTACTGCCTGTGAAGTTCCTTTAGACATTCTAAGAAAGTTAAGAGAATGTATAATATTCTAATAATTTAGAACTCAACTTAAGTTTATGACCAGGACATGGAGACTATAAATCCTCAGTTGAGAGTATGAACTGCCAAAGTTAACCACACCAAATTTGGCTGTGAAGTAACCTGCTGAGCAATTTTCTTCATTGAATTAACAATCCACTATATTAAAAACCGCCTCAAGAAATCTCTAGCAGAGGAAGCTGGCCCTCCTTAATTTGCTTCCAAATCTGCAATCAGTATGTTTTGCTCATTTGGTTTTAACTTATGATAATGTGAAGGGACTCCCCATCTACCACTTCCTGAGTCATCCTTATTTTATATGGAAGATATCCCTCCTGGTTAATTCTTTTAAAGTAATTTCAAATTCACTATGGTCATAGCTATTACTCAAACAAACAAAAATAAGTGTTCTAGCTATAATTCAAATTTCATTCAAAGCTGCAGTTTAACTGATCTGTCATGGAGTGGATTTAAACCTAACAATTCTTGGGGCACCTGGGTGGCTCAGTTGTTAAGCGTCTGCCTTTGGCTCAGGTCATGATCTCAGGGTCCTGGGATCGAGCCCCGTGTAGGGCTCCCTGCTTGGTGGGAAGCCTGCTTCTCCCTCTCCCACTCCCCCTGCTTGTGTTGCCTCACTCGCTGTCTCTCTCAGTCAAATAAATAAATAAAATCTTTAAAAAATAATAATAATAATAATAATAAACCTAACAATTCTTGTGAACCTCCCAATATGGTAGCCACTAGCCACATGTGGTTATTAAACACTTAAAGTGTAACTATTCTGAAATGAAATGTTCCATAACTATAAATTCACACCAGATTTTGAAGATTTAGTATAAAAAAAGTTGGTATAATATCTCTTAGTGACTTTATATTGATTACGTGTTGGAGTGATAATATTTTCATATATTAAACTAAGTAAAATATATTATTAAAATTAATTTCACCTCTTTCTTTTTACTGTTTTTTTAAAGTGGCTACTAAAAAATTAAAAAGTACATATGCAGTTCACATTATATTTCTATTGGACAGTACTGTTCTAGACATGGTTAAGAATACCTTAAAGAAACCATGCATTAGTGATTATTTCAAATGTTTAAGAAGTTTTTAGTGGTGCAGGATTTAGAGTCTTACAGTAATTTTATTTAAGTTATAATTTTCTGTATTTATATCCATTTATATGTATTTCTGAAATATTATCACTAGTTTAATTTCAATAATAAATATATATGTGTGTGTATACACATGTATACATTCTAGATTCTTGTTCTCAAATGATTTATAATTTAATAGATTAAACAGACAGGTGAATATCAGGGAGAGTGTAAAGAGATGCTTTTTTTTTTTTTTATTTGAGAGAGAGAGAATGAGAGACAGCATGAGAGGGAGGAGGGTCAGAGGGAGAAGCAGACTCCCTGCTGAGCAGGGAGCCTGATGTGGGACTCGATCCCAGGACTCCAGGATCATGACCTGAGCCGAAGGCAGTCGCTTAACCAACTGAGCCACCCAGGCGCCCAAGAGATGCATTTTGATAGGAATAAATGTAAGTTGTTATGAGATAAGTACAGAGTAAGGAAGTCTTCCCAGAGGAGCTGAAGCTGAGTTGTAAAAGCTCCATGGACCAATTAATGTTTATCAGATGAAAAAGAGGTAAGAGCATTCTAGGAGTAACATTAGCCAAGGTACAGAGGCATGAGACATGACCTATTTAGGAAATAAATGTATTTTCTATGGCTTAAACAAAGGGTGTGTTTGTTATTGGTGGGAGGAAGTAGGGGCCTAAAGGGAGGTGAGTAGTGGCAAGAGCTGAGATTGGGACAGATGATGCTAGTATCTGTGATTCTAAAAATAGGAGATCTGTTATATAGTATTAAGGAGTATTAAGGAGGGGAAGTTTGCAGCTTGTGAGCAAACTCTGACAGATAACCTGAAGGTAAATCTCAGGGGGAGAAGAGCAGAGGTGAGAGAGTCAATTAGGAGGTTATTACAGTGGTCCAGGCAAGAATTTATGACCACCTCAGCTATGGAATTTGTATTCTATAAGAAATAGGGCAGGAAATAAATATAATATAGACATCTAGGATAGCACTCAGGTTTCTGTCTTAGATTACAGGATACCACTTTCAAAGATAGGAAATACAAGGAAATGAGCAGGATTGGTATAGGGAAACATGGTTCAATTTTGAACACATTGAGTTTGAGATATCTGTGAACATCTAGTCATTAATTATATATATGGGCCTGGAGATATAGATTGGGAGAATCATTATTTAAGAAATAATTCCATTAATGTGTTTGTGGGTTGAACTCTCTCAGAAATGAACTGCAGAGAGACAAGAACAGAGGCCCAGGGACTAGTTAAGTCTTTTGATGAAAATGAGGAGATATTAGAGATGTTATCCAGAGAGAATTTATATTATGCATTTTTCAAAATTACTAATATAATCTATGACTTTGGTAGGGCAGGACTGTTCTAAACACAGATGTTTTATAATTTCACTAAATTATCATCATTTTACCAGTGATAAATGATGGGAACCCATCCTGCTATTCAAAATTATATAAGTCAAGTATAAAAAGTATATTTCTTGGCAGGCATTTTTCAGCTGTGACCCACAATTTGCTCAATATCCCATAACTGATATTAACATCAGATGTTAAAGTGCCCCATAAGCTGACTACAAAGAGAGGATGGAATCATGGGAAAGGTATCAAACTGTATAACCCTCTTGTAACTATCACTTACAAAAATCTAAATGAAAATGATATATACCAAAGAAAAGAGCAGTGCTTTTGTTTACTGATATTAAATAATAATCATACTGAAGAAGCTAGAACTCTTACATGTCTCAAGAAACCTGAAACATTCTGGGGAATCAGGTAGCTATGACAGGTGGAATTCAACTTCTCTATGTAAGATCAGCAACTTTCACAAATCTGACCCTCTCTTTGTAGATAAAGCTAGTGAAACTATTATAATCCAATCATTTGGATTCTGTGAGGAAAATAGTACCGCACATACTAAAGATAATTTTCTATTGCATTTCAATAGTTAATAAAAGTGCTTTGTGCACAAAGAAAAGGAAAACTTTTATAGTAAAATGGCATAATGACTCCATATCAAATGATGCATCCTTGCTGTACATGGTCCAAGTTAGATTATTTCATTTTAAGACATGTATTAGAGATCAAAAAGGTTCAGAGAAAATAGCCAGGATAGTTAGAAGTACATTAGGATTTACATATGATGAGTGATTGGAAAACAACAATTGCAATGGTATATAAATGAGAAAATCTAGACAAGGATTTTTGGTTGAGAGAGCCACAAATGTGAAAGCTGTGATAGAAAATGACTCCAGTGCCTTCTTTATTCTGCTTGATATTTTATTTAAAAAAATGGAGGCTTTTGATTGTTAAAGTTGTGAGAAATATACTAACCTATACAATTTAACAGAAATAATTAGTAGTGATATTAGCAATGTACTTACTGGTGCAATTTGTGGTGCGCTACAGGCATTATCTTCCCCAAATTTACAGAACAAGCATGCTGGCAGGAATTTTTTTTAATGGGCTTGGGTCATTTTTAAAGATGGATTAAAATCATTAATAACATTTGCAGTTATGTAAGCTCATGCCATAAAATGCCATTACTCATTTGTTCTACTTAGGCAACACAAAATGCAGTTGCTGGATTGATCAGATCTGCAGCTGGATCACTTACTGGCTCATTAATTTTTATCATATATTGAGTATTCTGACCTGGTACATCAGCTTTTGAAATAGCCACTTGTCTTCTTTCCCTGGGCAAATAGCTACAGGATGCACTTTAAAAATGTTGATCTAATTTATTTTGTTCTCATTGAACATCTGTGGGAGGGAAGCTAGTAAACATGTGTGTAGGCTTACATGTACTTTGGGACTCATATCACCTCTGTGTACATTCCTGCAGGACTGACTTAGGCAAATTTGTTTAGATGGCAAAACAGGTCTTCAGCATTTCATATCTTTTCATTCCACTCTCCCTTCTCTCTCAGCACCCATCCCCAGGCATTTAATTTTTGCTCTTCCTACCAGTTGGTAGTCCCAGAGAAACTAAATAATTTGGATGTTTGAGATGGAAAACAAAAACAAAAGCAAAAAAACAACTTTGTAAAAATATTCTTTCCCTTGGGTGCCTGGCTGGTTCCCACAACCCTGAGGGTCGTGAGTTCAAGTTCCCATTGAGTGTAGAGCTCACTTTTAAAAGAACAAAAAATAAACATATATATTCTTTTCCCTTCTTAAATCTTGTGTATCTCTCCAGATCTTCCCCAGTACACAGAAAACCTTTTCCCACCCAGCATGATAGAGCCTGAAGCCTTAACATTATGAATCCTCATTATGAATTTATAACATTATGAACTCCCTCCTCCCTGAGAGTCAAAGGGCAAAGGATGTCAGTTCTGGGTTTTAGGGACTTTAACTCCCTCACACACCATTTTCTTCTGTTACGTCAGCCACTTGCTACCCCTCCCCAGCCCCAGTATTCTTTTTCTGTCTCCCAGATTAATTCACACTGGACTATTAGTTCCTTGAAATAATGTGTTGTAAGTCTCTGAATTAGTTAAATTAGGACCTCCAAAGAGGGCAGTGCTTAACGCAAAGATGACTGATGTGATTTCCGGTATCATTAATAATCTGGCAGTGAGACATGTATAGGTGGATTTTCCTTGCATTCCAAATCATGTATGTTTAGCTACATTATCCTTGCCATTTTGCTTTTTATCAAACCACATAAAACTATAGCAGGTTTTTGTTTGTGATTTCTCCAGACATGTGATTCTGTATGATAGACTTTCTTTGTATGTATCCTATTGTTAAATTTATACAAATATTCAACTCCGTACTCTCCTCCCCTTCTCAATTTAGCCTCTTCACTTTTTATACCTCCTTCAATTGTATGTTTTCCTCATCTAAACTTATAATTCTCTGTCTCCCCTTATTTTTTCTCTTATTCTTCATATCATCCCCATGACACTTTTTTTTTTTTTTCCTTCCTGCCTTAGTCTATGTCTCTGGCCTCTATTTTTTTTTTTTTATGTTTTTATGTTTGGCAGGAAGGACTGAACTCTCTAGGGAGTTCAGTGACCAAAAAAAAAAAAGCAATGTATGGCATGGCTGCCATAATGGTCAGCAGCATCATGAACCCCCTGTGGCATGGATAGGGCAATGTCATTAAAGTCAAAGCCTCTTTCTCTGCATGCTCATCTAGAGCCCTGAAGTGGCCTAAGGGAACAAAACCAGTATCTTCCTTTATTACAGACTTAGAGCTGGAAAGGATTTCTAGATGACGTTTAAAACAGCTCCCAAAACATCCTGTATGAAGGGTTGCTCTTTCAAATTCCATATGGCAAAACTGATTATTTCACACACATCCACATCCTTTTAACGAGTTAATTGTATAGGAAGGGAACTAAGAAGAGACTCCGAAAATAAATGACTTTGATAAAGCAGATTTTACAAAAATCCACCAGTTTCTTTAATTCATCATAATATTCCAGAGATTTTTTTCCCCAGGCCATGAATAGATGTAATTTTCTGTTTTGTGCCACAAATGGGGGTGTTTATTTTCCTGCTGCTCAATGGTAGCTGAAATGCTGTGGGGAAGTGCTTCTGTGGTATCTTCTCCGATGTGCTCTATCCCAGCGTAGTCAAATAAATTAGATCATTGAATACAACTAGGTACATTCATGTTCCAGCAATAGTGAGTGAGAGGGTCAATGCCTTGCATTCTGTTTCTGCCCCTTTCTTTCATTGCTCAGCAGTGTACCATTTGGTCGACATTATTCAGTCTTATTTCTGTACTCTCTCCCCCTTTGCCTACCCTTTCCACAGATCACTACTATGTGCGTGGTTTGTATTTCTCCCTGGTAGCTGTTGCTTCCCACTCTCTCTCCTGCCTGTCTCTTTATCTCTTTTTTGTGTGCCAGACATGAAGCTGACACCAGGACTTGATTGAAACCCTCGAGTAGCTCTTTCACCACTTGCTATTCCTACATCTTGTTCCTTTTATCTGGATTCAGTAAGTGAGAGTTATAGAACATACAGGATTAAGTGGGTCTGGGAAAGAATTGGACGTTAACTCTTTAAGAATTCCTGTGTGGCTGATGAGGCCATCCTATTGAAAAAACACGTAGTTACTTCCTAAGCAGCTTGATTCCAGAGACAGCAAAGAAATGTCCCTTCCTAGAAATCTCTTGCTCACAAAACACTCAAAATTCTGCTTTTAAAACATTGAACCTTTGAGTTAAATGTTTCTACCTTAAAATATCAAGGTAGACATTGAAGCCTTTGACTTTTATAGATTTTTGTAATGACCTCTAGTTTCTGCAATTCCCTGCTGCAAAATTATCATTTACTTTTTGCTCACAAGAACTTTGTATTGGGGCAAGATCAAAGGACAGAAGGACTGTGAGTATTCTCTAACAGGGGAATTACTAGAAGGCAGCACTTTAAAGACACTGGTGAGAACAGGCTCTGAAAATCTAAAAATCTGACACAGTCTGATGAAGCTACCTATGGTAGGTTAAAATGTCAAGGTCTGTCCTATTATAGGTGGCCCAGGGAGACCAGACTCTAATAAAACCACCTTTATTCCATTGATCCACATCATGGATCCTCTCTGCATGTGTTTGGAATTTGGAATCCCTTCATGGTATATGTTCTTGGAGGAGAGCATAAAAGGGGATGGGGCAGTATGTGAACAGGACTGAGGTGGAAAGCAGGAAAGTTGCATTAGGGGGTAGAGAAGAAGCATAGGATGAAGGCTAGTTCATAGGACCAGGCCGGATATAGCAGGACATCTAAGAGTTACTGAGTTGTAGGGTTGAAAAAGTGGGAAAGGAAAATTTTAAACATCCACTTAGCCAAGACAAATGTTTCCTTTAAAGTTTCATAATGCACTATTGTGTGGAACGTATCTGGTAGATTAATGACCAGCTGTAGAGAAAGCCTAGAGCCCAATTTTAAGCCAGTGTTAAATATTTTGGATTTAGAGGTTTAAATGTTTTTAGAAGGTAATATATATTTTATCAAATGATAAAACTAATTACTTTACTGTGTATAGAAATCTAACACACTGAAACAAAATTTAATTAGCTGTGTCTTCCCAGATGAGATTGGAGAACAAATAAATATCAGTATAAATATATATGAGCATTTTCAGTTTCATGTACTGAAGATTTTGCTTTCCTTTCCCTTTTACAGTATTTGCTTATATATTCTCAGCTAACACATTTCAAGTGCTCTCTTTTCCAATCTCCTTCTCATGAGCAAAGTTATCCTCATTTCAAACATGAGAAGCCCTGATAGTTGGAGAAAATTATTTCATCAAGTATAATGCACTTCCAAGTATGGTGAAGCAATGTGAGTTGTCTACCAATTAGAGAATGAATAAACAAGTCTGTCAAATACCCTAATTTTCTAGATAGTCTGGGGAGCCACTGATGTAAAATAAATGGAATTCTTAATGGATTCAAAAAGATAAAGTAATTTTGCTTCTTTACAATGCATTACTCCATGGTTACCATTTCTAGAAACTGTAAAACTGTATATATGTGTAATTTAATATATTTATCTATATATTTTCAAAGTTATTACATGAAAAATCTAGGACATGAATCTAGTCTTCTCATTTCCTCCAGAAACTGTGTAAAGTACAACACACAGTTATGTCGACTCCATTGTTAGGCTGCCCACATGCAAATCTCAGTTCTGAGATTTATCTGTGATATAACCTTGGGCAAGTAACTTAACCTCTCTCTGCACTCCAGTTTGCTCATATACGACACCCCATGAAGATTAAATGAGCTATTACACATAAAGTGCTTACCACAGTGCTTTGAATGTTTTTATTATATAGAATTGCAGGGAAATGTTTTCATGACTGAAAGGTACACTGAAGGGAGAAGGTTCAAGGAAAATTCACCCCATCTTCATATTTTTTCAGTATTCCAAATACTTTAATATATGTGATACTTCACAAATTATTATGATTTATGCTTCTTTTTATTTATGGTTATGATTTTGCCTGTGAGGAAGAGATTATTCTTCTTATAGAAGAGGAATCTGAAGCTCATAGAGATTAGTGCTGTGTGATGCAGAGGTTAGGAACCCAGATGCTGGAGACAGACTGCCTTGTTCAGGCATTATGCTGCCACTTACAAGCTGGGTGGTCCCAGGTGATGAACTTCTCTGAGACTAAAGTTCTTCATCTGTAATAATAGTATTTGTCATGTATGGCTGTTGTATGGATAATTCAGTCATAATATATGTAAAAGGCTTGTAAAATGCTTAGTTCATAATAAGTACTCTATAAGTTAGTTATTATTTTTATGTCATCGTTATTATTAAAAGCATGCTTAATTTATATAGCTAGAGAACAGTAAAGACAGACCTAGAATCCTGGCCTTGTGAATGAAAATATTTAATGTTGCTATTAGAATATTAGGAATTTCTCTGAAAAATAATAATCAGGAATTTCCTGAGCTCTTACTATATTCCAGGAATTCTTATATGAACTTTACATGGATTCTTTCAATTGTTCTTCATCACAACTATATGAAGTAAGACTTTGGTTTTTCCTTGTTTGTTTGTTTTTGTTTTGTTTTGTTTTTTTAAGTAAGACTTCTTATTATGTCTTCTCTATACATGATCCAACTAAGGTGATGAGAGGTCAAATTATTTGCCTAAGGTCTCCAGAATTCTTGCAAAAGTGGTCCAACTCTGGAGTCTGCATAACATTTGTAAATTTTAATTTTATTATTTTTCTCTGTGATTTCCAAATTTTCCATAATGGGTATATGTTAGTTCTACAGGTAGAAAAAAATGGATGTTAAAAATTATTTCAACAGAATAACTCTTCTGTTAAGCAGTAGAACCCTGAGGGAATTGTGCACAATCAGTGATGCCCAAGTTGTAGAATCAGAACAAGTTAGGATCATGTGCTTGTGGATGAGTAGGAGGCAGGAAAGATGAAAGAAAGGGAAAGGGAAAAGAGAACTGAAGGTAGCAGGGAGTTAACTGAAATGGCAGCCTTCAACTTCTCACACTTCAACTTCTCAAAGCTTTTACTCAGGGCTAGATTTACATCATAGCATGTAATGGCACAAAATGTTTCAAAGAGACACATTTTATCATAGCTGGATTAATGGAAGTATTGACACTCCTTTGACATTGTGATTCTATGACTCATAGAAGAATTTCATAAATGTTTTAAACCACAGTTCTTTAAAGAAGAGCTGATTATTTTCAGTTAAAAAATATGTTGTATACATTTTAAAGTTATGGATAGAAGAAATAACCAATGATAATAAAAGCAGAGTTTACTCCAGTGTGCCTCATCTGTAGGCATTCTTACTGTTGGGACCAATTGACTCCATATTTGGGAACACATACTCATCACTTGCACATGTATGTATCCCTTTGTCTTATCTCCATTGTGAGACTCACAGTCATTTGTTCTTTATAGTTTTTTTTCTTTCTGAGGCTATAGTTGTCCACAAAGCTGTCTGAACTTCTGAAAGCTTAGCAAGAGCAGTTGGAGAAGAGTGAAGTGTGTTTAATTCGATTCTATTTGCTGAAGGTAAAACTGACTCAAGTCAAGACCCTGTGGATGGTGAAGACATTTTTGGAAAGTGGTGAATGATGTTCTGATCTGCAAATGTAGGCAGAACCTTCCTCCATTACATGCTCCAAAGGATTAACTTATGTCAGTTAAAAAATCCTATTTGTCTTCACCATTAATTTAAAAAAAAAAACTACTTAATCTGATTTTTCTCTTGGGAAAAGAAATGTGTTTTCCATTATTTCATTTTTCAGGTATCATTGTGTAGAAATATTTATATCCTCATCAACGCATATAAGTAAAATTGCTATCCTTAACTTATTAAGTTCTGTCATGATTAATAGTTTTAAGAATTTGAAGTTTAACTTTGAAACAGTATTTTTTCTTAGCTTTTGCAGATATTGCCTACAATAGGCAAAATAATTTAAATTGCAAAATGATCTTAATGATTAGCAAATGATTATGATTCATGCTATTTTCTCTATGACTAAACTATTAAGCATAGTTTAAAAGGAACAGTTTTTACTTTAAACTTATCAAATCTAACTACCATGTACAGGGATTTTGTTCTATGTACAAGATTCATCAGAACAACAATGATGCAGAGTCACATGAACACCAAAGAGAGTTCAGGAGGAGAAATATTCCCAGTGAAATGTGCATATGTGAAATAGGATGCAGTTATCTTTCCATCCATGCTGATAGAAGGACGCTCACCATTTTCTTGATCTTAGATGTTTAGCCTTTTAAGGATTTCTCCTGAGGAATAGATTTTTGTGAATTATACTTCATTTGTACTTGTTGATATCCTCCTTAATTAATCTTTGTGTCAGGCACTCTCTAATTGAAATCAGTTTAATTAAATAATTTTGCTTTGTTTGTCCTTCTATTTGAGTATATGAATCCACTTGGAATTTTAAATGTATCCAAACATTATGTAGCCTGCTCCAAGTTAATGAGTCCACATTTATTGAACCCCTGCTGTATGCATTGTAATGAAATAAGTTGTGGATTTGTTTCAAGGTAATAATAGTTGCAGTGGCTAAATTTATGCAACTCAGAAAGCAGCTAGAAAACAGGAGTCAGGTGTTTTGAAATGAATAAATTGTTATTTTTTGTGTGAAGAGAGAGTTGAACTAAAATTAAAGAAGCTGGGGATCTAGGCTGGCTGTGCTGAACTGTCAAGATACTGTGTTTTCTGTGCTATGCCAAATAACAGGGTAAAGGAATCATACCTCTATGAGCAAGAGTCAGTGAGGATTAATGAGAGATTTTTTTGTGTGTGTTATGCTGAAAGTTGTTCAGAAGAAAAAGAATTATGTACATTCACATGGGTTTAATACTGAACTTGGATGTTTCAGGGTTCAAAATAAACCCATATTCATACCTGGGCCTTAGTTTGAATTTGTAAAACCTAAAGATTAAAGAGAGATTGCATTTTTGAAAATTAGGTTTTCATTCACTATTTTATTTTTTTTTTTACTTAAACATCTTGAAACTTATTTCTTCCATAAATTGAAAGAACCAGATAGTAATAATGTAACAAATTCCTTATCGATGGGACATTGTTCATTAGATGCAAAAAATGGAAGTCATTAGGCCAATTGCTACCTCCACAATATATACAATGCTAATATATGATTTTTTCTTCCCAATGAGAGCTCAATGGTTCTAATCTAGATGGGTATTTAAAATTCTTCTAAAACAGTTCACATTCTAAAAACAGTTCACATCATGAATATAAACTGCAGAGCAAGTTTCTTTTTTTTTCTCTTTTCTTTTCTTTCCTTCCCACTCCCACCCCACTGATCCATGAAGACTTTAATCTCTCTAGTTACTCTCACATTTCAGTAGATGATCTCACTTTCTACTGACTGAAAATTCTGGAGACATCCGACATAAGCCATATTGTGGCTTACATACAGCCAGAATGCTGTATTCTTCAGACACTGAGGTTCAAAATCTTGGATTCATAGTGACCTCTCCTTCTCATTCAGGTTATTCTTCCCACTAAACCTTGCAGAGCCTATTACCTAATAGGTCTTCATAATCCTTTGTTGTTCTCCACCACTTTGTCATGATACTTTCATAAATACTTTTCAGCAGTCACCTTTCACCTGCCTACTCCATTTCCATCAAGTGTGCACCTGTCAAATACTTCAAGTACCAATCCCTATTCTTCCATGCTCTGGAACTAAATCTCCCACCCTACACATTCATAAAACTTAACTAATCTTCCTTGGAAGGAGACTTACGCTTTCTTCTGGCATTGCATAAGACTTTCTTGGATCCTCCATTGGGTAGTCTGTCCCCTTTTTTAATTGTGTAATCAGCTCAATGATGCTCTCCTCCGGCAACAAATCCTCTGTGTTATCTTCTTTGTGCAAACTCTCAAAGAGTGTTACCCATTTCTCATAGTAACTTTCAATGTCTGTCTAGAACCATAGCTTTCCATGTAATTTTTCTCTCTACTATTAGATACTAAGTTCTTTATGGTAAGGAACATTGTCATGTTTTCCCCAATGGCTCTTGAGGTCTAGTGATAAGTATGACCAAGTCTCTCACAGACAAAATATTAGCCATCTGGTGTGTAAGCAATGAGAGAGGTGAAGATACTGTTGTTATAGGAGCACAGAAGAGGGATATATAACTCAATCTCAGAGTTTGGGGAAACTTCTAAGAAGGGATCACACATAGACTGGAATATAATGAAAAATTAAAATGAATGAAAGGATGAAAAGTAAGTGAATGAAAAAGAGGAAGCCAAATAAAGGAGGATGGGAAGAATATTTTCAACAGAGGGGACAACAGAGAAACAGGGGAGTATTGAGGTATGAGGCTCCAGTAGAGACTGCTATTAACAGAGCTAAGTATATGGGTAAGAAATGCAAACAAGTTAGACTGTTTGAGCCTTGAGTTGATAATATATGATCATAATATTGCATATTTGTGATGTTGGAGTGGAGCCTTGGATGATATTATGTGATATGCTAAGGATCTTGGACTTAAACATTTTGTAGATGAAAAGAAGCCACTGAAGGTGGGGATTGGTTATGATATAAAGGGGTTTTGAAAGCAGATGCATGTTTACATCACAGCTTTGCTACATGCTGTGTACCAGTGGGGGTGAAGAGATGTTCCTCATCTGTAAGAGACATAGAATAATATTTGACTCATTGTTAGAGGAGTTAAATGAGATAATGTAGATATAGCATCCTATGGGATATTACTTAGATATTGTCTTCTTCTCTATTGTTAAGAAAAAAATTTAGCACAATAATCTTTGTGAAGGAACCAGAATGCTGTGCATCAGAAAAGGGGTCCTATGTTGACACTGTGTTTTCAACTAATAATGGCTTACATTTGAATTTTTCTTAGCTGTGTTTTTAGATTAAATTTTTATTTCTATGTAAGTAATGCACATTCATGCTTTTGAAGTCAAAAAATAATGCAGGGTTTCCCATTGCTGTGTCAGAGCAACCTCTTACAACTGTTAAAGCTGCTTCTTCCAGCACATCTTTTCATTTTTCTAAATAATATGTTTATTCCATTATTTGACGATTATAAATCTGAGGCATTTCTAAAGAGTTACAAATATAGAAGGTGAAATTTTAGCTCTCCTACCCCCTTCCCACTTATATGTATTCTCCCCCTTCTTTCTCTGTGTCTCTCTTATACAGTTAACCTTTGAACAATATGGGTTGGAACTGCATGGATCCATGTATAGGTGTATTTTTTTTTTAATGAATACAGTACATTACTATAAATGTATTTTCTCTTCTTCATGATCGTCTTAGTAATACTTTCTTTTCTCTATCTTAGTTTATTGTAAGAATACAGTATATGATACATGTAACACACAAAATATGTATTGATCAACTGTTTATGTTAGCAAGGCTTCTGGTCAACAGTAAGCTCTTAGTAGTTAAGTTTCAGGGGAGTCCAAAAGTTATATAAGGCTTGTCAACTGAGTGGGGATTCGGTGACCCTCACCCCCACACTGTTCAAGACTCAACTGTAGTTGTATCACATTTTGAAGTTAAACGGATAATCACTTACCAAAATGACTGTAAAGATTGTTTACACCTGAACTACATAGTATACCACTTACAACTTTTTAAAAATAATGTATTTAATGTCTTTTTATTTCACTGGCACAGTTTTTGCACACCTATATTTAAATTATCTGAAAACTTTCTAATTTTACATTTCAGATGTTCTGTTTATTTCTCTTACAGACTTATTATTATTATTATTTTAAGATTTTATTTATTTACGTGAGAGAGAGAATGAGAGAGAGAGAGAGCACATGAGAGGGGGGAGGGTCAGAGGGAGAAGCAGACTCCCCGCTGAGCAGGGAGCCCGATGCGGGACTCAATCCCGGGACTCCAGGATCATGACCTGAGCCGAAGGCAGTCGCTTAACCAACTGAGCCACCCAGGTGCCCCAGACTTATATTATTTTTATCCAGCAACTCTTTGTTGCTTCATGGATGCAGCATCCTCTTTTACTTCTCTGAAGCCATTGATGAATATGATTTTTTTTCCCCTAGATGTTCTACTTTTTATATCACCCTTATTTTCTGGTGTTTCTTGGTAGTTTCATTATTTTTCTCACATGCTTGATGATCCCTTCTGTTTCTTCATACTAAGCAGACCAGGCAGCTGGTAGAGCTGTGTATGACTAATTGGCTTCACTGTGGAACAATTAAGTGTATGAAATTTGGTCATTTCTTAGGGGACCTCCAAATATCAAAATCTCTTGGTCATGTCTTTGGGATGTGACCCAAAGCTTTCTTCAAAGGAAAAAACAAACAAACTACCTATCACCCCTCCCTGGGATAGGATGAGAGCCTGTTTGCCTATTTTCTGGTAGATGCATAGGGAAAAAAAGCTGTGCGTTTCATTGTTTTAAAGGTAAACTTCCCACTGATCTGCCTGTTTTCACTTTGATGTCTTAACCACTGTTGGGCATGGCATCCCTGACTTTGGAGTCTCTGGTTCAATTTTCCTGACTTCATAAGGTAGAGAACTGTCTAAGTTAGAGTGAATTTGAACCAATTATCTTTTTATTCAGCTTCACCCCCACTCACACTTTCTAAATGTAGTGCTTCCAATTTTTGAACTCTTCTCAGGTTCTGTGGCTCAGATTGGGTTGTTGGTTTTGGGTCATAATCTCAGAAGGAAACTGATTTCCAGCCTTTTCTACTTTGCTAAGTTCCTAACCAGTCATCCCTCAGCTTCCCACCATCTAAAAAGTTTCTCCTCATCGATTGTCTTGTCCATTTTTTTATTCTCATTGTCCTTGTGGGTTATTCTTTATTGACATTTTAGTGTGATTGTGGGAGTCATTGAAGAGGTAGACATTTAATCTGGAACTTCCACCCCACATTGGAAAATTTTAAAATGCTTTTATATTGATCATCTGATTTGATTCTCACAACATCTGGAACATTTCACAGATGGAGTAAGTATTATCTCTGTTTTATAAGTGATGGAAACAGCTTCTTGAGTTGGTTTTGGTAGTTGCTTTGTAGCACTTTTAGGATCTTAATGTGGTTTTATCTTCAGTGCTCCTTTTGAAAAATCACAAAGTCCAGGAAAGGAAACGTGAGCACATTATTGGGACCTCAGTAATAAATAAAGGAAATGGAGAAATAAACTTTAACATCATGGCACAAATAAAAGAGCTTTTAAATATTGAGAATAGTCTACATTATTTTTACATCTAACTCTTTACTCAAAGAGGACAGAACGCTCCCCATATTTAAACTAAGTGATGGTGGTTGCTGAATCTCATATATGTGTCTGGCTGCACACAGTTTTCAGGGTTTAGTATGACCTGTATCTATATCACTGTTATGAAGAAGCATTTGATTGTGAGGCAAAAGTTTCCTACTTTATTAAACATTGGAGTTCGCATGAAAGGCTCTAAGGAGAACTCATCTTCTCTTAAACACACCTTTGAAAATGTAGGGTTATCAATTTAAGAGATGCTCATTACCAATAAGTTTAGTGTAGGCAACTTGCCTGGACTGTGCTATTGGTAACGCCTTCCTCAAACCTGCCCCATCTTACTTGAAACAACAGCAGTAGCAACTGAGGAGACACTGCTTGCAAAGAAATAAATTCTAGTAGATAGTGAAATTAGATATTGAATTATACCTTTTGAGAATGCTATCTTTTTCCTCTCCATTTTTTTTTTTTGGCTTTTTCTAGTTCTATTTCTTGAGATTCCTTTTTTTTTAACTTCTTTGTCACTATTTTCTCTAGTATTTTGTCCAGCATTGTTTTTAGAAAGGAAAATACTTTTTTTTTTTTTTTAAGATTTTATTTATTTGCAAGAGAGAGAATGAGAGACAGAGAGCATGAGAGGGAAGAGGGTCAGAGGGAGAAGCAGACTCCTGCCGAGCAGGGAGCCCGATGTGGGACTCAAACCCGGACTCCAGGATCATGACCTGAGCCGAAGGCAGTCGCTTAACCAACTGAGCCACCCAGGTGCCCCTAGAAAGGAAAATATTCTTGTAAAATTTTTAATAATATAACAAGACAGTAAAGGTGTACAATCTGATATGTGCCCTGTGTTACATATAATATATATGATATATAAAATTCCCTGCATTATATAAATATAATATAATATTATATATACATATATATATATTCCAGTGTATATCTTACATTTAAAAGGTAACTTTAAAAAAAAATGAAGGTAGTTTAGATTTAGGTCTTTTGGAAGGAATCTTTAAAGTGGTCAGCCAGAAAATCAGTTTTGGGGTATAGTCTTTGACCATTTTGAAATGGCCTACATATCCCTTCAGGCAATGGATGCATCTCAAGAATAGCATCTTTAATATTTTTACAATCCTTGAAATCCAGGAACAAACAAGCACTTTTATTTTTTATACTGCAGAATTCATAGTATCCTATAATTATATACATTTTCCAGATTAAATTTGTGTTTGAAAAAAATCTCCAAATAGATTAAATACAGTAAGGCACAAAACTGTCTGAATTAAATGTCTCACTATTTTTTAAAGATTTTTTTTAAATTTACCTAATCTCTATGCCCAATGCAGGACTCAAACTCACAACCCCAAAATCAAGAGTTGCATGCTCTACTGACTGAGCCAGCTGAATGCCTCTTGTCTCACTATTTTTAAACGATTTGTGTGAGCTTTGCAATTAAATTCATTGAAGAATATACTGAAAATATGTGGGTTTTTTCCTTGATGACATTTCATTCAAAACATATCTGTTGCTTTTAAAGACAGTGATATTGGGGCACCTGGGTGGCACAGTTGGTTAAGTGTACTACTCTTGGTTTCAGCTCAGGTTGTGATCTCAAGGTCATGATCTCAGGGTCATGAGATCAAACCCTGTGTCGGGCTCTGTGCTCAGTGCAAGTGAGCTTGGGTTTCTCTTTCCCTCTCCCTCTGCCTGCCCGCCATGCTCACCATGCTCTCTCTCTGAAGTAAATACATAAATCTTTTTAAAGGCATTGAGATTAAAGTGAAAAGAAAGATTTCTGCCCAAAAAGTCTTCATCCAATGACAAATGCAAGTTATAAAATGACATTTGCACAATAATTTTTTTGTTTTACTTACAAACTCAGAAAGCACTTGTTTTCAAGGTAACTTAAAAACAAAACAAAACAAAAACAAAAACCTGTACTAAATCCCAAATAGTGAAAGAGAGATAATAGCCTACAGTTGAGTTCCCTCAAAAATATTCTACCGGCTCTTATAGCCACCAGCCTGTCTCTGTCAATCAGATTCACTTATCGGGTGTTAAAAATAAATGGAATGGAAATCCTCTGGCTGGGTTCAATGTATTCCAAGTATGCATATCCACAGGAAATCTTCCAGTAAATCATAAAATAAAGCAATAGCACTGAAATTTCAGAATACCATCAAAGGCACTTGCCTCATTACGCTCTTATCTCTTCGTTCATGTACATGATATATAAGCTGAAGGGATCTGCATTGCATCAATGATCTACATTTGGATAGAATCTCATAACTGTGTTTCAAGGTTATGATGTGATGTTGTGAGTTTTTGAAGTAAATAATAAAACCCATGAAAATATAAACTTTCCTTTTGGGAGTTTAGGATGAATTCATTCTAGTTTTTGTGCTTACCTTATAAATGTAAACTGTTCTGATTTTATAATGAGTAAATATGATTATGGAGCCCGATACTGGAACACTAGTGAGGACTCAATTTATTGAACATATTTGTTGACCTAATGTACGTTGAGCATTCTGTTTGATGATGACCCCGAAAACAGTCAAAGGCTCTGCATTTGGGCGAAACTGCAAATAAGTAGTTTTCTCTTTCCAAATGATGGGTGATTAAATTCTTTGATATGCTCTTCCCCAAATAAGTGAATTTGGCTGCATGGTAAAATAAATCTAATACTTAAAAGTTTTGAACTAGACAGATTTTAGAGATTATCTATTCTAGTCAAAGCCTTTGTTTAAAAGAGAAAAAAAAGCCACTGAGAACTGAAGGGACTTGGCTTCAGTCACATGGCTAATAGGGATCTACAAGTAGGAAACAGTTTAGTACAGTGAGAAGATATGGAGTTCGGGGTCAGGCAGTTTTTCTTTTGCAGAGAATATGTTTTGAGGAAAATTATGGACTCTTACCCAATATTAGATCATGCCTGTGTTGATTCCATTGTACAGATCTAGGACCTGCTGTGAAAGTAGTGTCAGACCTTACTTCGAAAACACTGTTCACTTCCAACTTTTGCATGAGAAATGGACAAAAAAGAATAGTTCATAGAAGTGACAGAGATTTAGGTTAATTCCATAATACTCTCTTATTCCACAGTATCACATCTTTCTCATCCAATTTTCTGTATCTATTTAAGTTGTAATATTTTAAGGTCCTAAGATATAGCCTTGCCATATTAGCACACTTCAGAGAGCTGTGAATAATGGGAAAATAAATATAAGAAGGCAAGAGAAAGAAAGAAAATAGCCACTATCCACGCCTCCACACTTCCCAAAATAAAAGCTTACATTATTTTTCTACTTCTAAAATTATGTTGACTGTATTCTGCCTTGCCACAGGAATACATTTAAAATTCTTTCTATGATTCTTAAGAAAAGCTTGAATTCCTCTTTACATTTGTAATGTTTGTTCAGTAAGTGATTTAACATGTATGCATTAGGAAATAACCCTTTCTGGAGTTGAGAATAATGACTAAAGAGTTGATACATCTTCTAATGTTGGGTTTTTCCACTAGCCTCCTATTAGCATGAAGCCTTTCTGTGAGCACCAAACTGTGAATTACATTAGTGAAGGAATCATTGACGCAAAGGGGAAAACATTCATTCTTAGTTTTTTGAGCTAGTTAAAGCTTACAATAATTTTAGTGGAACTTGATTAAAAGATGGTGGAACATCATGATTCAGTTATACACCTTTTAATAGATGGCCCGTATTATCCTGTCATATTTATGGAATAAACAAAAGATACTGATGTTGAGTAAATAAATTCACATGTAAACATTGGCAAAACTAATATATCATCAGCAATAAAGGAGACTAATTAAATAATTTTTAAATATTGCAACTGAATCAGGACATATGATTATTACTTTCATTAATTTTAATGATTATTTCATTAGTGCTGTATTCAAAGCTAACAAATGGTATGGTTAATTATAACCTTATAATATAAATTTGTGGAATATTTTTAGTTTGATAATTAAAATAATTTAATTTAATAATCTATAAAAAGTTCAAAGAAAGAAACCCCAGATTTGATAGTATAGTTTAAAAACTACAAAAATTCAAAATGTAGAGGCATGATTATTATTTTTTTCTCTTTATTTACTCAGATAATAATACCTGTTATTAATTAGGGCCTAATCTAATTTGGCTGAAATATTGTTAAGATAGGAAAATCTCAAGCCTCTTTTAATGTCAAAACAGTGAACAATTTTATAGAGAAAATCAACACGTCAGAATCAATAGTTATGAATATCCTGAGGAAACGTGGTTAATGTTTATGGGACATATTCTTTAGACTAGCTTGCTGAGGCAGTGGTGTGAGTGTCTGCAGTGAGAAGATAAAGAGCTCCAGGTGAGTGGAGATGATAGTTTTGCTAAGTAATCTACTTCCTTGACTGCATTCTGTAAAAAACTAAATTCCCCTGGTAAAATTTCTTTTGCACAATGAATGAATCAAATGAAAATACAGGATGAACATGAGAATGGGCTCCCAAGGCACTCAAGAAAAGAAGGGAGAAAGAAAGAGATGGAGGGAGGGATGGAGGGGGGAAGGAGGGAAGGAGGGAAAGAAGGAAGGAAGGAAGGAAGGAAGGAAGGAAGGAAGGAAGGAAGGAAGGAGAGAGAGAGGAAGAAAGAAAGAAAAGGAAAAGGAGAGAGAAAGAAATCATCCTGCTAACAGTGCAGACACAGGATGCCATAGACAAGGCATCAACACTGGAGCCAGGAAGTCTCTTCAGGGCATCCTTTTAATCTCTACTCCCCTTGTTATGTTCTCTGCATATCCTTCCTAATAAAGGTGAGAATTGTCTCATTCATCTTTATCACAAACTTGGCATCTGCTTTTATCATCTCCTGTGATATATATTTTGCTAAGTAATGGGGAAAAAAGATAATAGTCAATCATTTATTTTATTTTCCCCAAGTAATTTTCAAATACTGCTTAAGGATAAATGTTTCAAATAAGATTTTTTGTCTTGTCTTTCTGCATGGTATATTAAAATCCCAGTGGTTTCTTGGATTAAAATGAAAATGTGTATTAATTTCCAAATGTGGTGGCTTAAAACAATAGAAATGTATTCTCCCACAGCCTGGAGCCCAAAAGTTCAAAATCAGGGTATAGTTAAGGTGGTGCTTCCTCCTAAGTCTCTAAGGGAGATAATGTCCTTTACCTCTTTCAGATCATGGTAGCTCCAGCTATTCCTTGGCTTCTGGAAGCATTACTCCAGTCTCTGCCTCCTTTATCACTTTGCTTCTTCCTCTTCTTCTGTCAGATCTTCCCTACGTGTCTCTTATAACAACACTCATCATTGGATTTAGGGCTCACCTTCACAGTTTAGGATGATCTCTTCATCTCAAAATCTATAACTTAATTATATCTGCAAATAACTATTTTTTTCTAAATAAAACAATATTACTAGGTTCTAAATTTAGAATAAGAACACATCTTTGGGGGGCTAGATTTTGTTTAGGTTGTTTAAAAATCTTTCCTTTTATATGCACGTGAATGAGATGTAATCAGTATAACCATTAGAAACATTAGAACAAAAGTACTGAAAACATCAATTTCAGAATGAGATGGACCTAGATTTGAATTGCAGTGTCTATCACTTAGTAACTATGTGGCATTAGAGTGCATAATTTCAACAGTAGAAAAAGATATAAAATACAGTATTCCAGGCACCATGACAGTAGTCCAAAGGCTTCAAATATGGTACAAATACCTTTAGAGTACATGATGTTCTAAAGGCTATGTAGGCACATGTAGTTTCAAACAATTTCTTGGTCGTAAATTTTCATATGTCTTATTTCCTAAAAGTGATCTGACAGAGAATAGGCCTGTGTTTGGGCTGGTTCCAGTTTCTACCTCACAGAATTATGGTGAAAATTAAAATAAGATAATATAAAATTCCTAGTACCATGTCTAGACACTAAAAATGGCCTGAAAAATACACTTATGGCAATTTTACAGTACTTAAAATATGTTAGTATTAACATTTGTTTTCTTATTGACCCATACAAAATAGCTTAGTATCTAATTTGAGTGTATGATCCTGGCATGACATACATATTTGTATTCTCCCAAACTTTTGTAATTAGAAAATTAACAGTTTTTGTTGATCGGAAATTTAAAATTTTAAGAAAATCAACACAATCAATTGGGAAGTTCAGAAATAATACATATTTCTGTCTCTCAAAATGTTGGAGTTGCCAGAGCTCTATTTGTTAGGTGTTAAGTATATATTAAATTATCTGTTCTATAAATACTTGTGGGATACCTGTTATTCAAGATACTGTTTAAAACTATGAAAGATACAAAATGAGACATAGTCCCTATACTTAAGGACCTTATGAAAGATAAGATGCATTGGGGAGCCTGGGTGGCTCAATTGATTAAGTGATTAAGTGCTTGACTCTTGATCTCAGCTCAGGCAGGTCTTGATCTCAGGGTCCTTGAGTTCAAGCCCTGTGTTGGGCTCCACACTGGGCATGGATCCTACTTAAACTGAAAAAAAAAAAAAAAAAAGATAGATGCATTGATATAGACAGAGCAAAGTAAAATGTGATCAGTAACAGAAGTACTACATACCTAAAATCACAGAGAAAATTATTTTAATATCATTTATAAAAATGAAAATATTTAAAAATTACTTAAAGTACTATAGCATTTTTTAACTTTTAAATGTTATGATCTATTACTTTTTAAGCCTTTATCTTCTTTGAGCAGTATAGCTTCACAGCAAAACTGAGAGGAAGGTATTGGGATTTCCCATCTACTTACTCTATGCCCAAGACATGCTAACTGCCTGCCATTATCAACATCCCCAACCAGAGTGATACACTTTTTACAATGGATGAACCTACATTGATACATCATCTCCCAATGTCAGTAGTTACATTAGAGTTCACTCTTGGTGCTGAACATTCTGTGTGCTTGGACAAGGGTATAATGACATATATCCATCGCTGTGGTATCATACAGAATATTTTCACTGCCTAAAATCCTCTGTGCTATGTTTATGCTTTTGTCTCCCATTCCAACCCCAGCTAACCACTAATCTTTAAATTTTCTCCATAGTTTCGCCTTTTCCAGGGTGTCATGGAGTTGGAATTATATGGAATATAGCCTTTTCAACTTGGCTTCTTTCCCTTAGTAATATGAATTTAAAGTTCCTCCATGTCTAGGTTTTCTTTCTCTTTAATCTAGGAGTTTTATATTTTTTGCACTTTATATTTAGGTCTATGATCTATTTTGAGTTAGTTTTTGTGAAGAGTGTAAGGTCTGTGTTTAGTTTTGTGTGTGTGTGTGTGTGTGTGTGTGTGTGTGTGGTTGTCCAGTTCTGCCAGCATTATTTGTTGAAGAAATTATCTTTGCTCCATTGCATCGCCTGTGTTCCTTAGTCAAAAATTAGTTAGCCAATGTATGTGTGTCTATTTTGGTGTTCTTCATTTTGTTCTGTTGATCCATTTGTTTATTCTTTCACCAATACCACACCATCCTGTTTCTGTAGCTTTAGAGTAAGATTTGAAGTCAGGTAACACCGGAATTCCAATTGTGTTCTTTTCCTTCAATAACATATTGACTATTCTGGGTCTTTTGCCTCTCCATATAAACTTTAGAATCAATTTGCCAATTTGCTAAAATTTTGATTGAGATCACATTGAATCTATAGATCAAATTAGAAAGAACTGAGATCTTGAAAATATTGAACCTGTAACATCTCTCCATTGATTTGGTTCTTATTTGACTACTTTCATCAGAGTATTATAGTTTGCCTCTTATAGAGCTTATACATATTTTGTTAGATTTACACCTAAGCTTTTCATTAATGAGTTGTTGATATTAATGTTGTGCTTTTAATTTCAAAATCCACTTATTCATTGCTTGTATATTAGAAAGTGATTGATTTCTGTATATTAACCTTGTGTCTTGCAACCTCATTATTATCACTTATTAGTTTCAGGAGTTCTCATATCAATTCTTTCGGATTTTATACTTAGACGGCCATGTCATCTGCAAACAAAAACAGCTTTATTTCTTCTTTCCCAATCTGCATGTATTTTATTTCCTTTTCTTGTATTATTGCATTGGTTTTTGTGTAGGACTTCCTGTACAATGTTGAAAAACGGTGGTGAGAGGGGACAGACTTGCCTTGTACCTGATCTTAGTGGGAAATCTTCACGTTTCTCACCATTAACTTTGATATTAGCTGTAGGGCTGTTGTAGTTATTTTTTATCAAATTAAAGAAGTTCCCCTTGACTCCTATTTTACTAAGAGTTTTTATCATGAATATGTAGTAGATTTCGTCGAATGTTTTTTCTGCATCTACTGATATTATCATTGTGATTTTTCATTTTTATCCATTAATGTGATAGATTACATTAATTAATTTTTGAATGTTGAACTAGCCTTGAATACCTGGTATAAATTCCACTTGTCTTGGTGTACTAATTCTTTTTATCATTGTTGGACTCAATTAACTAATATTTGGTTAAGGATTTTTGCATATGTGTTCATGAAAGGCACTGTTATTTAGCTTTTTTCTTTGTTTTTTGTTTGTTTGTTTGTTTTTGTAGTCTTTGACTGGTTTTGGTATTAGGGTAATGCTGATCTCATAGAATAAGTTAGAAAGTATTCCTTGTGCTTCTATCTTCTGAAAGAGATTGTAGAGAATTACTGTAACTTCTTCCTTGAATGTTTGGTAGAACTCACTAGTGAATCCATCTGGGCCTTAAGCTTTCTGTTTTGAAAGATTATTAATTATTGATTCATTTTATTTAATAGATATAAGCTTATTCAGATGATCTATTTCTCTCTGTGTGAGTTTTGACAGTTTATGTTTTTCAAGCAATTAATCCATTTCATCTAGGTTTCAAATTTGTGGGTATAGAATCGTTCTATTATCCTTTATTATCCTTTTAATGTTTGTGGGATCTCTAGTAATGGACTGTCTTTCATCTGATATTAGTAATTTGCTTCCTTTCTCTTTTTTTCTTAGTTATCTTGGCTAGCGGCTTATTAATTTTAGTGCTCTTTTAAAAGAACCAGCTTCTGGTTTTATTGATTTTCCCTATTGATTTGCTGTTTTCAATTTCATTGATTTCTGCTCTAATTATTATTTAATTTTTCTTGCTTACTTTGTGTTTAATTTTCTCTTCTTTTTCTAGTTTCCTAAGGTGGAAACTTAGATTATTGATTTTAGATCTTTCTTCTTTCCTCATATAGGCATTCAGTACTAAGTTTTCCTCTGAGCATTGTTTTCATTGCATCCCACACATTTTGAAAAGTTTTGTTTTCACTTTCATTTAGTTTAAAATATCTTTAAATTTCTCTAGAGATTTCTTTTTTGACTCGTGTTATTTAGAAATGTGTTGTTTAATCTCTCTGTATTTGGGGATTTTTCCTGTTATCTTTATGTTATTGATTTGTAGATTAATACTATTAGGGTCTAAGAACAGACATTGTATAATTTCTATTCTTTTAAATTCATTGAGGTGTGCTTTATGGCTAAATGTAGTCTGTTTTGGTGGATATTCCATGTGAGCTTGTGAAAAATGTGTATTCTGCTCATGTTGGCTTAGTCTATAGATGCCAGTTTTATCCAACTGATTGATGTTCCTGTTGAGTTCAACTGTTATTACTGATTTTCTGCCTGCTGGATCTGTCCATTTCTGAGAGAAGGGTGTTGAAGTCCCCAACTACAACAATGGATTCATCTCTTTTCTCTTTGTAGTTCTATCAGTTTTTGCCTTATACTGTTTATCCTTCTGTTGTTAGGCTTCTTATAATGTCTCCTCAGAGAATTGACCCCCTTATCATTATGTAATGCCCCTCTTTATCCCTGATAATTTCCCTTACTTTGAAGTCTCTCTTGTCTGAAATTAATACAACTACTCCTGCTTTCTTTCAATCAGTGTTAGCTTGGTATATTTTCTCTACTTACTTTTAATCTCTATGCTTTTATATGTAAAATGGGTTTCTTGTTAGACAGTGTTTTGTTTAAGCTTGTTTTTTTTTTTTTTATTAACTCTGACATCTCTGTGTTTTGATTGGTGCATTAAACCATTGGTATTCAAAGTGAATGTAACTGATGTAGTTAGATGATATTTACCATATTCATTACTGTTTTCTATTTGTTGCCCTGTTCTTGGTTCCTAGTTTTGGCTTCTACTCTTTTTCTTTCCTTTGTGGTTTTAATTAAACATTTTATATTATTATATTTTCTCTCCTTTCTTAGCATATTAGTTATACTTCTTATTTTATTTTTTAGGCTGCCTTAGAATTTGCCATGCACATTTTCAGTTAATTCAAATCCACATTCAAATAACACTATACCACTTTTCAGATAGTGTACCATATAATAAAATAATGCTAACACCTTCCTCCTATCCCTTGTATCATTGCTGTTATTCACATATATATGAATATATGTATAACATTGTTGCTGTTATTTTTACCAAACTGTTATGTGTTAGATTAATGAAGAATAAAATAAAAGATTTGTCTTACCATTATTCATTCCTTCTTTTGTGCTCTCTGTTTCTTTATGAAAATTCACATCTGACCCTCATTCTCCTTCTCTGTAAAGAACTTTTTATTTTAACAATTATTACAAGGTAGGTCTGACAACAAATTACCTCAACTTTGTTGTGGGAAATCTATTTCTCCTTCACTTTTGAAGGTCAATTTCACAGGCTAAAGAATTCTAGGTTGGTGATTTTTTTCTCTCAGCACTTCAAATATTTCACTCCACTTTCTTCTTAATTGCATGGTTTCTGAGAAAAAGTCAGCTGTACTCTTATTATTACTCTTATTATTATTCCTCTATTCATAGGGTGTTTTTGTTTATTTGTTTGTTTTGTTTGTTTTCCTCCTCTGGCTCCTTTCAGGACATTTTCTTTCTTTCTTTTTTTTTTTTTTTAAAGATTTTATTTATTTATCTGAGACAGAGAGAATGAGAGAGACAGAGAGCACATGAGAGGGGGGAGGGTCAGAGGGAGACTCGATCCAGGGACTCCAGGATCATGACCTGAGCCGAAGGCAGTCGCTTAACCAACTGAGCCACCCAGGCGCCCTAGGACATTTTCTTTATCTTTGATTTTCTGCAGTTTGAAAATGATATGCCAAGCTATAGGTTTGTTTTATTTTGTTGTTTTTGCTTTGTTTTGTTTTTGTATTGTTTTTCTTTTTGTTTTTGCATTATCCTGTTTGGTGTTCTCTAAACTCCCTGGATCTGTGGTTTGGTGCCTGACATTGATTTGGGGAAATCTCAATTATTATATTTCAAATACTTCTTCTTTGTTTCTCTCTTTCTTCTCCTTTTGGTATACCCATGATTTATGTCATACCTTTTGTAGTTGTCTTACGGGTACTTGGATATTCCGCTCTGTCTTTATCAGTTTTGTTCTCTTTGCTTTTCATTTTTAGAGGTTTCTATTACTATATCTTCAAGCTCAGATGTTCTTCCCTTAGCTATGTCCAATTTACTAATGAGCCCATCAAAATCATTCTTCATTTCTGTTACAGTTTTTGTTGTTGTTTTATTTTTTTTTAATCTCTAGCATTTCTATTTAATTCTTCCTTAGGATTTCTTTCTCTCAGCTTATGTTGCCTATCTGATCTTGCATGTTATCTACTTTATCCATTATGGCCCTGAGGATATTAATCAGTGTTGTTTTAAATCCCCCCTCTGGTAATTCTAATATCACTGCTATATTTGGTCTGATGCTCGTTCTGTCTCTTTAAGTAGTTTTTGTTGTTGTTGTTGTTTGTTTGTTTATTTGTTTGTCTTTTAGTATTTCTCATATTTTTTTTTTCTTGGTAGCCAAACATGATGTAATGAGTGAAAGGAACTGCTCTAAATAGGCTTTTAGAAATTTGGTGGAGGGGCGCCTGGGTGGCTCAGTTGGTTAAGCAACTGCCTTTGGCTCAGGTCATGATCCTGGAGTCCCTGGATCGAGTCCCACATCGGGCTCCCTGCTCGGCAGGGAGTGTGCTTCTCCCTCTGACCCTCCCCCCTCTCATGTGCTCTCTCTCTCAAATAAATAAATAAAACCTTTAAAAAAAAAAAAGAAATTTGGTGGTAAGGTATGGAGGGAGGGGGGGAGCATTCTATAGTCCTTTGATTAGGCCTCAGTTTTTTATTGACCCTATGTCTCTGGACTGAACTTCACGAATGTTCCTCAGTGTCTCCTTCCCAGCCTCAGGTGGTATAAAATATCTAGAGTGATGTGGGATTATTTATTTTCTCCCAAATAGAAAGCTAGAGCAGGCTGGAATAGAGTATTTCCCTTCTCCTTCATCAAAGCCTAGGGCTGATTGGTTGGCATTTCTGTTTCTCCAGATCAGTTAGGCTCTGATAAAACCCCAGGGAGGCTAGGCTCTGGTTAAATAAAATTTCTCTTAAGGGAAGACATTGTTAAGAACAGCAAAGTGCTCTGGTATATTTCACAGTGGTTCCTTTTCCTCTCTCCCTGTTAGAATCACAAGGGGATTTTCTTCACTATTACCAGAAAAAAATGGTTGAGCACCTAGAGATAAAGTTCACAAAAGTATGGGGGTGTTCTTATGACTGGGTCCTCCTCAAATTTTTTACTCTCAGACTGTCCACACCGAGCCTGCAGCAATTTGTCAGTTGCTGTTTCGGTTTTCCCACTTTGGTACAGGTTTCCCCAGTGGTTTCCATCCTTGGGTTCCTGCTCTGCTGAGCTGTGATTCTTTGTATTTACCTATATGTCTCTCCAATTCTGGGGGAAGTGTTTTGCTCTTTGTCCTCACTTACCAAGAGATGCATCTATATGCTATCTTAGTTAAAAATAAGGATCACAAAAAAGTACTTTTGGAAAAAATTTTAAAACATAATAACTTTTGAGCCAATAGTTGATTTCTTGAAATGAAGTTTTAAAATTAATTTTCAGAAATAAAATCTTCCTCAGCAAAATCCACTTTTATTTTGGCATGTACCTATTTATTTGTGTCCAAATAATGAGCAAACCTACTCAGAGAAGTCTAATAGAAAGTCAGTTTATGAGAAACTACATAAGGACTGTAGGGCAAAAGCAGAATAATAAAAATAATTAAAATGTTAGCTTTGTGCATTTTCTCACTTTATTATAATTTGAGAAAAAATGATATAATTTATGTTTTAAAAGCTTACCCTTTCCTATATTTTTAGATCTGTTCACTCACCTCTGCAAGTGAATCTTGTAATAACTCGAGATGAGACTTTGTGGGAAACACCATTGTTTAGTATTATAATTTAAAATTGTATTTATTGTGTTTCCATTTATTAACCAAAAAGCTGCAACAAACTTATGTATATATCTTAAAGTGAATAATCAACTGGGTAAGAAATATTACTGAAATCCTCTATATTCAATTCTGCCTCATAAATTAACCTTGAGTTCTGTTGTTATCCAAAAAAAAGAAAGAAAAGAAAGAAACTTCATAGCATCGAAACATATATAGGGACTAGCTAAATATATAGTATCTATGGGACGAGGCATAAAATTGTAATTGTTTTGTAGATTTTGAAATCTGCTCTAGAGAGACAAATACTAATACTGCCAGCCAGTGGAGAGTGACCTTTCTCACACGTCAAAAAAGCAACATAAATGAAATTTAAGATACAGAGAGAAAAAATATAGCTGAAGTTAGGTATGCCCAAGTTCTTCCTAAAGAGATATAAAATGAATGTAATACGGCAGAAGTATTTGTGAAGAAAGAGCATATAAGCAGAAGAGTTTATTTTCGTTCACCTCTGTCTCTCTCTCATCTCTGTTTCTCTCTTTTCCTACACACATGTGCATACCTACGTACACATCGGAGGTAGGGATGGTGAATTATCTGTATTTTTAGGTATTTTACTTTGTAGATATAGGTGTTCCAGCTTGGTGTCTATTTATATACCTGCCATTTCTAATTTGGAAAGCTTTATAGTACACCAGTAATAAATGCATTCATAGCCACATCTTCTCTAATCACTCCAGTGTCTGTGCTGCTATTTGGGCCTCATTAGCTGAAACTGCCATTCACCTATAATTTATGACTAGCATACAATTATGTGCTAGCTCTACTCCAAGTGATTACTACACTGCATGTTTTTCAGATAATGACATGCAACACTCCATGATAAATTGTACTGCAATGGATAGTTCATTTTTGTCATTTACTCTATTATTTCCCTTAAAACAGTCTCAAGAGAATTATATTGAAATGTGAGTACCTTCTTAAAGTAAGATTATTAGGTCAATGCTGTTCCTACACAAAGAAGGGAGAACTGCATTTAGGGAAGGAAGCAGACTTAGTTTTAACAAATTCATTTGAAAATATTCTAATAAAAATGAAATGTGCAACTGTAAGGACAGAATTTGACAGATTTTTTTTCCTTAAAAGTATATGATCATATTTTGATTAAAGACTGACAAATGTATTTAGTAATTCTACAATAAAATTAAGTATTTTAATATTAAAGACCGTGGAGTGTACCGATGGATAATTGAAAAGAAATACAAAGTATAAGCTTGGGTACAATGCTTTACAAATCAAAATATTTTGAATCTTTTGAACACTTTCATTTTATTATGTATCTAGTATTTTCACAGTAGTCATAAGAGCTAACATTAGGGCGCCTGGGTGGCTCAAATGGTTGAGCGTCTGCCTTCGGCTCAGGTCATGATCTCAGGGTCCTGGGATCGAGTCCCCCATCGGGCTCCCTGCTCCTTGGGAGCCTGCTTCTCCCTCTGCCTTTCTCCCTCGCTCTGTCTCTCATGAATAAAAAAAAAAAAAAAAAAAGAGCTAACATTAATTATTTACTCTGTGTCAAGCAAAGTACTGCTTTAAGTATTGCACAGTTATAATCTCATATAATTCACATAGCAACCTGTAAGTTAATTATTACTATCCTAACTTTACAAAGAAGGAAATGAGACACAGAAAAGTTAGGTAGCTTATCCAGAAGCACACCAAGAGTGCATAGTTGTATTCATTTTCTAGGGCTGCCGTAACAAAGTACCACAAGCTGGGTTTCTTGGAAAACAAACAAACCCAGAAATGTATTATTCTATCAGAGCTATGGAGGTTAGAAGTCTGAATTCTAAGTGCTGATAGGGTCAAGCTACCTCTGAGGGCTGTAGGTAAGAATCCTTCTTTGCCTCTCTCAGCTTCTGATGGCCCCAGGTACTCCTTGGCTTGTGGCAGCATATTCAAATCTCTACCTCCTCCTTCACATGTCCTTCCTTATGTGTCTTTCTGTGTTCTCTCCTTTCCTCATAAGGATACCAGTTATTGGATACAGTCCCCCCACTGCCCAAGTCCAGGAGGATTTCATCTTCAGATCCTTAACTAATTGTATCTGCAGAGACTCTATTTCCAAATAAGGTCACATCCTGAAGTTCTGAGTGAAATTGAATTGTGTGTGTTGGGGGGGGGGGGGGGCTCTATTTACTCCACTTCAGTGGTAAAACTGGAGGGTCTATTCAAATACAAATATACCCTAGAGTCTGTTCCCTTAAATATGTGTGATTGTTCCAGGTTCTGTACTTAAAACATTTCATTTAATAACCATTCCAAATATCTGGGTAATGTTCTCTCTCTTTTACATGTAAAAATGCCCAAGGTCATGTGTCACAGAGCAGCATCATTTAAATTCAGAGTGAATTTTCTGAAACAAAATTGTGCTGTTATTCTGCTTAAACATGTGTTTATACATCCCTGTAATCTTTAGAATAAAGACCAAATTCCTTGAAGTAATTTTTTTAGGCTCCACTAGGATCTGGCCCCTGCCTTCTTCAGCTCATGTCTGCCTCTCACCTAAACACTACTCATTCTGGCCTCCAAGATTTCTCCAGCCTTGTTCTCTCTGCATATAAAACTTTCTGCCACCCTTTTGCTTCTGCCTACTCAGTAGGTCTCACTTTGCCACTTCTGTTGGGCTGTCCCTTCCGATAACCTAAAGTAGGGTTGGTGAACCTCCTGTGGGCTCCCATAGTAATCTAGGCAGCACTACCCTACTAGCCATTGTGCCTTGCTATGATCACTTGTTTAAGGGTGTGGAAGTTTGTGAAAGCAAAGCTCACAGCTGTATATTCTCAGCTGCATTTTCAGTATCTCAGTAACTGACACTCAAAAGTATGTTGAAAGAATACCTGAGTATAATAAACAAAAAAGTGAAGATAGAGTATGTGTATGCATGGGATAAAGCAGGGGCAGAAAACTGCCTAGTAATTCATGACTCGCTGTCTTCATCTTGTTCCAAAAAGGTTTATTCTGATTTCTTGGTGCACTGCTCCTCAAGAAGGAAACACATTTGGGCTTCCAGTGAGTGACTATCAAACAGTGTGTCTGTAGTGTCATTTACTCCTGCTCTTTCTTCATGAGTCTAGGACTTCCTAATCATCTTCTAAGAATTCAGATAGAATACTTAACATTTCTTATTCCATTTGCCTCCACTTCAGTGGTAAGTGTTGAAATACAGTGACAAAAGTGTGGAGGCAAGTAATGATATTAATGACAGGAGAGTCATGACTGAAAAGGCAATTGAGATAGTTGCTTGCCCATAGCCCTGCCTGCATCCTGGGGTTTCATAAAACCTAAACTCAACCACGTGCTTCCTAATGCATTCACCAAAGTTACATGGTGACAGAGGCAGGGCAATGCTATGTAACAGTATTTCAACTGAAGAAACTCAAATGTTAGAATATGATGATGCATATATAACACCTGCAGTATTAGACGCGTGATGCAGTCACCCAGCATGGCAGCTCTCATTTAGAATTCATGCAAAACATTTTACCGGGAAACCACCTTTCCTATGGCACAGTGCACACCATTTTGAAAAAACGTGATATGCACAGCTCAGAAAGCAGTTTTCCATGAGAAAATCATTACCACTCACAACAGGGTCTCTGATCAATTTATTTCTTGCCAATAATAATAATAATAATAATAACAATAATTGCCATCATGTAGAGTGTCTGAAGATCTAATGTGCAGTTTTATGTGTAATGCAACCTAGATGTTTCCAATTAGAAAATACATCAGATTTAGAGAGGGGCAACCTACTCTTTCCAAAAAAATGCTTTTAGAACATTCAGTCTTTATTTAGCAGTTTATTTTGTAAACTTTTTCTATGCCAAATTTGGTAAATCTTTCTTCCTAATTGCATTGTTAAGCATAAGAAGGATTATTCCACATCTAATGAAGAGTGGGAATTTATGAACTGAATGTCAGTTCCATAAGATTTTTGTGTGTTCTGTTCATTGGTATATCCTGTGTCTAAAACCAGTCCATAAAAGGTACTCAATAAATATTTAAATAAATACACATATATAGAGATGAAATGTATTATGGCTTTAACTCATTCACTAACCACCACAAATCAAATATCCCAATGTCCCTTTTCTAAAATCCTTCATTTTTCATATCAACTTCAGAATCTATTATTCACCATTTAAGCCTAACATTATATATATTATTGCGGTGTTGTGTCACACATTAATTGAGGACTGAATCACTTCAGAAGTTTTTGTTTCAGCGAAGGATTGAAATGAAAGGTCTAAGTGATACTTCCTCGTTTCCTTCTCCTTTCCTTCCTAGTGCAACTTGTATTTTTTCTTATACAAGTTTAGTTTCTGAAGGGAAAGTTGATAAAGTTGCAGAGTTGTTAGAGCAGATAGTTGAAGTGATCGTTGGTAGGATGAAGAGTGAAAGTGGTATCCTTGAAAACATAATTGTTTAAAACGTAACAATCTGAGGGGCACCTGGGTGGCTCAGTCGGTTAAGCTTCTGCCTTCAACTCAAGTCATGGTTCAGGGACTGAGTCCCAAATTGTGCTCCCTGCTCAGCGGAAAGTCTGCTTCTCCCTCTGCCCTTCACCCTGCTCTCACTCTCTCAAATAAAGTCTTTAAAAAGATAAATAAATAAAACATGACAATCTGAGAAATAAGCTTGGCTTCCTTAATGATGTTCTCGATAGTTACAAAAATGTGTAGTCTGGCTATTTTTCAAGTCTTCTCTGCCGCCAATCACATGCATTACTTCAAAATGGTTTCCTACTTCAGCACGTGAATCTTTGAGTAAAATACAAAATTAGTATGTAATTTAGAGGATATTGCATACAATCATTAGGCATAACCCTTTGCAGCCACTTCTCTTCCAGTCACATGATTTTTAAGAAAATAATATAATGTACCTGCAAATATTTGCTTCATCTGCTTTATGAAGGAATGTAGCCACCTATGGATTATTTACATTTGGAGTAAAAGATGTAAAGGAAGGAGAAATAATAGCTAGTTGTATACTGTGGATGTATGTATGTATGTATTTTATTTTTTGTCTCTTTTGGAATTTACCAAGCCAGAGTTGTCGTCGATCATATGGATAGTCTCTTCATTTATATATATATATACATATATATATATTTATGATGGCAGATGAACTAGCTTTGAGATAAAACTCTAAATTTAAAAAATTATAATAGTGTATGATATCCAGTTATTCAACTTATCCATGTCATTAAAAGACTCCCTAGTAAGATATCATATTTCTTTAAAATTCAAACTTAATGATTTCTCCCTCCCCACAAAGGCTGTGGTGATATAAAATTTATATGCACCATTGTCTGGGAGTACCGCAGAAGAAAAATTATCAGTGCTTTGGATAGTGGTTGAATTGAATTGCTCTGTTTTCTTTCCTGGTCTTACTATGAGTAGGAACACCCAACACAAACTCTTCTCACCGACATAATCTATTTATTACAGAGTTGTGGCATTTATTTGAATTTTGCAAGTATAATATCAGTTCTTCATTCATTATTTTTTCATAAGTGCATCCTAGTGTAATAATCCTCTGCTTTCTGCTCTCATGTTTTTGTCAGAACCTATTACATCAGTAAAGAAATCTTTGTTTTTTTTCTTAGCTTTGAACATACTCAGAGCTCATTTAGGTTTTCTAAAACTGAAACAAATGCAGCTAATTATTCCTTGACCTGTATTAACAATCCAGCTGGTGGAGCCCAAATTTAGCCTACTGAATATAGAATTATAATAAAATTGACTTGCACCCTTCTTCCAAGTTGTGAGCATGTTAAATATTATTGAAGAATTTTAAAAGCTACTTGTTTTTTTTAATTTTTTTTTTAAGATTTTATTTATTTGCGAGAGAGAGAATGAGAGACAGAGAGCATGAGAGGGAAGAGGGTCAGAGGGAGAAGCAGACTCCCTGCCGAGCAGGGAGCCCGATGCGGGACTCGATCCAGGGACTCCAGGATCATGACCTGAGCCGAAGGCAGCCACTTAACTAACTGAGCCACCCAGGCGCCCCAAGCTACTTGTTTTTTTTTGTTCCTTAGATATGATCAACTACTTTTCTATGGTCTCAAACCGTATGTTGCTTTTTAACTCCTTTAATATCTGTTTCTCTGCCACAGAGCAGAAAATCAGAGGGGAGAAGTTACCATCTGCATTGGCTGTCATCACCTGCAGGAATTTTTGACTTGTCTGCTGAAGTGATTGAGGCAGGGTTGATTTGCAGATGCTTTTGTTTCACTGAAAACTCAGTGTGTGAGATACTGTATGCACTTCAACTCTTCAGGAAGCCATTTAATTCTTTCAAATAAGTTACTAACAAATAGAAGCTTAATCATTTGCAAGAAATTTGGAAAGCCAAGTATAAGGCATATTTCAAAACCAGCTTTTGAGGAATTTTGCAGAGAGTAGGTGTAGGAAAAGGAGAATATAGCTCAAACATATATGGGCAGCCTTAAGTAGCCATCTATTCAGTTTGCTTGAAGGAACATTTGGATTTATTCCCCTTTTTGTCATAGTATGTGAAATTTTAATACTTAAGACATTTTTTCATTCATGTACATATTGAAAGAAAATGGTGGCTTTAGACAAAGGGCATGAGTTAATTATTTAATATTTAAAGCCTTAATGTGGATAAGCTTGCTAGGTTAACAGCTGTCATTTGAAGAAGCAGTTTTGCTGTAATGAAATGAAAGGTAACTACTTTTGATGAGGTACTAACAATCATGAGGCATGATTATTTTTAAACTAAAAAAACCTGGACGTATATTTTTAAATTTGAGACTGTAACATCGTTTCTGGAATCTACTAATATCCAATATTAGTTGAATGCATGAGGGGAATTATTGAACTTTTGATGGCATAGTTATTAGCATTCTACATCAATATTTTGCAATTAATGAGTGAATCAACAAATGCAATAATGTAAGTATTCCTAGGTTGACCATTTTTATCATATGGCATACTACAGAAGCCCAGGAAAACATTGATGCTGTTATAACCTCTTACTCTCTAACCATGCTAAATAAATATTGCTTTTTTTTTAATGTATTATCAGGATCAAATGAACCTGATGTCTACGGGGGTGAGAAAAATTAACCTCTCAAAACAGTTTCCAGGTGATTTGGATCTGAGTTCAATATTTATTTCCCAAATGTAGCTTTCTAAATGCTAATTTATTATATTGGATTCTATTTGGAAGGTTAATATATTCTTAATAAAAAATGAATCTTTACATTAAACATAGGAAATGCTATGTAAAATCCCAAGTTACAAGAGAGGATGGGTATATGGACAACCTATGTTTTCTTTAACACTTCTCCATGAATAAATAAAGCTCATCACGCTGAAGCTCACCAAACTTCCAGTCAAAGTGCAGATCCTAGGTCTAGGATGTATAATCAGTCAGGAAGCTTAAGGGAAATTAGACATCCTTTTAGAAGTTAAGAAAGAGACTCCAAAGCACATTCCCAAAGGATATTTTCAGATCAGAATGTCTCTCCAAAAGAAAAATGTTGGGGCAGTTCTACAACTAAATTAGTTTTGGAAACCCTATAATACTTTATTCCTCATGGAAGATTTAGAATGCACATTGGCAAGGCCACTACATTACACAAATCCAGTAATATTTACATCATAGATTATGAAGAATTGACTAAGTGGCCATATGTGGAGAGTAACTTTGTCTAAAGAGAAGCATTTATAATACATTCAGTTGCAGGCAGCAGAAAACCTCACTAAAGTTGATTAAATCATACAGACATGCAACGTCTTGCCTAAGATAGGAAATATGTGATTCTGGGTTTTGTTCGGTGGATCAATGATGCCATACCTATGCTTCAGGTCAGAGTTTCTAAAATTCCTTTGGCCTAGCTTTTTGTTCACAAGATAGCCACCACCACTTCCGGCATCAAGCAAATGCAAATTTTTAAAGCACAAGGCAATGATGACCAGAACATTGGGAGATAACTTTCCTAGTGACCCTTGATTATTTTGTCAGGGACAGATAGTATTTACCAGAACTTCTCCATCGGGCCTGAGTCTGGTTTTATTGGCCAGAACTTAGATACAAGCCTACTGCTAAACCAGTAACTAGCAAAGAGAATAGGATTACCATGCTTACTTTAGACCAATTATTGATCACCATCTAAGGGCTGTTGGGTAGACAACTAACAATGTCCACTGCATCCACTATTTCCTCAAATTGAATCTTCTTTCATAAACTCCCAATTACTAAAGGTACTTTATAGAATATTCCGTTTTCTTGGGATTATGTGTAAATGCAATAAATATTATTTCTTTATATTTTTACAAATAAAAAACAGTCTTTCAGTGATCTAGCCATCAATTACTGCATTACAAACCACTCCAAACATAGTGGCATAAAATAGCAACCATTTTATTTTGCCAAAAGATTCTGTGGATTATGAATCCAGGCAAAGTATAATGAGGCTGGCTTACGTCTGCTCAGCAATGTCTGGGACCTCAACTGGGAAGAATTGAATGGCTTGTAGTGACTTAAATGACTGGAAGCTAGAATTATTTGGAGGCTTCTCGTATCTGGTACCTCTATTGATAGGATTCAAAGGCTGAGCTCAGGACTGTTGATCAGATCATTTATACATGACCTTCCCCTGACAACTGGGTTAAAAAAAAAAAAAAAAGCCTAAGAGAACTAATTTGGAAAGTGAGCATTATAAAAGAACAAAGTAGAATCCATATGGCTTTCTTTGTTCTAGCTCAGATTTCCTGTCTCATCATTTTCACCACATTGTATTGGTTAGAAGCTAATCACTAAGGCTAGGGCACCTGGGTGGCTCAGTTGGTTAAGCGACTGCCTTCGGCTCAGGTCATGATCCTGGAGTCCCGGGATCGAGTCCCGCATCGGGCTCCCTGCTCGGCAGGGAGTCTGCTTCTCCCTCTGATCCTCATGCTCTCTGTCTCCCATTCTCTCTCTCA
>NW_023270447.1:35695078-35744255 GCF_011800145.1 Mirounga leonina
ACAGTTTGATCAAGAAGGTCTTAATGCAGAAGAGTATGTGGGCTTCAAGCTGTTTTGGCCATCTTTGGAAAATCCAGTCTGCCAAAAATATCGAGGTAGAATTGGTAATTGGCATTATGATTGATCATATTTAAAATTTTTCAGGGATGACCTTTGCATGGCCTGAACTTCCAATTCAAGGTATATTTTAAGGAGAGAATAATGGAATGCTCCCCTCGTCATATTGATGTTTAATAAATCTGCATGTAGGATGGAGTCTGATGTAATGAGGAACCATCATTCCTGAACAACACGGCTGTGTAAATCACCAGAGAGATTTATGTTATATTGTTTGGTGGATTCAGTTCATACTTACTACATCACAGATTCTGGTGATAAATTTCCACAAGTAATGTTTGTGTAACAAATCTAGTGTGGTTCAAAAAAGAGGAAGTTATGACTAAATATGCTTAATAAATAGGATTATCTTTGGGAGGTTTTTAGAAAAAAAAATTTTGTATCTCCAGACCCAGTCACAGAAGCTCTAATTATATTGGTTTACAATACAGTCTTTCTCTCTACATTTTATATATTTATAGTTTTTAGTATAAATATTTGTAATGTATATTAACAATATATACAATCAATATATATAAAATATTCCCACCAACATATATAAAATATTTCCACCAATACAGGGATGGATGGTGGGAGTAGTAACTAACACACATTTGAGAAGGCAGTTTGGCAATATTAAAGATGCACATAGCCTTTGACTTAGTAATTCCACTTATATGAATTTATGCTTAACGGCACCTACATTCTTATCATTCAAAGGCTATTCCAGAATTGGATTAGCAAAACATCTCCTAGAGATAACTAACTAACAAATCTCCACCTAAAAGACATGAAGGTGAACAGTGCTCTGCATTGTCTCTGTAAAATTAGAATAATTTCTGATGAAATCTCAGAGCTAGTAGGCAATTTTCCCCTAAGTACACCCTTCGGTCTGATTAATGAATCATCTAGGGCTTCTTTTGTAATTAATCCATGAGTAAAACTTCAAGCATTTAAAAGAAGGAGGATGTATCTACATACATGCATTTTAGAAAGATAGATATTTTGTAAAGCCAAGCAAGCTAGTCATAGTATATTATGTATAGGATGATCTTACTTATGTTAACAGAAATTTGTAAATAGATATAGGTATAGAAAAATATTCTTGCTTATATAATTTCTAGAAAGACATGCAAGAAATAGTTAAGAATAACTTGGGGTAGTGATACTGGCGGTTTTGGAATAAGGAATAACCATTTCTGTATGATTTTTTTAAAAAATCATCGGCATTCATTATTTTCTTTTAAGATTTTATTTATTTATTAGAGAGAGAGAGCACACAAGCAGGGGGAATGGCAGGCCATGGGAGAAGGAGAAGCAGGCTCCCCACTGAGCAAGGAGCCCAATACAGGGACTTGATCCCAGGACCCTGGGATCATGACCTGAGCAGAAAGCAGACACTTAACCAACTGAACCACCCAGGTGCCCCGGGCATTCATTGTTTGTTTGTTTGTTTTTTAAGATTTTATTTATTTATTTGACAGAGAGAGACACAGCAAGAGCAGGAACACAAGCACTAGGAGTGGGAGAGGGAGAGCAGGCTTCCCACCGAGGAGAGAGCCTGATGTGGGACTCGATCCCAGGACCCCGGGATCATGACCTGAGCCGAAGGCAGACGCTTAATGACTGAGCCACCCAGGCGCCCACATTCATTGTTTTTAAAAACAAAAGGATATTATATTTTTGTTCTTGCGTTTAAAATGCTACAGAAATAATTCTGATGTCTATCCAGAGTTGAGAACAACTGTCACTTATGTGATTCAGGTATTTTGTGGAGGGAGGGGGTGAGAATAAGGAAAAGAAAAAGTATACTTACAGAAAAATACTTAGGATATTTAGAAGGAATAGAATAAAAGTCCAAGATTTTTTAACAGTGTATTCTGTGAGGGAAATCAATAGGAGACATTTTTTATTCTTCTAAATTAGCATTTGTAAATGCAATAATGAGATATGCTTTAACATATCATTATCCAGGAGATAGGTGCATCTTGATTTATAAAGGATTTTTAAGTATATTGAATAGAGCCAACTAGGGCAGATTTTCATTATAAAGTGATATCATTACGCAGGCTAATTCCCCACTTATACAATCTGACCACTGACCATGCTAGATCAAGAGGGTTTAATTTCCTTTATAAATGTTCATTCCTTGTTCATTTTACTTGAGAGCAACTAAAATGGTAGTTTAATAAGGGAAGAAATCATTTTTAAATGATTTTAAATGATTTAAATGTAAAAGCAAATGCTGTGGATTTTGTCACAATAATTATACACTTCCTTTTACCATCAGCCCCTGACATATCTGTGTAAAACCAAAAAGAAATCATGTTTTCTGATTTGTTTCCAATAACCTTTTAAATGATGCCCACAATTGTATTGACCTTTACTGCTGACAAGAGCACATTGGACTGTTGTCTTCAGGAAAATAGGTTGTAGTAATAGATCCTTTCCTTCTGTCTTATCTGACATTTTGGCATCCATCACTTTTTAAGATTGTATTGGATTTTTTTTCATGAAAGCATGACTTTATACTTTTTTTTTTTGGAAAACATGACTTTATACTTGCCAACTGTCAAGTTTGTCTATCATTTCCCCCCATTTCCAAGAATTTCTTAAGAATAATAAGAACATGGCTATTAATAAAAATAGCATATTTAGATATTGCTCCCCAACTTAAGATTATTTCATTAATTCTTATGAAAACTGATGTCAGATTTATTATTCCAGTTTTACAAGTGAAAAAAAAAATTGGAGCTCAGAGAAGTTATGTCACTTTCCCAGCTCATGCTACTAATAAGTGGCAAAATAGGATCCCAAATAGGTCTGTTTGACTCCATGTCTCCGTACTTATCCACATTTTACTTATAAGGATAATATCTTTGCAAAGTCCTTTACAGTTTACCAATTATTTTTATAGATATCATCTCATCCAGTCATAAGACCGCTCTAAAGCTTGTTGTTAATATTGAGATTTTTGCAGAAGTATAAAGGGTTGAGAAAAAAGGTGAGATGCCCCAGATGACAGAATTAATAAGTGACAGACCTGGAATTTGAACTCTGGCCTCTTGATAACCGTGACTCTTTCCATCATGTTCCACATGCCTTAATGATTTTTATACCCAATATATCACGTAATTTAATCCTTACTTCCACCTGTATGGTTGGTGAATTTGTAATCTTGATTTCATGGCTGAGAAAACCTGATGTTCTAGGAGGTTAAGTGACTAGAAATAGTAGTGGCAGGGCCTCGGGCTGCGTCTCACGGCTACAGGCTCCAAAACCACTTCTCATAAGAATGCCTCGTATTTAAGCCTTATCCTCTTGACATTTTACACAGGGAACAAAATTAGTGTCATCTGTAACTGTAGAATTTCAGTTTGTCATTCTGCTTTTAAGCTAGAGACGAATAATGTCTAATAGAACATGTATCAGAGTTAATTCCAGCATTCTACCTCAAGAGATGGGAAGGGGAAATGCTTGACTTAGAATCATACTCGAACGCTAGGGATGAAGGTACTAAATAATGAACACTGACTGGATTTGAGCATAGCCATCTGCTCACCCGTAACTAAAGTGCAGTTCAAATTGTGGACTCAATAAGTATCTTAGTCCACTGGACTGCTAAAACAAAAATGCCTTAGACTGGGTTGCTTGTAAAAAATAATTTTTCGAAGTGCTGGAGGTTGGGAAGTCCAAGATCAAGGCACTGGCAGATTTGGTGTTTGATGAAGGCCCACTTCCTGGTCCGTAGACAATTCTCTTTGCTGTGTCTTCACATGGGAGAAGGGGTAAGCGAGCTCTCTGGGGACTCTTTTCTGAGGGCATTCATTCTACCTCCCTCATCTAATACCATAACACTGGGGGTTAGGTTTCAACATAGGAATTTTAGGGAGATGTAAGCATTCAGTCTGTAGTAATACACAGGTGATGCTTCTTAGTGAGCCTGAAGTATGATCAGCGAATTGCTTAGGCAATATGAGAATATGATAAAATCCTCCCCCATGTGTGTTTGACAAAAGTCTGATATTTGGGCATTACTGTAATTTGTTTATGGAAAAGTTAGGAGTCATCAAATTATACAAGCCATGGAGTTAATAGTATACTAAATGATGCCTGAGGAAAATAAGTATAATTTTATTTTGTATTCTGGCATTTAAGGAATTTGCCTCAACGGGGACATTTTTACATTTCTACAAAATATATAGTTCATTTTAATAAAAGGTAATTTTATAAGAGCTGTTTCCAGACTGAGTTGAATTTACTACTATGACCTAGGTAATAAAATTAACCAAAATTAGATTTCTGCTTATTTCTAAGTCTGGGAAAAATAGACCTTAATGATGGAACAAATGTTTAGCCCTGCGGATTAACTCGGAGCCTCCTAATGAGCCACTAATGTTCATGGGAATGCTGGACAGAGTTTAGGATGGATACAAGAAATGAAAGCATAATAACAGTAAAATAATTAATTTGAGAATCTGCTCTGGCTGTTAAAAGTCCAACTTTAATAGGAAATAAAGAAAACTTACATTTTCATTTTATGCTATGATAATTTTCTGTCCAGTTTAAAATCCCTATAAAATTATATGTAGTTGCCTTTTATCAGATTCAAATTTGTGTGACAATAAACCTTTCTTTAAAGGACCTACTTTATTAACAAATGCCTTCTTGTAACTTTGAACATAGAGTGTAAAAAAAAAGGTACAAAGAAACTAGTAATATTATTTATAATAGGACAATTAGAAGAATATTTTTATTCAAGATCCAAGGCCAAAAGAAGTTTCATAGGGCAAACACAATGTCTTTTACATAGGAGGTAGTCAGTAAATGTCAGTGAATTAATTTGATTGAACAAGATGTTTGAGATTTTTTAACATCTATAAAAGCATAAAAAATACCCATAGACTATGCATGAAAAAGATTTCAAAGTCCATTCTGCTTATTTAAAGGGTACCATACATGAAGTCTAATGCCACCTTTTGATACCTTTCAGAGTGCCTACCTATGAAAGTTATTAATTTGAGAAACAAAGGAATGTCTGTGTGAATTTACATTGTTATCACTTCTACGATGTACAATTTTTAGCACAGCTGGTAGAGAAAATACATAATGTAATATCTGGACTGAACTTTTGTCTTTTGATGATGCCCTGTTCTGGGTTCTCTTATATTATTTATCAAAATTGTGGAACACATTGAGAAAAAATGTTTTCGTATGTGTAAAGGTTTTCAATTTGCAAAGTGTCAGTCAAAAAAAGTATTAGGTGACTTGATGGACTTTTGATATGAAAATAATTAAAATAAAAATTAGTATGAAGAAATAGGTATGAGATTTAGCAGCACTGAGGCAACCTGAAAAATTATCTGCAATTAAACTATTAGGAAACATACATGTTAAGAAGAGGATGACTAAATTAAATAGTTAGTTGCTTAAGTTTATTTATACCCCAAATAGATTCCAAAGACACAGAAAACTGTATCTAGCAGGTCCATATATGAATATTGTATTGAAAATAATTTACCATTTATATTTGTAAAAGAACTTCCCTAACACATTTCTCCAACCAGTAAGGAACATTATCAAAGGAAATATTGTTGGGAAAGGAGATATTTAAAAAGTTTAGATCGATTGAAGTTTGTAATTTATTTTGGTGTGTACTGAGGAGAGAGGGGGGAGGAAGAAAGTATTATTTAAATAAGTGGGTAGTAGTACCATTTTGCAAAAGTAGTGAAAATAGGAAGAGATAGGGCATATGAAAGAATGATTAGTTCACTTTTAAACAATTCAGTTTGAGATATGGATGCTTGGCTCCAAAGTTCTGGAATTCAAGAGAGAGATCTTGGCTAGCTTTAGGTTTGGGAATCATCATGTTATAAAAATGATAATAGAGCAGTGAAAGTGAATTAGATCACTTAACAGTGGGGAAATAAGTTATTTGTCCTTTGAATGGCCTTTTGCATTGGTATAATGAGTGAGATTTTAATGGTATAAACAAAAATACTGAGATAATAACAGTAAAGGATTAAATGAATCTGTCTGGGAGGAGTTAAGGAAGATTTCATATAGAGGACAACTTGAAGACCAAGAGATAAGTACTCTTAACTACATACTAAGTAAATATTCTACTCATCAAAATTTTGAAAATGATGAATCAGTATTATATTCAGAGTCACTCTTAGGAGTAGTATGATTCCTTGGACCATGAGGAAGTCTCCTCTTAGTCCTTTTCTTGATCTCCTTTATCTCATAGTTTTTAATCTAGATTCTTTTATGGAGAGACAAAAATTTATTTTTCCAGTTATAAATTAGGCTTAAACATGTAAATGTCTGATTAAGGCAAAATTGATATGAATAGATATATATTTTGAAATCTATTCTTTCCTACTTTGGGAAAGGGGTTAGAAAATTGGAAGATGTGGATGCTAAGGGAAGGGATGTCCCTAAGGGGGGATTTGTAGTAGAAAGAGAAGTCTAGAGGCATTAACTTGCACCTTACATTTTTGTCATGAAAATGCTATAGTTCTACTCAGGAGGTAAATAGAAAAATTTCAAAAAGATCCTTCAGGACCTACATTAATTGTACACACATTAGTGAAAACTCTATTCATGTGGGATGATAAGAAAGGAGAACTTCAAAGAGGGAATCACAATGGACATTAAAAGATGGATGAGGTTCTACAATGTGGGAAATACAATGAGAAAATTTCAGACAAATTTATCATTAGTGGCTCAGTGTAATAAAATTATTTGTGAAAGAGAAAAGGAACCAAGGTGTCTATTACACTGTGGTCATGTTTGAAGCTTATAGGAGAAATGGCTGGAAAGTAGATAGAGGTCATATCATAAAGTATCTTTGATTCCAGGATAATGTCCTTGGACTTAATTCTGTGGACAATTAAGAGTTATTTGATGGTATTAAGAAGAAAATTGCATAATCAAAGTAGGATTTGAGAACAAATTAATTAAATAAAAGTAGGTAGAATGGTGGTAAGGTGGTAAGGTTATTCTATAAGTTCTCTGATGGCAGCACATTTCGTCTTGTTCACTGAGTACCCCTTACACTTGGTAGAGTGAATTGCATATTTTTTTTATATTTATTGATTTGCTAGCAATAAGTTTTTATTCATCTGGACATTTGGTCTATGTTAAACAATTTTAAAATACCAATGAGATGGACAGATATGTTGAATTGATTCCAAAACCCAAGTGACACTTTAATATGATTATTATTGAAGAGTGATTATTGAGAAATATTTTGGTCATATGCAAAAATAATGTTTTAGAAAGAACTTAATTAGCAATGCTTTATTCTTCTCAGCTGCAGAAACTTAAGCATTTTCTTGCTATACATTTTAACAATTGTATATTTATCATTTGTGAATCACTATATTGATTTGTATTTATCCATAAAAATACCAATTATATATCTATTTGGTTCAATTCATTTTTATATAAAGTAAACTAATTCTCTGCCTAGGATTGGTTTGATGTAATTTCAGTGCTTATAAAACTAGATTGTAGAGCTTCAGATTACCCAAGTAGAGCAAATACATGATGATATCACGCTACCCTTGAATTTAATCATAGTATTGTTGGCATTTAGTTTTCTGCTCTATAGACCAAGTCTGTAAATGAGCCAGAGTGAACAAAGTGAAGTTCACTGAAATATTCACTATAATATATGCATGGTTTTCAGTTTGTCATCCTTTTTTTCTCTCTGTGGAATAATAATTCTGCAAGATTAATCTTGGACATGGTGTTTAGAGACAAATCAGCCTGGGGATACCTATGTATTATCTCTCTTTCTTGGAGAGTCTTCATGAAAATTAATATGCTAAAAATGCTCTGAGAATTCTTGAAATAAGGGAACCTGATTATTTTAATTCATTTATATGTATATGAGACTTTATTTTGAAGATAATGTCTTTTAACATCCCAAGGAAATTGTTCCATGGAACCCGCTTTGAAAAATACTGATCTTACTTCACAGATAAGGCAACTTCAGGCTGCAGAGACTAAATCCCAAATAACAGTCAGTTAGTTGCTAGCAGAATAAAAACTAGAGTCCAGGTCTTCAGATTCTTTTTTCAAGCCCTTTATACTAGTTTGTGTTATCAAGAATCCCACATGCTCTGCAGTTAGAATTTAGACCAAGTGTACTTACATGACCATTAAAATTCACAGAAAGTAAAATAGGAATATTTCCTGATGATATGACTGAAATGTATTGACAAAAAAATTCGCAAACATTATATAGCTTTTAAAGTATCAGTGTTAAAAACATTGATTTTCATTTCTCACTTTGACTTTAATAATAAATTTTTACTAATTAAGGGTCAAGTTACTTATTTCTCATTATTTTTTACCATGTATGGAAAGAGTTCTCCTTCCCCCATACTACCTGCGGCTTTAGCAATAAATGTATTTCAGAGAGCAAAGTGAAAGGTGAGAATTTAGTTTTGTAAGAGGATACTACATCATTATTTCTTGGATTGATGATGTGTTTTTGAATCCCCTTTATTGAACTTGGATATACTTGTGATTTATGTTATTAATTGTAATTCTGAAAGATGACTTATTCAATTAATAATTTTTTCAGTCAATAATTGTTGAGCACTTGGTAGGTGTCAGACACCATGCTAGGCTCTGTGGATATATATTGGCAGCAAAAAAATCCTTGTACTTAAGGAATTAGTAATCAAGTTTAGATTATTGGAGATACATTTGGTATTGAAGCAAATCAGAAAAAAAAAAATCACTTTGCTAGAGTATTGTTTGGTGGCCGAAACTACTCAATATTAGCTCTGACTTCTTAAAATATTCACTTATATTCTTGAGCTACAGTACCTAGTTTACTGGTAAACATAAATGAATAGAAATTGAATTTATCCATTTTAATGCTGTCTTCAGCACCTGTTCATTTTTAAATCAGAGCAAATGTTCTCCCTAGACAACATGTGAACATAAGCCTCCACACAAAAATGTAATCTGTTTATAAGCCCATTCTTTCCTCAGCAACAGTATGGTTAACTAGTTAACTGAACCAGTTAGGTTCAGTTAGGTTTAGTTTCCATAGGCTGAAGGTTCTGTGGAAACTAAATTTCATGCTCTCAAGCACAAAAGCACAAACAGGACTAACCTCAAAGATGTGTATCATGACCCATGCTACTGCTGACCTGTAACTGAGGTTTCGTTACAAACATTGCCCTAGTAATTCCCAGTGGTAAACTCTTGGGAAAGTGAATGCAAAAGTACAAAAAAAAAAAAATAATAACAAAAATTTCCTCATTTAACACTAAAGCAAGAAGACTGATCTAAAGCAAATGGCGAATGGCTTGTCCTGGTTCACTGGGGAGAATAAGGACTTGAACTTTATTCATGGTCCCTGGAGTACCAACAAATGACCAAACTTTTATATACGACATAAATGTATCTGAGTGATGCAGTGAATAGAGGCATTCCGCTCTTTCTTTCTTTGTTGTATAGGGAGGCCTGCTGGACCTTTGGTGGTCAAAGCTGCCTTCAGGGAGTTTGCAATCTATTGTGTCAGAGGATCCCAGAGCCCTGAGTTCATTGCCATTTCTATCTGTAGGCTAGGAAAAGGAAGAATATTAGTATTCAAGAATTTAGCTCCTACCATGTAAAAGAATTATTTTCTATACAATATCATTTGCTTCCCTGTTCAGTTACTAAAAGTGTCATTAGGCCCATGTAAGCTCTGATCATGGCCTACTAAAAAAATATTTATTTCCTGGACTCATTTACATAATTCTCTGTAACATTCTAGGATAAAAAAGGGTTACTCAGTGGTATCTGAGTGAACTAGTTTTGTAGTAGTCTAGAGAATATGGTGGAAAAGGCCAGGAATTTGGATTCAGCTGGATCAGTTCAAAACCCAGCTCTAACTATTTCTAGTTTGTAGCTTTAGGATATTCATTTCCTTGTGATTCATCTCATTTTCCTGTAAAATATAGCAACAACAGCAATTTTATAAAGTCCTTTTGCATATTTGATTAGTGTTTAGTATATCATTAATGATGAAATGATGCTAATCATTATTTGATCACTTATAACGTGTGCTTGACAGCTACAAGACTGCAATAGTTTTTATTTGGATTGATTGTATTATTGAACTTTGTATTTTCAACAGTGTGCTTATATGGATTTTTGTTTTTAAGATCTTGATTCCTTCAATTTCCTTTTTGGAAGTCAGAAAAGCATGGATTATTGAAAATAAGTATAATTATTCCAACACTTCCCTCATCCTTAATTTAATGTTCATTTAATTCTGAGGTATTATCTATGTGAATTATCCTGATAATTGCTTACGTCAGCAAGATTTTTTAAAGAGTCTTCTATTTTATTTAGGTTTATATCCAACTAAATTTAAAATATTGTAATTCAGATTTTCAAAGCTTGAATTTATGAACTGTGGTGCACAGTCTTTCAGAAGGATAGAGAAGAAGTTGGATCCATGTTAATCAGTATACAGTAAATCAATTTATGTGAAAGTCCTTTTCTTTAAAGTGATTTCTCTCTTCCTTGATTTGTCTTTGCTATCTAAATATAACTGGCTATAAAGTAACCATTTTTAATATCAACATGAAACAGGGACGTACAAGTTTAAAGATTACAAACAACCCTCCAGGAATGCCTGGGTGGCTCAGTCTGTTAGGCATCCAACTCTTGATTTCAGCTATGGTCACGTGCACAGGGTGGTGAGACTGAGCCCCAGTGGAGAGTCTGCTTGGGATTCTCTTTCTCTCCCTCTCCCTCTTATCCTCCCCATCTTACACACTCTCTCTCTCTCTTTCAAATAAATAAATAAATCTTTAAAAAAATACCCCTCCACACAGACTAATTGAAAATGTAATGATGAGAAGAAAATAAACAATCTAAGCACTTTTATTTTCTAAGGTTTTAAGTGAGTAATAAGGGTGTCAGATGCTGTCCTGAATTCATACATTTAAAATTATCCAAATAAGTTAAATAAGATGGAAATAAAGGATCTAGTAATTATATTATTGTGTGGACAAAAATATTAGACTATAATCAATATTTTTAGTACAAAAATATTGTCTGGAGACAGACAGAAATACAATGTTTAAAACAAAATTGTTGGCAATTAAATGGTGCTTGCCAATTCAGCAATGACCAAATAGGGAATTTGTGATTTATAGTTTCAAAGGCTACAGGTCAGGGATGTACAAGATAATCCAATTGGTCAGTTTTATCTCTCATTAAAGCCTGTTGTATATAAGTAGTAAGCTAGGATGAATACTTAGGGACATTAAATGCAATGAGATTTAAAAAACAGAAAGATTGAGAAAGCTGCTGAAAGCTTTATTTTTCATATATCTAGCTCTTATAGAAAGAGTATGATTGAGCACTGATGAAACTGTAGTTTCTGTTGATCCTCATTCTCTCCAATAAACCTCTTAAAATGCTTCCTTCCTTCCACCATCACCACTCCACTCAAACTGCTTCTCTGTAATGTCACTGAGAAATAATCTAGTTGATGGCATGTTTTCAGTCCTTGTTTCACTCCTCTGTAGTGTGAGACACTTGAGAATGCCCCTTTTTGTTAAAACTTTTCTTGGCTTTCATGTTAAAATGTTTTTTTTTCCTACTTTCCTCAACATATGCAGGTTATGCAGGATATTCAGATTTCTGTCCCTCAGACTCTTTATTCATAATGTCCTATGGTATGACCACACTTAATTCTACTGTGAATGATTTCTAAATATGTCTTTTTCCTAATGACTGCATTTATACTCACTTGTTGACCACCTTCTCTTGGTGATGCTACCCGTGACTCAAATGCAATATGTTAAAAAGAAAGTAGTTATTATCTCCACCCTTAAACCAAGTCCTCTTTCCAATTTCCCTAGATATAAGTAGTGCTTGTATTTTTGCAGATATCTAAGTTCAAACAATTAAAAATAATGTCACCCATTCACTCTTGTTTTATACTAAACCCCTCATCTCTTTAAAGACTAACAATTCCCCCTTGACTATGACTCTCTCATCTATATTCTTTTATTTTTTTCTATTGACAAACCAGTCTAGTCTGTCATGAGTTCTGGCTAAGATAATAGCTTCTAACTGTATATTCTGCTTTTAAGAATTCTCATTTCAGCACAAGACTGCACAGGAAGACTTAATGCATTCCCCCTTTTACCTTCTCTTTAGCCTTTTTACCTACCTACATTATACTAGCTATCACAGTATATCTTTATGATCTGTTTATCTGTATGTCTCCTTACTATTCTGGGAATTCCTGGAGTTTCTGGGACCATATATGTCCAATTCAGTATCCCTAGTCAACCGTGCAATACTGAAAGCATTAAATAAGAAGTTCAATAACTTCTAGGAGAAAGTAATAATTGTATGGATGGATGGACAAATGAAAATTATTGGGAAAATTATTAATAGCTCTGGAGCTTGCATTTTTTCAGTATATCCAGGAGATAATAATATGTATTTCAGAAGTTTATTATGAAAATTACATAACATAGTATATGTGAAATCACTTAGCTTATTATCCAATTCATAAGATATGCTAAAAAGAAAAAAAAAAGACCTCTTTCCATATTTTTCAAGAATAGCCCTTATCTGCTCTAAAACATCTTTATAGCCTATAGAATCTATTATGGTATTTCTTTCCCATCTATCATGGTGTAAATATTTGCATATCCTCCATTCTTTATTGTAAACTTATTGAAAGCAAGGAAATATTCTTTTTGTCTTTTAATTTTCTCGTATCCTTGCATAGACAGAATTTATAAGAAAATTTGTTGAGGGAGTTGAAATGGGAATTGACTCAGGATCTGCCTCAAAATAGCAATCTTGAATTCATTTTGAAGTGTGGTTATTTCCCAATAAGATTAGACAGAGAAAATAAGGTACATCTGAGACTCACCTTTTTTTCTGTATTTAAATATAAAGTGGAGTTGAATTAGTAGTGCTATTGGTGATTTGCTTATTATAGCTGTCTGCCCATTAATAGCTAATTGGGATGACTAACTCATTTCACAAGAGTCACTGAGCATTTGTTAGGTAGTGGTGACTTTCAACCGTTACTGAAGATGAAAGACAAATGTTTCCCATTATTTGTAAGAATATTTGGGGCTTGGCAAAATCAAAAGTATACTTTGTTGAAATGGTTTCCTTTAATTATTGGACCAGTGTATGTTTCAAAGGAAAATTAATACATTCATTTACTTATGACTCAAAGGATGCCACTTTAAAATCTATTAGGTCTCCATAAAGTACTATATTTATTTTATAAATCATCTTTTTTTTTCTTCTGTACTAGTACATGAAAAATAAAGTAGGGCTTCAAAGAACTGCTCAGTGCTAATTTGAAATCCTGAAAACATGCATATGATAAACTGATGCTTTACGGAAAGCAAAGAGAAAAATACGATAGCTTCTTTCAAGGGTTCATAATTAGAGACCAACTAGAGAGAGAAAAAAAGATGTGTGTGTACATACAGTCTGACATATGTAAAGTCCCTTTGATTCAGAAGATATAGATTAAGGAGCTCAGGAAACAAGCAAGCCAGGAAACAATAGCCCCATGTGCTCAGTATTGATTGGAAAGACAATTGTGAAATATTGGTAACAGAATAAAAGCTGAGGAAAATGTGGCTGTATTTCAAACATGATTTTTACAAGGCAGTTTGTGCTTAACTAACTTGCTGGGCTGCTTGAAAATAAGGCAGTATGAAAGATAAGAAAAGTGGGCACAGTACACTCCGATTTTCATAAAAAAATTTGACAGCTTCATGTAAGAGATTAATGGCTAAGGTAGACATAGAATCATAGAATAAAAGGTAAGGAGTTCCTTACATAAGAAACCAGTTCAAGAGTTAAACAGAGTCTTTGAGGATGAAAATATGTGAAATACAAAGAATTTCAAGTGTAGTAACCCTTACAATGTTAAGGGACACTTAATTTTATATTTCTAATTTTAAAAAGCATTCAATGTCCATTCTTTCTCTAATTTATTATTGCCATATATTTATTATGTATAATTATGTTCCCCCAATACACATTATGTTAATTATAAATTATACTAAAAGCAATTACTAGTAGGTTCAGCAAGAAAATACAGATAAATTTAAGGACAGTGAATGATATGGTTGTTTTTTGCTAAGAAGTGGAAGACTTACTGTCCCAAACTAGGAACTCTGAACTAAATGACATAAATAATAGTAATATTTAACCAAGAACATGTTTGTAGATCATCAAATAAAATTTTAAAAACCTATTTTTGTGTTTGTAAGGATAATAATTAAAAATGTCATATTGTTCTGATCAAATGAAAACCAAATGAGTAAGGTTTTCCAATGTTTAGACAAAATATTTGTTCATTTATCAAGTACAGTTTCTTTATGACTGCTTCTCACCCACTTTTTATTTAACCTGGCCCCTGAGTTTTTCTCATATGCTCCAGAAATTTAAGAAAGAAAATATCACCATATGAGTGGCTTCCATTTGTTTTGCTGAGACAAATAACATTTCTACTTTCAGTTCATGAAAGCTAGAATTTTTTATTACTCTTATTTTTATAGTACAATGGACAAGCAGTAAACCCTGTAGACAGTGGGCATGCCCATTTGTTCCAAATGATATATTCTATTTTGAACCATAGAGGAAATCCAGAGATTTCTGTGTGTGTTTCAATTTAGGATAACCAAGAGCAAAGGAATTAAAATACAACAGGAGTAAGGTGAATATCGGTGCTACCTCTTGTACTAAGCCCTGACCTTATTCCCTGACCTGTTCCCATCCCATTCCTGTTTCTGGCAGTTTGTGATTTCTCCTCTTTTATGCACCATTCACACTGTATTTTATTTAAGGTTCTCATAGTATCCAAAATACACGTACACACAATTTTTGTTGTTGTTGTTGTTTAAAGCACTATGTGACAGCGCACTCATTTCTGGGCCTCACAATGAATAAGTCAACCAGGGTCATTTATAGTTTAGGAGGGTCAATAAATGGTTTAAACAAGCAGTTTTACAGTGTGGGTTAATAAAGCAAGATAATTAATGTGCTGGGGGCAATTCAAGCTTTAAGAGAGTTCCATTAAACTTGTCTAAGGGCTGGAATAGAGATGTCAGGAAGAACTTCCCAAAGAAATAACATCTAAGGTTCGGTGTTAGGTCTTGTCCCCTGGGACATTTCAGTTAATCCTCATAAAATAGCCCTTTCAAATATGTATTACTATCCTGATTTTATTTTATTTTATTTTATTTTATTTTATTTTTACTATCCTGATTTTAAAGAATCAAATGTGAAGGTTTAAAAAAATTGAATAGTGCCCAAATGTCTAAGGCTAGTAAATGTCAGGAAGAATTGTGATTCAACCCTATGTTGTTCTAAATTTAAGTCACAATGATCCTTGGAGAAACCACATTAGCATTTCACCAGATTCCAGGTCACCTGTTTTTAGAGAACAGTATAGTGGTGGTTTTCTTCTTTGCTCTCCAGGTTTACTTTTTAGAGTGTTTTGAGGAAGTAATGGCAAAATCACAGAATTCTGACCTTGAGAAATGATTTATTCATGGAGATAAGAAAATATGCAACAATCCAGTAAGGAAAGGTCCAGCCAAAAATTTATGGCTGAAATTTCAGCTTTGCATAAGTCACAGTGGAATTTTACATCCCTTGGAGGTACTTGCTTTTCTGAGCCAGCCAGGCACTGAGATATGACGGGTCCAGCTGTCCACTAGACACTACTGCTGGATGGATTCTCAAGCGAGAAATACATTGATATTTGGGGAGGTTCTGGTACTTTCTTTAGGAAAGAGTTCAGATGAAATGAATATAAATTATATGTTGGTTACATATTCAAATTTTGCCATCATTTACTATTCTTGTAATTATAAATATTCATTTTCATTTCTTATTTATTTTAGCCCCAAATGTCTTTTCTCTCTCTTTCTCTCTCTCTCTCTCTCTCTCTCTCTCTCTCCCCCCCTCGCGCGCACACACACACACACACACACGAAGCACACACATATCTCTTCCAGCAGCAAAGGTTTAAGAATAACAAAAGAGTTGATCACAGAGAAAAGGTTAAGTATATTTAGATTTCTCAAAAGGAAAAGAAATCCAAGAGATTCCCAACACATATATTTAAAAATATTGAGTAAACAACAGCAACAAAAAATTAATCAAGCTTATGGGATTTACCAAAATTAAGACATTATTATTAGTATTAAGAGACAGGATATTTTTAGTTTACCGGTACATGCATGGGCAATTATAATACAGCCTGTCTTAGCCAAGTTTTGTTTTTAACATATTTCTAGCAATTTTAAACATAGAATTAACACAGAAGGAAGAGAAAAGACTTTTTAAAGCAACTATACTTGAAACAAATATTCTTTATAAAGAATGTCTTGAGACACTACAGCTGATCTGTAAGCTAATATTCAATAATTCTCACACAAAATCTGTTTCCCCTAACCCTGTGTAGACAGAAGCTGGAGATTAAAAGGGAGAAAAATTAGAGGCAAGTATGCCGACAGCTTTTTTTTTTTTTTAAAGGAGTTAAATGGCTTAAGAGTAAAAAAAAATTTTAAAAAGATATAAAATATAACATTCTAGGTAACAGAAGTTTTAAACTGTAGTAAAAATATTCTTAGGGTTTATGATGATTTTCTATTTTTCAAATGAAAAATTAATAAAAAATTTTATGCAAGTGGGGAGGATTTCATGCATACACAAGAGTAGAAACAAATACCCTTCACCCAGCTTCAATGATTATCAAGATTTTACCGCCTTTATCTGTTTTCTTTTCCTTTTTCTTATTTTCTTAGCTGAAGCTGATTTAATTTAAAGCAAATCATAGACATCGTATCATTTTGTTCCTCTTTATTTCAGCATACATCTGTTTAAAAAAGTGGACATCATGCCATTATCACATCTAAAAAAATAAATAGTAATTATTTGGTATTGTCTTTTTTTTTTTTTAAGATTTATTTATTTGAGAGAGCGAGAATGAAAGAGAGAGAGAGTACATGAGGGGGGGGTCAGAGGGAGAAGCAGACTCCCCGCCGAGCAGGGAGCCCGATGCGGGACTCGATCCCCGGACTCCAGGATCACGACCTGAGCCGAAGGCAGTTGCTTAACCAACTGAGCCACCCAGGCGCCCCTGGTATTGTCTTTTATCTGGTTCATAACCAAGTTTTCCTAGTTGGTTCACCAATGTCTTGTTTAGTTGGTTTGTTGAATCAGGATCCAAACAAGGTCTACACAAGGGATTTGGGTGTCATGTCACAGAAATTAAGTCACAATTCCCAATTTGCTTCCAACATATCTACAGAAAGATCTAATAATTATACACCAATAGAGCATTAGGAATTATACCAGAACTACATCACTCCAGTGGAGTTAAGGATTTGAGTGGTGTCACTGTAACAGGACTCTTTCCATTCTTATAGTGTTATTTAAGAAAACAAGGCTTCTCAGAATTGATTCTAGACCCTGTTTCATGTAAGCAAATAGTACGCAAATAGTATGCTCATTTGAACAAGAAAGCTTGTTCATATATCTAAATAAATCCACCTCATTAAGACATCCATTATTAACTATGTAAAGTAAAAAAAGAAAAGTTCAAAAATATGTATATTTATATATATTATATATATATAATTTGATCAATTATACACTATTAACAATTGTGAAAATAAATTCATCCAGAATATTTTTTGCACTTAGATTCTTACAGTCACAAGAATTTTTTATAGCCACTTTTTATATGTTTAGTTTTATTGCAGAGAAGATAAGGTATCAAAATAAAATTTTAAAAAATTTAAAAATTGGTTTAGAATCAAATTAAATAGCAGAAGTAGTATGGAAATATGAGTTTGAGAATAAAAAGAAACAATATAGCATTTCTTTTAAAATAGAACTTATTCATTTTTTTAAATGGATGATAGTAATATCAAATCACTATGTTATTTAGATTTCCTTGCACACATTTAAAAGTGAGAAATAACAAGTTTGTTATAAAGTAGCCGTATTTATAACAACCAGAAATTATAATTTTTTGCAAAGACATCAGATTATGTTAAAAATTTTAGGTGGCAATTTAAAAAAGTGAAAAAGTTTACATAGGATAGAAAATCATTTTATGGACCATAAAAACAAACAAAAAAAAAACAGTTGGTAACCTTTTTTTTCATCTCACTGAGTTTGGGAACATCATTGTGCTCATATAATCTCCAAATAGAGATTCATATAACTGTGTTCTAGAGTTATGAGGAAAGTTAACTCATAAAACAGTGTAATAGTTATAAAATATTTACAGTTATATTTTGCTTTATAACTTTATAAATCTATCTACCATGCACAGTCTCATTTGATCTTATACCAAAATTGGAGTTCTTAGTACAGGTGGTACTGTTTCCATTTTGCAAATAAATAAGGCTTTAATAGAGGTTGAATTACTTGCCCAAAACAATAGCTAGTAAACCAGGGAGCTGGTTTCTAAACATAAGTGTTCTGTCTCAAAATAATTAAAAAAAATATATAACACCAAAGCTCTCTTTTTCTGTATGTTCTGCTTATAAAATGGAGAAGTAGAGGGCGCCTGGGTGGCTCAGTTGGTTGAGCGACTGCCTTCGGCTCAGGTCGTGATCCTGGAGTCCCGGGATCGAGTCCCGCGTCGGGCTCCCTGCTCGTCAGGGAGTCTGCTTCTCCCTCTGACCCTCCTCCCTCTCGTGCTCTCTCTCTCTCTCTCTCTCATTCTCTCTCTCAAATAAATAAAATCTTAAAAAAAAAAAAACAATGGAGAAGTAGAAAGAAGAAAAAAAAGCCTTTCTGGAAGTTCAAAGATGGTAAAATAGGAGAAGTACTTTAAAGTTTGACTCCTTTATCTGTAAAATTATTTCTTGTGATCCCGCCCTTTATGTGATTTGGAGATTATGTGACTACATAGATAAGTAATGTTTTGCTGTATCAAGCCAGACTCTACAAATGCCACTTTTTCCCTTCTTTCTCTTATGCTTCATATCACAGGGTCTTTTTGTTGGTGGTGATGGTGGTAGTAGTTTGTTTTGTTTTGTTGGTTTTTTTTTTTTTAAGATTTTATTTTATTTATTTGAGAGAGAGAGAATGAGAGACAGAGCGTGAGAGGGAGGAGGGTCAGAGGGAGAAGCAGACTCCCTGCCGAGCAGGGAGCCCGATGCGGGACTCGATTCCGGGACTCCAGGATCATGACCCGAGCCGAAGGCAGTCGCTTAACCAACTGAGCCACCCAGGCGCCCCATTTGTTTTGTTTTTAAACAAAGCTAACCACAGGAAGGTTACTCTTACACACTTACCACATAATTGTCTCCATCCTGAACACCTTAAACAAACTAATATGATCATCATAACAATATTGTCAGGTGAGTAATTTTACTAACCCCCTTTTACAGGTGAGAAAATTGAGGTAAATTAATTTGTTTGACATTCCACAGCTAGTACACAAGAAAGCTGGCATTTGAACTCCAACATAAACTATAATTAATCACTACACTATGCTTCCTCTCAAGGATGAATAATTTGTCCATGTGATCTAGCAAAGACTTAGATTTCAGACTACTTTTTAAGATCTTTTGAGGAAATATAATCAGTTTAAATTTGTTTGCAGGAAGCAGATGGAAAAAAAAAGCAACTACTTTTTTTTTCCCCCCTCTGGGGCACATTTCCTAATTTATATTTTAAGGCATAGCTCATACTGAAATATGGTTTAGTCAATTTTCTCAAGAGAGGACAGATAAATATGGATTAATGGCTACTTTAGTTAATGATTGCAAGGCTGGCTTTAATTAATTGTGCTATGTAGCCATTCTTTATTCATAAAATAAAATTTGTGCTCGGAATATTTTTATTAGGAAAAAAATGCAAGAAGAAAGATCCAACAGTGACCAGAAGAATGTTTAAAGACCAACACAAGCAGAGAGAAAGAGAGAGAGAGAAAGAATAATTTTTACAATTCTTTTTGTTTTCTAAATTTGTGTGTTCACTGATGCTGTAAAGAAGCATGTACTTAATTTGTTTGACAAAAGAAATAAGTTTAGAACTTTTCTGTATATCCATTTGGTATACTTCTTATTTTATCATCTGTATTTATGTGCAAATAGAATACTTTCTAAATAAACAGAAAGATGGTTGATGGAAGGGAGTAGAATTGCTGATATTGTTTTTAATATAGAATTCCATTTTATTTTTCCTCTTGTTTTGAGAATGAGGTGTCTGTACCTGGCTCCATCCCAAAGAGGATGTAATAGAGAGGTTTGCTGAGACCCTAAAGTTTTATCGCAGTCACTTCTCTGGGCCTGATTGCATTCTCCTCTCTGATACTGCTATTTTAAACATCTCCTGCATGCATTTTGAATATAGTGTTCATTCCCTTTATAGCTGCTGAGGTGAAAGTCCAACTTCTCCAGGAAGCAGCTGCTGGGGAGACAGTATTGGAGACAAATTCTCCCCACAGCGGTTCAGAGCACCTGCCAGTTAACAGAAAATTTGAAGTCCTTCCAGATCCAAATATCTTACATTCAAGTCCATGTGGGAGAAAGCAAGCTGGTTTAGTTGAATTCAAAAACTAAAAAAGTAGAAAAGACAAAGAAATTTCCAATTTGATTCATGATTAAAGCCATTTGAGCAAAGCTAGTCCTAAAGGAACTTTTCAAATATGTAACACCTCTTCCTGTTTATATTCTCTGCCTCATTCATCAAATCCTGCTTTCATGGGCACCTGGGTGGCTCAGTCTGTTGAGCTTCCAGCTCTTGGTTTCGACTCAGGTCATGATCTCAGGTCCTGAGATGGAGCCTGGCCTCAGGTTCCATCCTCAGTGGGGAGACTTCTTGAGATTCTCTCCCTCTCCTGCTGCCCCTCTCCCGGCTTGTGCGTCCATGCTCACTCTCTCAAATAAATAAATAAATCTTTTTAAAAAATTCTGTGTGGGGTGCCTGGATGGCTCAGTTGATCGTGTCTTCCTTCAGCTCAGGTCATGATCCCAGGGTCTTTGGAGTAAGTCCCGCATCGGGCTCCCTGCTCAGCAGGGAGTCTGCTTCTCCCTCTACACCTTCTCCCTGCTCTCTTTCTGTCTCTCTCTCTCTCACCCACACACAAGTAGATAAATAAAATCTTAAAAAAAAAATCCTGGGTGCACCTGGGTGGCTCAGTTAGTTAAGCTACTACCTTTGGCTTAGGTCATGATCCTGGAGTCTTGGGATCGAGTCCCACATTGGACTTCCTGCTCAGCAGGGAGTCTACTTCTCCCTCTGACCTTCCCCCCTCTCATGCTCTCTCTCTCTCATTCTCTCTTCTCAAATAAATAAATAAAATCTTTAAAAAAAAATCTTGCATTTGTGCATTCACTATTCTTCATGCAGGCATAGTAAGACCTACCTACCTCTCAAAATGCTTTGTTAGTTTTAGATGAGATCATATATTAAAACAGTTTCTATACTTCTTAACCCATAGTTATCATTCAGCAAGTGGGATTTATTATTATTATTAAAAGATGATAATTAGACCTCAGTAAGGACTTCCCTATTTTCTTTAGTTATAATGTACAGGCTCTTTTTCACTCTACCCATACTTATTTTATGTAACATGTTAATTTATATGTTGAGTGATTTACAAACAATGTCCTGAAGAACTCTAAATGTATAAACATTTCTTAGCACTGACCCTTCAAAACACAGACATATATGTTTACATGGAAGCTTGACTTAAATGAGTGAATGGAAAGAATAAGATAAAGTGGTATTATAGAAAGCATGGTTTAATTATAAGTTAAAATAAATGATGTTAATGTTTGGAATTTGGCAATTAATCTAAAATCAAATGTTAATGATTTTCTAGGCATTGAAAATATTGGATTATAAATGTGTTTTTAAATATAAACTTTAAATAATCTAAATAGTGCATTAAAATAACACTAAAAGGTATGAGTTTGCACTCTCACTTGATCATACTAAAGTTCCCATCTTTTAGGAATTAGGTATAATTTTATATAAAACTCAAAAATATTATTTTCAGGTTTTCCCCCTCTGATTTACAATATTAAAAATATATAAGTAGTTTGAGAATTTGGTCTTATAATTAGATAGTAGCTGATAAATTCCAATCTCTTATCCAAGGTATTTTTAATATAGCTCTATTAATGAAAAAAAGTGCTAGAATGAAATACATAGAAAAGAGATTTATTTCTCTTGCAAAATAAGAAATCAATGTTATTGGTATTTTGTTTTTCTTTTTTGCTACTATTAGTAAAATATGCCCAACATGACATAATTTTCATTCTAAAAATAAATGTACATGTGTTATAAATATTACTTAGGTAATATTAATTAGATAATAATTGCCTGGAGATTAATGAAATTACTTCATAATAAAGTTTTTTCCACGCATTACAAATTTCAGTAAGGAAGTCATCTGTAAGTTACTTACCCTCTCTATACCTCACTTTCTCCTTTGCAAAATGGGCATTATGATAGTACTTGACAGTTGCTATTTTAAAAGTTCTTTGTAAGGAAATGTACACAGTGGCTTTACAACAATATCTGGCAGGAGTAATATCAATATGTTATTATAGAAAACATGCAATATTCTTATGTTAATCCCCATACATTACATCATTAGTTTTAGATGAAGTGTTCCATGATTCATTGTTTGTGCATAACACCCAGTGCTCCATGCAGAACGTGCCCTCCTCAATACCCACCACCAGGCTAACCCATCCTCCCGCCCCCCTCCCCTCTAGAACGCTTTACTTGCCAAATGTTTAGTGAGTATGCTAAGATATTGGGGATGAAAAGATGAATAGATTCTTGTCCTTCTCCTTGTAGAGAGATGATACATAATGGTACATGTTGGAAATAAAAAACAAAATCTGAAAAAAAAAAAAAAAAAAGAAAACATGCAATATTACCGAACCATTACCTGCAGAAGTGCATTTTCACTTACATATCTCTTAAAAATATTTAAAAGTATAATTCTCATCATCTATAGGGGTGAGTACTTCACTAAATAATTAAAATTCATTGGACAAATTGCTGATTTTATGGATTTCCCATGCCAAAATAGAAAGATAATATGATTTGTTTTGCCCCAAAGCACTTTCTACTATAGTAGTAGTAAAGGAGATCTGGAAATATTAAATCAACCTAATGTTGTATATAATATTACTATCTAGCAAACTTTATATGTATTATATAATTTACATGTTATATATGTATATATGTATATACATGTCTATTCATATCCATAGCTGTGATATAGTATCTAGTGCATAACTATCATCAAAGACATTAAGAAGAGAGTGCCTTAAAAACAAAGGCAAGTAGGAGGGGGGATAGAGTTTGCTCTGGTTTGTTTAATCTCTGCTTTACTTCCCTTACTTCATTTTGGCCTGGAAGCCAGGATATCAAAACTCTTTACATGAGGAATTAGCATGGTGATTGTATGGGGTCGTGAATTTTTCATTTTTTTTCTTTACGCTTCTGAAAGCTCTCCTGTCAAATTTAGAATTTTGTGATACAATGAAAAGACAGTTGTGAAGGTAGCTGGCCAGCTCCTTCACAGGAATATCATTTTCACATGGCTTAGCTTTGAAGCCAAGGGAAATAGCACTTTTCTTCTTTTATTAATTAGTGCCTTTAATAGGAGCTTTCATTAATCAACAAGTCTTATGAAAAGCTGGTCTCTTTCCATAAAGCTGAATAAATCCTGCTGTGTGGAGTACTGGTAATGGTGCTAAGGCTTATGCTTTTGGAATGTGCTACAGAGAATTCGGGATATGAAAGAAAAAAGTCAATCCTCAGCAGCCATAGGCGTTTTATTTTTCTTAACAGAGCTTTAAAAAATAATAAATAGCCCCAAATACGTTAATTTCCACCAAATTTTCTGATAGCCACCTTTCAGATTTAATCATCACAGGAGATATTATTACAGAGTCTGTTAGAATTATTCCAACATCATTTTGATCAGCTAGAGGTTCACCAAATGGGACTTTATACCCCTCCAGATCAGGACCTGCCTAATAGTGTGCAGTAGTGTCATTTATAAAGGAACTCCTTGAAAGAGTTCAAAAACATCGATGCCATTCTTATTAGAAAAGCACTAACTATCTTAAGCCCGGGTTTATATAATTAACAGCCATGAAACAAAATTAAGTATTCAGGTTATTTTCTATACATTTTCCGGCAACCAGATGTTTGGAACTATGTTTACAAAACATCCAGATGATTGACTTAAAATTTATGTATTTGTCATGATATTTGGCATGGTGTTAACACAGCTTCTGGGGGAAAAATGTATTTTTAGAACTGCTTCACTCATCTCCCAATGAAGTAGGTAGTCTAGCAGATTTTTTAAGTGGAAAAGAAAAGAAAAAAAAAAAAAAACACTGTCAAGAAAAGCCATGCCATACTCAATTAAAGGATATATTCATTATTGAACAGTTTTTATTCAGATTATTTCATTATCTGTACTTCAAAGAGATCCTAAGATCACTAACTGTTAAAATGTTCCATTTTGGAGTCCAGAGGGGAAAAAAGATCCAAGTTTGTGACCCAAGAATTGTTGCTCCATCCTGCCCCCATTAATGATCTGTCTTTACCTCACCAGACTCTCCTTCACTCATTAATTCCTCCATCCTACAGTGGTACAATCCCTCACCCTTGCTTCTGACTCTAGGAATGTGTAACATAATCTGTCACCAACTGGCTTCGTTCAAGATACAAACTCTCAGTACCTTTTTTTCTCCATTATTAAAATGAAGATAATAGTATCTGACTTTTATAGGGTTATGTGAAGATTAAATAGGATAATAATTGTAAGTGCCTAACAAAGTGCCTAGCACACTCAGCAGAATATTCAATGGTTTAAAGTGGTTCCCAAAGTATAGGGTCAAATGTAGTTCTTTCTTATTTCAAGAAGTTATGAGCCCAGCTCACCTCTGCCCCATACCTACCACTTTGCTTTCTTCACGGAGCTTGGTTCCCGCCCACTGTCTCAGATTGCTTAGTTCATCCTCGTATCATACATCAGTCACTGTTTGTACGACAGATATTTGCATTTAATTATATGTTATCATACGTTAATGTGGGCATGACTTTGCTTTCCCAACGAGGTTGCACTTTGGAAAAGTGATTTACTTTACCATATTATTCCTTCTTCTAAAACTATCTTAATTTTTGCCTTCATTCACATCCATCCAACAAATATTTATATTTATTATTTATATTTATTTTCAATTATATGTGGGCCCCTGGAATACACAGAAGTGATCAAATAGACAATGGTCCAGAATGTTACTTCTAGCAAGGAGAGACAGAAAATAACCCATCAACTAAACAGATAATGCATTTCATGGGAGTGTGGCAGTGGTGTTATTTTTGCTATTTAATACATTAGGAACTTCAGTAAAGGAAGATAGTGAAAAAGCTATGCAGATCTCTGGGGGAAGAGAGGTCCAGGCAGAAAAAAACAGCAAATGCAAACTTCCTAGGGCAAGAGCAGGACTTGGAAGCACAGCTAGAGGACCGCAGTCTAGACCAGAATCAACTGGAGAAGAGTGGCAGCTGGGAAGGTCAGAAAGACATCAAGGGAAGATTACATAAGCTCTTTGACCACTTTCAGGATTAAAATTTTTCTTATGAGTGAAATAGGAAGGCATGTTGATGATCTGACTTAAACTCTGTTTATTGTAGAGAAAATAAACTATGCTATAGATGTCAAGGGGGCAGAAACCAGAAACTCTGAGGCAATTGTAATAATCCAATTATAATAACAATATAATTGTTATTCTGCATGATGGCTATTCATGAATATACTATATCATCCTTCCTGAATTATGAACTTTGTATGGGCCAGGATTCCAACATATTTATATTTTTAGGCATTAGAATTCTGAAACCCAGAAAAATATTTTTTGGTGCCTGAAGAGTGCAAAACTAAATTATCACCACTTCTCATACTTTCACCCCTCCCCACACACCTGCCCTCCTCTGCCATACCCTGAATATCTTCCTTCCTTCTAGAATTCCTTCTTAATACATTATATAGATGTTAGGCAGTATCTCTTTCTATTGTAAAGGAAAAAAAGAAAAAACACAAAACTAGGGTGGATATGAAGAACGCAGAGGAGGTAGAAAGGTAGGAGATGTAGTCCTTACGATTAAGGAAACTTATGTGCGTGTTTGACCTATTTCATGTATTTGATATAATCATCTCATGGTTCACCTTAAAACTGTATGTCTCTATATAAGCATCTTATGATTTTATAGAATAGAGAGCCATTCCTAGATCTTGCTATTCCCAATTGGTAAAATTCCATTATGGTAATTTGAGTTATTTAAATTGTAACTCAATAGTGTAATTGAGAATAATGCTACAGAAATCCAAGGAAGTAATAGAAAAAAATTTTTTGTTGTTTTTGTTTTTTGGTTGAGTCTCATTCAAGGGTCTTCCTAATGTATGTCTTGAAAAGCTTTGGATCAGGACCAATAACAATTGTGAAATACACTCATCCAAGCAAGGAGACATGAAAAGCTCCCTTTTCATTTTTCACAGGGAAGAAGTTAAATTCTGTTCTTCCCTGATGATCCCTAATATACCAGAACAGAGGAATAGTGCTTATGCTAAGACCAGGAGTTGTAACCCAGATTTGGTCTATGAAAGCTCTAGTATCTAAAGGCTAGTTAATCTGTGGTCTTCCTGATACCTCTCCAAATAAAGGTAAAGCTGTTCCTGCCTGAAGGGAAAGGAAAATGCCCGGCAGAGTGTTCTAAATCAAATTTTCATGGTAAAACATGCATTAATAATTCATTTTCTGCTTCCTTTAGAATAGGACAGGTTAAACAGTTGGTCACATTTAGTAAATAAGAAATTACTTGCAGTAATTTCTGCAACATTCTGATCATCTTTCCATTTCTGAAACCTATTTTAAAAGTCTTTGATCTACATTATGGAGGAAAGGACAATGAACATAGAAATATAAGACTTAATTATGAATTCCACTTTGTCACTCACTAAATAGTGTGGCTTGGGCAAGTCATTTAACCTAAACATTCCATTTATTTTCTGGTGATGAATTGGGCATAGCAATCCATACACCAGAGGGTTGTAATGAGCACCAGATAGGATAATGTGTGAAGGCCATGAATGCAGAGGTCACACAATAAACACTTGATGAACCCATATATTACATACAAGCACGGAAATGGCCAGAGTCCTAGTAGTGGTGATTCAGTGTTCTATCCTATACCAGTAGACATGTGATCTTGTGAAATGGGAAATATGTCCCCTCTATCTTCTTTCTGCATATCATTAAGAATGACAATATACCATAATTGTTTAATTATATCATTAGAGTGGGTTTTATTTTCTTCATTAATTATATAAGGAAAAGCTTTTCAATTAACAATGACCTTTATGACTTTTCTAGTTTGGATTCTGTAGATGGTGAAGCTGACTGCAAATTAGATTCTGCAGTGTACCTTGTTCCTTGTTTTTTCACCCACTGATTAGTTTTATACAGTTGGCAGCAGCCTACCCTGTTGCATTCAGCTTGCAATTTTGTAGCAATCGCAAACACTGTGTTCAATCCCCCAAGGTGTTCTGTAGAAATGCTGTCAAACTATTTCGATGTATGTGTATTTTCATTCTGTAGCTGTGCTTTGTACTCATTTAAGAAAACTAGTCTTTAATTTGTATCAGAACGTTTTCAAGATGAAACATAGAATTCCAGGCCTCAGCAAAATCACTGACATATGACCACAGCCTTCTGTTCTAAATCATGATGTCTGACTTCTCTTGGATACAAAGCTGTATTTTTGAATCTTGTTATAAAATACAACTTTGAATAAATGGCTTCAAAATTGGCCTTAAAATCTACTAATTGTCATCACCCTTTCTATTATCATCTGGCGTTAGTTTACCTTTCCAATTTCATCTCTCACCCCTCCCACCCTATACTCCATGCTTGTTTGTCCTTGAAATGTTTGGCTTTCTCTCTCACACTTTTCTCTGGTGTTACTCACATATGGCCCCTCTGTCTAAATGTCTTGTCTCCCACCCCTTGCCTCTTTAGTCAAGACACTTCCTATTCCTTAAAGCCTATTCTATACCCCCCAAGCCCCTTCTGAGTCAAGTAGCTCTTTTTTTGTAACTTGTGCCTGATTTAATCAAATAATCTTCTGTCTAGTATTGATTGGTTTGCTTGATTGTCTTCCTTACTGGACTAAAAGTTTTGGAGAGCAAGGGCACTACCATTTTTAAATCCATAAATAGTAGAAGCTTCATAAATGTTTGTTGGATAAATGAATGCTTCCTGGAAAGACTATTGGTAGGCTTATTGAAAAGACAGCAAGTATTTGCTACTAAAGGTACTATCTAAGCCTTGTCTTCTTCACTTGCAACGGCAATATTATCAGTAAAATGCCCTTTATAATTTCAGTCTATAGGCTTACTACTCTTTAAATGCATAATTTAAAAAATAAACACGATATGGTACTATTCTATGTTTTCTATCTAGTATCTAGTACATTATAGTGGAATTGGATTTGGTTAAAACAGGCTAACTCGTTTATTCAGATTTCTTAAGTTTTCTTTAGTTTTTTTTTCCTTAATTTTTTTACCAAGTGCTTTTTTTAAATTTTATTTTATTATGTTATATCACCATACATTACATCATTAGTTTTTGATGTACTGTTCCATGATTCATTATTTGCGTGTAACACCCAGTGCTCCATTCAATATGTGCCCTCTTTTATACCCATCACCAGACTAACCCATCCCCCCCCTCCCCTCTAGAGCTCTGTTTCTCAGAGTCCATAGTCTCTCATGGTTTGTCTCCCCCTCCAATTCCCCCCCTTCATTAATAATGAACAGTATTTATTTACTAATTGTGGTAAATGTATCATAATGTACTAATATATGATGTTTAATAATGTGGGCAATTTGGTGAGAAGATATATGGGAACCATGTAATATTTTCTCAAATTTTCTATGAATCTAAAGTGTTTTAAAGTTGATAAAACTATTTAAACAAAACAAAAGATCATGCATTAATTGGCCAGAGGACTGCCATAACCTGCATGTTGGTGGTAGGTCAGGGACGTTATCTTTTCCACCCTAGGAGATCTCCCATTCTTTCAGATCTCTACAAATGTTGTCTTTCTTCAAATCCATGACATACCTTTGCACATCAAAGTGTTCTGGGGGAAAGGACTGTATATTTGGTGCATTCCAAAGTAGAATTAGATGTTTGGACATCCATTCTATATGAGTAATAATTCTACCAGCCTGTATTTGGTTTTCTGGACCTGATGCAGTGTGTTGTTTATTTATTAATAAAAATTAAAAATATATTATTTTTTATTAATAAAAGCATTATGCTTTTCAAATTATGCTTTATTAATAAAAGCATTAATTAAACATAAAAAAAAACAAAAAAACAGGCTAACTTGTGGACCTTTTCTACTTCTTATAATTTCAAAGAAAAAATGTTTTAATGTTGAAATTATTATTTGAAGGAATTTAGCTTTATTGAAATTTACTTGTCATCCAGACAGAACAAAAAAGGATTTTTGACTGGCTTCGAGTTAAAACAGACACACACATTTAAAACAAAACAAAACTGTATGCAGTCATTGTTTCACATTTGCATCAGGAATGGAAGATGTACCAGTGTGTTCATATGTTCATATTTTCTGCATTTATGTCTGATGTTTGCATTTGGTGCAGTGCTATAATTCAGCATATAGAAATGTACTCAGAACAAAGAAAATATTGTCTTTCATTTTCATTTTGATTAATAGTGTCTGTCTCTGGTAATTTGTAGGTGTTATTTGGAAGATGGAGCTTCAAAGGGTGCCTGGCTGAACCGGTCAAGTATTATTTTTGCGGGAGGTGATAAGTGGTCGGTGGATCCTCGAGTTTCAATTTCAACATTGAATAAAAGGGACTACAGCCTCCAGATACAGAATGTAGATGTGACGGACGATGGCCCATACACGTGTTCTGTTCAGACTCAACATACACCAAGAACAATGCAGGTGCATCTAACTGTGCAAGGTATGCATTTCTATAACTCCTATATTGTGAAGGACTATATTTAACAATGTTCAATATTTAGATATCAAAATGACTCAGGAGTAACTGACAATGTTGAAAGATGCGTAGTCATTGTCTTCAGGGATTTATGTTCCTAGATTCCATTAGTGCAACGGCTATTATAGACATATAAATCCCCACTTACCAAGATCAAAAATTATCCGTTAACACCACATTATGATTTTTTGTGTGTATGCTTCACTTAGTATCTTCCTTTGAGTCACCCCTTCAATACATCTTTGAAAACCCATGATTGATACATTAAAATTATTTGATAACCCATGATGGATACATTAAAATATTAGAACTTTTTGAAATATCTATAGTAACTCTTTAAAAGTAATCCTCCCGACTTCCACACTCTGCTCAGTCCAAATTCTGCTTACTTTGATTCAAGTCACAATGGAAAGAAACAGCCTTCTAGAATTACTTTATTTGAATGTGGAGTAATTGGAAAAATATGGTACACAATGCTTTATACTTTGATTTACTTTTGGTACATTATAAATTATTCTAGCTAACTTACAATCTCCAAGTACAAAGAGAATCATCAAGTTATTTTAATTTTTTGTGCATACTAAAATGTAAGAGCATATTTATCCCTGATATAAATACTTTTCAAGAAAAATGCAATTATAATGCTAGTCAAATAGAAAATGCATATTATTGCCCTTTTACATTATTTCCTTATGCTTTGGAGATTAACCATGTGTTGGTTACATAAAAATATCATGCTGTGGTTCTTAAAATGACATTGCAGCATTTCTAAGTAAAATTAATAAGAAATTATATGATAATGTGGTGCCAGTGAGTGCATGTTTTATTCCTAATAAGAAAGCTGAAGGAGCAAGTTAGTTGTATTATCTTTGAGTTTACCTTTCAAAAATTCAACTCTAAATATTAATTTAGGTACATAGCTTACATCTGGGATTTTATTAACTTACATCTGGAGCTTTATTTCCTTACATAAAGGTAAGCCTGAAGTCAAATACAGCTTCAGTTATTAGTACATATCTTTACTTCATGATAAAGTTTAAATGTATTAATTAAATAATTAACTTTAAGGAGAGTGTAAGGTAAACAATAAGCCTGGAAATTTCCCCAGTGGTTTTTCTTATTACAGACCATTGCACACTGTGGTAATGTTCTTTAAAGTCATATGAGAATATAATAAAGTTTTCACCGAAGTCTATCTTTATTCAGAGATTATCCAGAGATTCTAGAGGGCAGGAGTTTGTCCAGCTTCAGAAACTGACAAGTCAAAAACACATTTCTTCTGTTACCCAAGCCTAATCTTGTTCCCTTGTTTAGTTTTGCGCCCTTTGACTTGAATTTCTAGCTCAAAGACTACAAAAGATTTTTATTACATGAGAAAAAAGTACACTTAGATAATAATTATATTTGAGTCACTGGAGATATAGACCTTTTGCTTCTTATAGGTTTAAAATGATGTATTTCTGTACAATAAATATACCCCCTTTTTCCTTTTTTCCATTCTGTCTTGTTCCATACTAGGCTTATATTTTTAAACCGGACTATGGATATATGGAGTTATGAGCCCGCCCAGGCACATGTTTGATTTTCATAAGATGTCTTTATAACTTTATGCTACATAGATGGTTTAACACTGTACAGATTTTTATTTTTTTATTTTTATTTTTTAAAGATTTATTTATTTATTTATTTGAGAGAGTGAATGAAATAGAGAGAGCATGAGAGTGGGGAGGGTCAGAGGGAGAAGCAGACTCCCTGCCGAGCAGGGAGCCCGATGCGGGACTCGATCCCGGGACTCCAGGATCATGACCTGAGCCAAAGGCAGTCGCCCAACCAACTGAGCCACCCAGGTGCCCCTATACAGATTTTTAACACTGTTACATGCTACTATCGCATTCCATTTTGTTGGCCATTTGGTGATGATGAACTTTTGAACTCCATTTTAGGAAGTGCATTGTAGGAACACATTTATTGTATATTTTATTAGTATAATATTTTGTTCTTCTAGAAAAAATATTCATGTTACTGTTTTGAAAGTATGTGTTTGGGTCAAATTAAAAGCTAATAATTTTACAGTATTTATGAACATAATTACTCATTAGAAGTTGATTGACATGTGGGCAGTTTTCCAATTACATTAATAAAGTTCAGGGACTACATTAATAGGCTTGTCAGTCAATTCAAGAACTAAATAAATGTCACAAAAAGTCAACCCCACTTAAGCTACATTTCCTCTTGATGAATGAAAATAAGCTGATATGCACATCTCTTCAGTCTTTGTATTTCCTAGGTTGTCTGATACTCAGGTATATCTCAATAGTTTTGAAGTGTATGCTCTTCGCCTAACAATTTGTCAAGTCTTTATTCACCAAGATAAAGAAACTTAGCAACTGAGAGAAGACTGTATTAATCACTGATGTCAAACACACACATTGGTAATAAAAACAAAGCTCATCTTTAATTGTTGCAACTATGCACTCAAGGGAGCTATTTAAAAAAAAATCATTTGAGAAAGGGGATAATAGAAAGGATATCTTGCCAACACAGACATTGTGCATGGGAAATTTGTCGGTGCTCTTGATTTCTTAGAGCTAATAGTACCAATGAATGGAACAATAGGGGAGAAAAAATACTGGGAGTAGGAGTTGGAAAACCTGGATTCCAATCCTGAATTTTCTCTCATGAAATGGGTAATTATCAAGCCCCTCTAAACTCTAGTTTTCTCATCTGAAAGGGGAGGACTCAGGCCAGAAGATCTTAAGGTGCATGCCAATGAAAAACAAAAAGATGACCAAAACAAAATGAAAAACCCAACCAACCAACCAAACCAAACAAAAGCACACAAATGAACAAATAATCATGGATGATTTGCAAGGGAAAATAATGTTATTTAGGTTAAAAATGAAAAATATTCCATAACACTTGTGTTTAACACTTGCAATAAACACAATGCAAGCTAAGTTTTACATAGCAGTACTTTTGAGTATATACGCTGCAAGTATGTTTATTTATCTCCATGTTTTGCTTTCACCAACTTAGCTGAACAATGTATATACTCATGAACTGTGAAGAATGTGGTGAATTGGAGTTTTGCTTCAAGGGTTTAGAAATAGACTCCATAAGAAAATCATTTCATTATTTACCTATATATAATATACCACTGATAAATAAAATTACGTAAATGTCCAGTGTTTTATATCATGTAGTACAGTATTTACTAAGAGTAGCATTTCTTGTTCATGAGTGTAAGAACGTACAAGGCTGGAGGACTTGCTATGAACCCAGAGCTCCCTATTACAATCCTGTAATGACAGGGATCATAAAATGTAAATGCACACTTGAGTAGATGATAGAGACGGCTTCTACTTTGAGTCCACATCTGAAGTCTAGGTTGTGTATAGTACAAAATAGACACTCACAGATACTGTATATTAAACACATATACACACAACAGCCCCTGACAATACCTTGATAACAGCCTTGTAAGACTATGGACAGAAGATCCACTAAGATGTACCTGGACAGAAACTGAGATAATAAATGTATGTTGTTTTAAGCCTTGCACACTCGTGTGTGCACACACCCACACACATTATATATGTGTGAAATGTTTATCCCTCAACTTGTGCCCTTTCAGGTAGATATACCATAGGTTTTCTCTAGGCAGAGCGGACGATTTGACTAGCACATAGCTCTATGACCAAAATAACTTCTCAAGGGTATTTAACTTCCCCAGGGTGTTCTGAATTCCTCAGGCTATCTGGCATACCTGCGATATCTGTGATAGATGGGGTGGCACACTTCCCTTTCCAGGGATGGGTTTGCCTTTCTAGCTGCTGGGAGTGTTTTCAAGCAGACAGCAGCATTGAGTGATCAGACCTTTCAGGGATCACCTCAGCTGTAGAGAGCCACTTTACCCAAACTCAAACTTTTCCTAAAGCAACCAATATCTGATGACTGATTAAAAGGCCCCTCCCTTTCAGCCCAAAGTAAGATAACTCTGATGAGCCATTTTGGCTCCGGAACAGTGGAAGCTGTTCATCAGCTCTACAGCTGACCTTCTTGCTTTGTCAAATCCTATTTCATTCCTCTTCTTTCTCTGGGGGTTTACCACAGGGGTATTCCCTAATAAATATCCTGCACTGTAAACTCCTTCTCATTTCAGTGCCTGCTTCCCAAAGATCTCAAACTATGACAGTGTTAGCCCCTTGTCTGGCTTAGTCATTGTTTGGAGAAAGCCTTTAGAAAATGGAAAGACAACACATTCAAACACCATTTATTATTAACATTCTGTTTTACATTGGGAAGGATTTAAAGAGCTTATAAAGAAGTAGTAGTACAGCAAGATAAACATCAGAAATTGGAGGCAAAAGATAAGGTAAGCAGAGTGGGACACAGTCAGAGGTGAGGTTAGAACATAAAATTTATGTCATGATTTCTAAGTAATTTTAGAGCTCAATAAAAATTTAGTTCTAAGATTTGTAGCAGTCAATACACAGAGAGAAACAGGATTAGTTATTCATTCCATGATCCACATATTAATTAACACTTACATGTCTTAGTCTCCTGATCCTGTTACACAGAGTGGAGCAGCGTTTCTACTGTGAATCAGCTCAGAGAATCACTGTGAGCTGTAAGGAACATCTCAACAGTAACTGTATAGTACTCACAGCACTCATTCAGAGAATTGTTCCTTACAACACCTCTCAATAAAACCTGAAGTGCAGGGAAGTCAAGAAAAAATTAAAAATCTGGAAGTAAATTCAGTAAGATACCAGTTCGATAACAGGAAGATAGCTTTTTGATTATTACCTTAATCTGTAAGTAAATTTTAGGACCTATCCTTTCTGAGTCAACCCTCCACAAATATTATTTCTCTCAGTGGGTCTTTGAATAGGAATTTAAGTACAGATATTTCAAAATTAGACTTGCCAATGAGTATCTGGAGAGCAGTTATTCCATGTGGCCACAAGTATAAGCTGTATTCTTTAAAGACCCGCACATCTTAATATAATGTTAACATTCTTTTTATGAATATTAAAGCCTCAACGAGGTACATAGTGGAAGAGAGAGACACCACGCTTCTGCTCCAAGTTGACCTGATGGACAATAACACAGCATCACAGATCATAGATACCTGCCTTCCTTCAAAGACCCACAGGAGAAAAAAGCTACAAGGGTCAAAAAAGTGTATCAAAATACCACATACATTAGAAAATTCAAATTGGTGTTCTGCAACAGTAAACACTTCAAAATTTTCAATAAGCTACAAAATGAAACCAAAGAAAAATTAGCAGCACTAGGAAAAGCTTGACAGAACTCACACCTGTCAAAATAGTCATTGCTTGAATGCAGTGCTGGCTCAGGACAAGGCCCTCAGACTGGCTCCCACTCTGTTTTATTTAAGCTCTTTATACACTTGTTGAGGAGATTAAGATTATACACAGGAACCCAACTTTGGACATGCTGTCAAATACAAAGAAGTGACAAAGACCCAAAATATATACCCTTAATATTTTTAGCATAGAAAAAAAGAAAAACCACCCGAAATAGAAATGGTCCTTAATAGTGATGTTTCATTATTCTTTAGCTTTAGGGAATGTAACTTCATAGTATACTTCTAAGATAAAATATTTATAAAATATCATCTTTTTAAATTAAAAAATATTAAATATAACTGACCTACAACATTATGTTATTTTCAGGTATGCAATATATAATGAGTCAGTATTTGTATATATTGTGAAATGATCACCACAATAAGTCTAGTAAACATCCATCACCACACAGTTACATATTTTCTTATGATGATGATAACTTTTAAGATCTGTTCTTTTAGCAACTTTCAAATATGCAATACAATATTATTAGCTGTAGTCATCATGCTACACTTTATATTCCCATGACTTAATTTGTTTTGTGGCTGGACATTTGTACCTTTTAAACCCCTTCACCCATTTTGCCAATCCCCCCATCTTCTTGCTGTTGGCAACCACCAATTATCATCTCTACATCCATGAGCTCATTTTTTGGTTTGGTTTGGTTTGGTTTTTTAAGATTTTATTTATTTATTTGACACAGAGAGAGAAAGCACAAGTAGGCAGAGAGGTAGGCAGAGAGAGAGGGAGAAGCAGGCTCTCCACTGAGCAGGGAGCCGGACGTGGGGCTCAATCCCAGGACCCTGGGATCATGACCTGAGCTGAAGGCTCAGTAAAATCCTTTCCCTCAGGATCATGACCTGAGCTTAACCGACTGAGCCACCCAGGCGCCCTGGTTTTGGTTTTTTAAGGGAGAAAGTAAGACTATTTCCCAAAAGTGACCTTAGTTTTTGTACATGAGCCATATCTGTATTGTATTAACTATACAACTGAGACACATTTCTAAGTTCACTTTCTATGTGATAATAAATATGTATTATCTGCTTATAAGAAAACACTCATCATTTACTCTCTAAAATGAGGTTATAATTAATATCAAATAGGGGCACCTGGGTGGCTCAGGTGGTTAAGCGTCTGTCTTTGTTTGGCTCAGGTCATGATCCCAGAGTCCTGGGATCGAGTCCCACATGAGGCTCCTTGCTCGGCGAGGAGCTTGCTTCTCCCTCTGCCTCTGCTCCCCCTGCTTGTGCGCTCTGTCTTTCACTATCTCCCTCTGTCAAATAAATAAATAAAAATCTTAAAAAAATTAATATCAAATGGTTAAGATAAAAGTTACATGGATGGGGTGTACATACTCATTCTCATTCCCTCTATAGGGAATTCCTACTTATTCTACCATAAATCATTCTTTGCTTTCCCCAATTCTCATTACGGTGAGAACCAATAGGAGCCAAAATATGCAGAGCTCACACAGACTAATGGATATCTGATTACTGATCACTGGGTCAAAAACCAAGGTGAATAAATGATGTAAATAAGGTTCTATTAGTCCTTACAGATTCTCCCCACATTATGGCAGTTATAATGATGGAACCATCCTAGAAACATCCCATTTTTCTATTTCTATTGGTTTGAAATGTCCAGATTTGCAATTTATGAAAAACGAATTTATAAGCATTTTGGAGCATATGCATTATTAAGTAATAGGACTGTCATTGTATCCCCCAGGTGCTTTATGCAGTGGGAAATATTTAATCTCTTGAAATAGATGAGGTAGTATTATTGATGTCTGGAAAGATAATGATCTGGAATCTAATCAGTTAGAACAATTATGCCTAATTTGTGAAACTTTGGAAAAATAAGTCCTCCACGTGTCATTTGGGCTGTAGACTTCAGTAAAATCCTTTCCCTCAGGTGTACCTTCACAGACAAACTCCAGGCCACTCATCTGGACTTAATGTGGAATAGACTTTTTGAGGCAGTGCATATTACATAGTAATTTTTTTAAATAATGCATTTTTCTGGTGGATTTTTTCAATTTTCAGAAATTCCTGTCCAGCTAGAATCACTGTGGTTCCATTGGCAGTGTGTATAATGCCAACTTCTAGGAAACCATTACTTTACTTTTACCTGTGAGTGTATTGACATTGATTAGGGTATTGGTTTAACTACTAGGATCCATTAAAAATAAGATTAATTGAACTAATTTTTAGTGAAATCCTCATTTGAATATTGGCACTTCTTCCGGAATAGATTTTCTTCTTTCCTAAATATGCTTCTTTTTTTCTTTTATAGTCTTTAGAAAGGTTATTGCCTTATTTTTCTGCAGTTGAAGTAAAAGAAGTAGTAGAAAGAGAAGGTAAATTTCAGTGAATAATATTTGTCTTTGAAAAAGATTTTCTCAATGAGTTTAGTAATCATATTTTCCAGCCAAAAATTAGTACATGAAGTTTTATGTACTGTCATTACACGATCTGATATTAGAACAGTATCTTAGATCAAAACGGTGCAAAAATCCATAATGTACTGCTTACTATACACAAAAGGAATAAGTTGATAGTATTTTCTGATAAGCTTTTAATATGCTGTCATTTGTGAATGAGAGAGAAGTGAGAAAAAGCAAAAAATAATATTGATAGATATCGCACACTGTTGGCTTCCATCTGAGTCATCCCTTTTTCTTTTTTTTTTTTTAAGATTTTATTTATTTATTTATTTATTTGACAGAGAGAGACACAGAGGGAACACAAGCAGGGGCAGTGGGAGAGGGAGAAGCAGGCTTCCTGCCGAGCAGGGAGCCCGATGTGGGACTTGATTCCGGGACCCTAGGATCATGACCTGAGCCAAAGGCAGACGCTTAACGACTGAGCCACCCAGGCGCCCCATCCCTTTTTCTATAGAAGGAACTTTCATGGAAACTGCTGAGCTTCATAACTGGAGCAAGGGAACAATATTGGAATTTAAATAAGCATCTTTGCTAACTAGTGAATTGTGACAGCAAGGAGGGTTCTTCTTTAATATTTCTGATTTACTCCTGAGTTGGATAATTTTTTGAGGTGTGGCAGGATAGGGGCCAATGAAATCAAAGGGTTGTATAATTTGTGGTCCGTGTTGTTGAAAAGTAATTCTGCCATGCCTTGTCCTTGTTCTTAAGTTTTAAGTTTTGAATCATGTTGGCAAGTACTAAATAAAAGGATATGTAAGAATGGAATATGTAAGAAGTAGAACAGTATCGCTCATTTGGAGACTGAGTAGAGCAGTACTTGCTTTTTTTTTTTTTTTTTTTTTTTGGTAACACACAGTTCAAAATGCAATTTGACAATATTTTAAAGTAACTAACCCTTTAAGCAAGATCTTCCGCCCTTTAAAAGTCCCTTCAACAATTAATGGATATTTATTCTAGTTCTTGAAACACATAGTTTGGTAAATATCTTAAAGCTCTGACTGATGACATTTTTATTTTCTCGGTTGTAATTCTGAGTTGTTTTGTGTGTTGCATTTCAGAATAGTTATATTTGTTGCCTACCTTGGAGTGTCTTTATTTTTTTCCTAAAAAACAAAGAAAATAACTATGTAAGTAATACATGTCAAATCCCAGTGCAATGTACACTATCAGTATGAAAATCTCTCTATAAATAAAAGATTACCAAGCTTTAGCTGGTCTGCTTATTTTGAGAAACCCTGCAAATAAAATAAGAGCCTGGTGAAATAATTTGTCTTCTTGGAAGTCATTACAATACAATTTGATCTATAAAATAATTTTACTGTTTACTTCGCCAAATTATGCGGATAGTTAAGAAATTACTACCAAGACAATTAGGATTTTGCTGTTTTCATTAACTAAATTCTAAATGGCATACCCCTTTATAGCCCTTATATGTGTAAAATGTAGCAGAGGAGAAAATTTGAATCTGCTAATGACATTCTTTATCTTATGATTTGTAGCAGAAAAATAAGAATTAACTACGTGTAGTGCCAAGAGGGAAATGGGCACAATGAAGGCTGGTGGCAAAGTGCAGTCTGCAGAATCATAGAGTGACCCTATGTCCTCGTACCCCCGCCCCACAGCTCTTCACTTCCATCCCTTCAGCGTCTTCTGGTTAGTGATCTAGTGGGAGCAGTAGGGACTCTGGAAAGGTAGCACCTGCACTAAGCTCTCCAAACTTTCTCACCCACACTTGTTTTGCATCTAGACCAGTGGTTCTTAAACATTTTGTGGTCATGAGCCCATTTGAAAATCTGCTGAAACCTGTACACCTGGTAGAAAAATATACAGACTGTTAACATTTTTAAACTTCTTTATGTGAGCAGGATGCTCATGAACCCCCTCAATCTATGTGTGGACTCCCAGTAAAAACGCCAGTGAAGTCCTTGTAGGTGAGGACTGAGTTTTAATCCTTTTTTTTTTTTTTTTTTTTTTTTCACTCCCAAACATCCAGGAAAGCACCTGACAAATGTTAGGAACTCAATAGAGATTTATTGGTTGTACATATGTACATGCTTCTTTCTCCCTCGCTTCATGCCGGTCACTCTGCTTAAGCTGTGACTTAATGTATTGATGCTATCTTTAGGGCATAACATCAGGAATGCTGACATAACAGGAAAAAATTTTAAATTAAAAGGATTAGTTAGGCATTCATGACTTAGGTTGCTTATTTCCATTCTAGGTCATAGCATCTTTATCCTCTGCTAATCTCCATGTTTTTACAAGTGCAGAATAGTGATTGCATTTTGTAGTGAAAAAATAATAAATGGGATACCAGCATTTTATGAATATATATATGTATGTATATATATGTATATATATATATGTATATATATATAAAACAATGTTATTTTGAGAAAAAAATATATATGGGACAGAGTTAGCTACAAAGATTGTAGCTAAGTGTTCCTAATGCCAGACCAAGTAAGGAGTAAACATTTTAAAAGGGCCAAGAATAACACAATTAGAATTTCCTCTCAGGTATTTCACTCATTATTTTAGGTTTGATTTGAGCAAGTTGGTGGATGCACACGTTTTAAAATGGCATATTGAAGAGTTGAGGATGGGCAGATTTCAGAGCTATTTATTAGTGCAGAATTAGGCAAGACATGTATATTGTTTTCCCTCTGCTTATGACCCTTTCACTTAAAGGTAGCCTATTTAAAAGGACATCTAAGATTAATTCAGTTTAATTAAAAAAAATACTTGCGTGGTCCCGCTTCTAATCAGTACCTACTCTGTGCAAATAACTTTGCTAAAATTTGCACATGTGTTCTTCCTTATGCTAAGCAGAATGGTCCCCAGAGATGACCATGTCCTCATTTCTGGAACCTATGAATATGCTAGATTACATGGCAAAGGGGAATTAAGATTGCAAATCACCTAACCTTAAAATGGGGATAGTATCTTAGATTATCCAGGTGGATCCAATGAAGCCACAAGGTCCCTTAATAGTGGGAGAAGAGATAGGAGAGAATCAGAGGGATATATGACTGTGGAAGTAGGTCAAAGCAATGTGACATAAGAAGGACTAGACCTGCCTTTACTGGCTTCAAAGATAGAGGATCATGAATTGAGGAATATGAGTAGCTGCTAGAAGCAGAAAAAGGTAAGGAAATGGATTCTCCACTAGAGACTCCAGAAGAGAATGCAGGCCTGGCAATATCTTGATTTTTGCCGAGAGAGACTTATAACATCTAACATACAGAAAGATAAATTTAAGATACATTTATGTTTAGAGATAAATTTATTTTAAGGGGCACCTGGATGGCTCAGTTGTTAAGCGTCTGCCTTCGGCTCAGGTCATGATCCCAGGGTCCTGGGATTGAGCCCCTTGTCAGGCTCCCTGCTCAGGGGGAGTCTGCTTCTCCCTCTTCCCCTACCGCTCCCCTTCAACCCCATTCCTGTGCCCTCTCTCTCATTCTCTCTCTCAAACAAATAAAATCTTCAAAAAAAGAGATAAATTTGCTTTAAGCTACGAAGTTTTTAGTAATTTATGTCAGCAAATATAAAACTAGTGTACCCACACACACACTTAAAAATTAAGATACCTTCTTATACACCTAGAACATGGTTTCTCAACTGTGGTGCTATTGACATTTTGGACCATATAATGTGTGTGTGTGTGTGTGTGTGTGTTGGGAGGAGTGGAAATGGCTGTATATTGTAGTATGTTTAGGAGCAGCCCTGGCTTCTAGAGATTGTGTCCTCCTAAACCTAATGCCCAATGTGATGGTGTTTAGAGGTGGGACCTTTGGGAGGTGCTTAGGTCATGAGGGTGAAAACCTCATGAAACAGATGAGTGCTTTTACAGAAGAGACCCCACAGAGACCGCTCATCCTTTTCACCATGTGAGGTGGTAAAAATGAAAGTTTGGCCATCTAGGAAATGTGTCCTCATCAGAGATTGAATCTGCTGATGTCGTAATCTTGGACTTCTCAGCCCTAGAACTATGAGAAATAAATGTCTGTTGTTTATAAACCACTCAATTTATGATATTTTTGTGATAGTAGCCTGAATGGACTTAAAACATTGGCCTCAACACCATGGACACCAATAGCAATTCCTGATTGTGACACCCCAAAATATTTCAGGACATTGCCAAATGGCTGCTGGGGTAAAAATCACCCCAGAATGAGATCTACTAAACTAGGAGAAAAGATAGAGATATGCTTTAATTCTCCAATGCTTGGCAGGTTGTGATAAGCTCCATGAAAGTATAAATTTTATCCATCTTACTGCTTGCTCTTCCCTTAGTGAATGGGACAGGGGCTGGCAAGTAATTGGGTCTGAAATAAATACTGAATACACAATAAAATGAATGAGTGAAGTTCTTTAGAAGTACAAATTAGCCAGTGAACCAGAAAAAATTCCTCCAGATTTTTTTTTTTTTCTCATTCAATAATGGTTTGGGCTATTTCTCCCTTTGAAACTACTTAAGACCAGTGTTCTCCTAAGTAGTTTAGTGTGGCATATGTATTAGATTGACCTCAGGTGACAGCCAGCTCTGATATTTATAAATTAATGAACTTGATTAAGTGTTTCCATCTTTTTCAGACTCATTACCATTCTCTGAGAAAAAATAATACCCAACTCTGGACTGGTGTGAAATTTTTTTTTTAAAGATTTTATTTATTTATTTGGCAGAGAGAGACACAGGAGAGAGGGAACACAAGCAGGGGGAGTGGGAGAGGGAGAAGCAGGCTTCCCGCTAAGCAGGGAGCCTGATGCGGGTCTCGATCCCAGGACCCCGGGATCATGACCTGAGCCGAAGGCAGACGCTTAACGACTGAGCCACCCAGGCGCCCCTGGTGTGAAAATTTTTTAAAAACACAATTAGGCTTATGAGAAAATCCTCTAAGTGTCTGATTCAGAGTAGGTATTTAATAGATTTTTACCATCTTCCTATTCCAATGTGCTAATAATGTATAGGGTTTCCTCTTTCCTTTTTTGAATTAGGACATAATTGGGATTGCTCTCATTATTGATTCCCAGTGACTTTTATTTAAGAATATAGATAATAGAGTTGGTTGTAAAATATTAATAAAATTAATTAATTTTCCTTCCAGTGGACAAATTTCATGTGAAAAGGTATAATCAATGTATACCAACATTAAGGTTCTGAGCTATAATAATTAGAAAGAATTCTACATTTTTTGAAAGCTAATTACTACCTAAAATTAAGGAGAAGGTCTGATGGCAGTCATTTTAGCCTTATTGATTTCAGAGCCATTCTCTGTACCTCTTTTGCCATGCTTTGCATAATGGAATTGGCTGACCCCTGTGGGTGTGTTCCCAGGCTGTTATGTTCTCTGGTTTCTGACAGGATTCACCCAGTAGGAGACACTGGCAAAAGATCAGGAAGGAAAGAAGGGAGAAATCAGGCTATCCCCCATCATTCATTGCTGCAGGCAATCTGTCCTGCTAGCCTTTCTCCTCGGGCTCCAGCTTCCACTGGACAGCCCATCTTCCTGTTGGCCCAGCTCCTCAAGGCAGTCCCATGCTGTGGATCTCACTCCTGATGAGCGGTCCCAACCTCTGGGTCCTGATAATGATACTTGCTTGTAGGAATTATTAGTGGCTTCTCCCTGTTACAAATCTGAGTTTCTTTGCTCTTACATGCTTTGGTTTCTTAGCCCTTTATCACCTGTGTAAACAACTCCCTGTTTAAACCCTTTTTATTTGAAATACTTAAATTGGCTTCTCTTATCCTGCCTAGATCTTGACAATTTTTTTTTCCTAAAATGTCAAGCATTTCCTACTTGCTAATACTCTCAAGAGGTATGTTTTAAGTTCTATCGTCTATATAGGTAACCATTTTATATAATCGTGATTACCTCTTTATATTCTGGAAAAAATTATATCTCCTTCCTGAGTATAAAAAACAAATTTAAAAATAAATTTTAAAATTAATTACACATACATTGGGATCTTAGATTTACTAAACTAATTATCAGAAAGTAAGATAAATTAAGGAGAAAAGATAAAAGTATGCATAATTATTAAATGCTGGCATTTATGTGAGCCTTGGGCTCGTCTTTATTAGCTTTTTGGGTGCAATTATCATTAACATTTCAGTTGCATCTTTAATGAATATTAGAGCTACAAATACACAATGGCATGAGTGGAAATGGTAGTCTTTCATTATTCACACAGATTGTAACTTTAAGAGAAATAACCTAAAGAGAGGCTATAGAGCTCTGGTTGTATATTTGCCCTGGGAGCTATGAGCTGTGCAACAATATTCTGGGTCTTGCTTTTTACTGCTGCACCTGTGCCTTGTGGGGAAACCGGTGTAAAGCAGTTCGGGACTCTTCTCTAGTAAAACAGTTACCTGACTTTGGACACTACTTCTAATGCGACCTCGGCATAGTCTTGAAGCATCAGCCATATGCTAAGCATTGTTCTAGGTGTTAGGAAAACAAATATCCACAAATAAGAATTAGTTTTTTCCCTTCAAGGCATTTACAAATCAGTGGGATGATACTGTCATGAGGCAAATGAGTGCACTGAAGTTAGACAAGGGCTAGGTCAGACGTATACCCAGGATGCATATCAAGAAAGTGATCCTCTTTCTATGGAGGTCATAAATAACTTCTGGAGTGAAGTAGTTGGTAGGTAGAGAGGCTTGAGGTTTGATTACAAAGCCAGAAGTGATGGTCATCTATAGGAAACTGCTTGGAACGTCCTCTTTGTGTGCATAATAAATCATTCAGAACTGAATGAGAAGCTACTTCCAGACCCAGCAAGTACTGAAGAAGCAGAAGTATCACACCACGTTGTCTTGTTCCATTAAGTGGAATGAGGGTTGGGGGATGTGCTGTTTGGGAACAGGACCAGCTCTTCACATTGGGGGAAATGGCTCCATTAGAGCATTGCCATGAGACATCCTTTAGAAGTGGTGCTGACAAAGAAATGCTCAAATGTGCAGCTGCTGGGAGATCAAGATGCTGTTGGAGGTTGTTTGAGCATGTGAGAAGCAATGGGACTCTTGGGGAGCAGCTGTAGGAGGCTGTCATTGCTGGGCTCGACTGCTGACTGGAGACATTCATTGCTGAGAGGAGCAGATGCGGAGAGTTTAAGCAGGGGGCCCTGGGGAGCCACGGCTGGGCGCTTCCCCCGATTAAGAAGCTGCCACGGGAAGCAGCAGTTGTGAGTGTCATCCTGTGGAAACTTTAGAGTTATCCATCCAGCTCCACCATCGCGGCAGTTGGCGATGGTTGAAACACAGTCTTACGTATATAAGGGAATGATGAATGAATGATTCACAAGATTGACAAAATAGGTTTGAGATTTTTCAATAACAAACTTCATCAAACTCTGACACACAAACTCCTTGGCTGATGTGCTGTGACATTTTGTTTTTGTTCGTTTGTATATTGAGGGACATTTTTACCCTGAAGAGTAGCTGTTACGCTGACTAAAACAAAGTGACATGACTTTAAATCAAGGGATTCTTTAACCACAAGACCCATGAGAGTATATTTAAAATTTGGTACTTTTTAATATTCTTCCCTTGGGAAGAGTAACTGTCACATTTTTATCCTGTTCTTAAAGTTCCTGACACTAAAGTAGGTTAAGACGTTTGCATTAAGAAGCCAGAAAAGAAGGTCAACCATGGAGAAATTGGTTACATCTGTCACCAACTTATCCACAAAAGGCACTATTGTTTGATGAATTTATGTAATAATCGTGTTAACATTATCTAGCATTATTATAAGACTGTCCTTTTCAAATATTGTGTGGGATGATATACCTTGAGGCATTAGTGATTCTTTTGGGGCCAGTAGGGACTGAGTTAAATGGGTTAGTAAATAAAAGCAGAATAACAGATTTTTTCATTTTTTTATTTGAGTAAAAGAAAATTATGGTGTAAGGACTTGAGAATGAAAATCCAGTTGGAAAACTATTGTGAAAGTCCACAGTTAAAGAGGTCCTGAGAACTAGTGTGGATGCTGTGGAAATGGAAGGGACGGTATGGAGGTAGAGATGTTTAACTTGTGAATGTGAGCATTTTAATTTCAAAATGTAATAGATCTAGTAGTATTTTTGTTTTGTTTAAAACTTACAATGTTGCTGATTTCTGTCAAAATCATTTCATCTAGAAAAAATTCCATGTGGATTAAGCCACATGAGAGTCAGTTACCATGACTTAATAGATACTTCATTGCTGTGGGTTTTAATCGATAAACTTGACCTTCAGTCTTTGCCCGTTATACAATCTGTACTGGGCAAACAACAAAATGAAGTGAGGTGAGTCAGGTTTTGAGTATATTAGTGAATTGGGGTTTGAAGGACCAAGAATGGAATGTCAGAATAACAACACAAAGGAGAAAACTCTTTTTTTTTTTTTTTTTCAGGTTTGGCACACTCCCCCCACCCTTTTTTTGTTTTAAAAAGAGGATTTTTTTTTTTTAAACAGGAAAACTAAGGGTATTTTTTATTTACCCTTGAAGCTCCTGACCTGCTAAAGACACTTGGAAATAGTTACTTTAAGTCTCATCTGGATGAATAAAAATTGCTCTCAAGGTATTTATTTAGCTAATGAAGATGCCTTGCAGAGCATTTGAACAATTATTTGAAGGCAGAAAATATTTCTTGTGGCTCTCCCATCTCTTGTGGAAAGTTGTCAGCTTTACATACCTTGGAGTGTTTTTTCCCCCCGTCTCCAAAGGAGACACTGCCCCACTTTCTGAGACTTGGCATGTGGTTGGGATTACTGTGAGGCTTTTGAGCTTGCAGTTCACACAGCCCACTTGTCTTTGACAGTATGATACGTTCCTCTTTTAACTTCACAGTACACAGCAGTGAGATCTCCCTTAAAGGCAACTTAACTCAATCTGTGCTTTCTGAAGTTCGGTTTGTTATCCACTTTGGTTGCTGCCAAAGTGTGATATGACTTACTTTTTTGCATGTGCATATATTAAAAAAAAAATTGGTGTGGCCTTATCAAGATCAAGGGAGGGAATGTATGAAATCCCTGGACACTTTGAATTCACAGGAATTTCTTGGAACATACTAAGGCTTAAAATATGGTTTTAATCAAATAGGAAGAGTTATATATTTCAGAAGCAAAATTGTCCCCTGCCTTGTTCCTTTAAGATAAGGGTAGGGAGTTCATCACCTTCTGAAAGAATAGCAGTTATTTTTATACTTATTATTAAAATGTTATGTTACTATTCAAAGATAACTAAATATACCAGTTTGATTTAATATGCTGCATAATTTTTGAGTCCTCTCCTTGTCCCACCGAAGTACTTACCATTCCATATCATCCCCAGAGTGATACTTACTTAATGAGTAGCCATAAATGCCAAGTCCCATGCAGTACACTCTGCCAAGTGTGGCCTCAGTTTTCTATGAGTATTACATGCAACCAAGAACATTCACATGGCTAGAGACATAGAGGCCATACACATGCACATGAAACACCAAGAGGAAAGTGGTATACCAACCTCTACCTTTCGCTGTTTCCTGGACTCCTATCATGAATGAAATAATCAAAAATTTTCCATCATGGACAGCCGCAGGGGACCCCACTGTTTGAGTCTAGTGTGAAAAGTTTGCATATGGCTGGATAAAACATTAGACTTATCATTTGGAGTAGTCTCTCTGATGAAAATGATACTCCATATTTGGGATTGAAAAATCTCTGTTTTAATATTTTGAGCTGATGATCCTACATGTCTTCTTTATATTTTCAGCATTTCATAATGAATGGTTTTTTTTTTAAAGATTTTATTTATTTATTTGACAGAGAGACACAGCGAGAGAGGGAACACAAGCAGGGGGAATGGGAGAGGGAGAAGCAGGCTTCCCGCGGAGCAAGGAGCCCGATGCGGGGCTCGATCCCAGGACCCTGGGATCATGACCTGAGCCGAAGGCAGACTCTTAACGACTGAGCCACCCAGGCGACCCATGAATGGGTATTTTTTAAGGATCTCCATACCATCTGGAACTTTGCCACCAAATTGGCTTGCTTACAATCCTCATGGCTATAAGGAAGAATATAAGTCTCTTGGTTTCTAATAAGATTCATTATGTTTTTCACTATTTACTTTGATTTTTTAATTACAAAATTAATAAAGATTTATGTGAACATCAAATAGTATATAATAGGCTTTTAAGTAAATGATTAGAGTTTGAAGCTCTCTCTTTAAGTAGTATAGTCAGAATGGCAAGCAAACCCTTCACTACCTGCTTCCCCCAATGAAATAATCCCTTCTGTCTTCCTATTCTTTTTTTTGCCCACCCTTACCCTGTGGGCGCCCCCTTAAAAAACTCTGGTGTTTCACACCACTGTGTCTTTGTTCTTTCTGGAACCTTCTCCCAATTAGAATTAATCACCCCTTCTCTCAGTTTTCCTTGAACCTCTTCACTATTCTTTCATAGTCCATTATTCATTAATGTAATTTGTGTTTCTGGCTAAAATATAAACCACAAGAGGACAGGAATTGTGTTTTGTTTATACTTAATAAATAATTTTATAATGAATTCATGCTGTCAGAACTGATGTGTGTCTGCCACTAGAACCATGCTTTGTAAAGAAAACAGCTTCTCCAGAATTATGATGCTATTACAGGGCTTAGACAGTAGAAAGGGCTAATGTGTTGGAAGAAGACTGACCTGAGCGTGGGTGTCTTAGCTCTCAACACTTAGTAACTGTGTGAATTTAGGTTTAAGACACTTAATCCCTTTGGGGTTTTGTGGATCATGAAATCTATGTTACAGAATTAATTTAAGAATTAATAGATGAAATATGTTAAGTACTGGACACAGAGTACTCAATAAATGGTGCTATTATTATTGGTACTGAAGCTCATCTAAAAGATTTTCATGTGTATTTATAGTCAGTTGAAAGGATCCGTGATTCATTTAAACTCATTTTCTCCTCTTCTGCGTTGCTCTAACTTCTTATTTAATAGAGGTGTCAAACAGAATCTTTATAAATATTATCTGCCTGTTTCTCCAACTTCCTATTTTTCTAGGTCTTGTCTTTCTTCTTCCTTTCTTTCTCTCTCTTTCTTTTCCTTCCTTTTCTTTTCTTTCTTTCTTTCTTTCTTTCTTTCTTTCTTTCTTTCTTTCTTT
>NW_023270447.1:35744265-36026743 GCF_011800145.1 Mirounga leonina
TTTCTTTCTTTCTTTCTTTCTTTCTTTCTTTCTTTCTTTCTTTCTTTCTTTCTTTCTTTCTTTCTTTTCTTTTGAAGGGTATGATGACCATTCAACATAGAAAAAATATATACACCAAGACATTTTTTAACTTTGCAATGACAAAAAGGCTTCTTTTTTTTTTTTTAAAGATTTTATTTATTTATTTGCCAGAGAGAGACACAGCGAGAGAGGGAACACAAGCAGGGGGAGGGGAGAGGGAGAAGCAGGCTCCCCGCAGAGCAGGGATCCCCATGCGGGACTCGATCCCAGCACCCTGGGATCATGACCTGAGCTGAAGGCAGTCGCTTAACCAACTGAGCCACCCAGGCACCCGACAAAAAGGCTTCTTGTCAAAGCTAAATGTGTTAAAATGCCACCCAGCCACTTTATTTGAATTAATGAGATTCTTTTTTTTAAAAGATTTTATTTATTTATTTGAGAGAGAGTGAGAGCATGAGCTGGGGGAGGGGCAAATGGAGAGGGAGAAGCAGGATCCAGCCTGAGTGCAGAGCCTGACTCAGGGTTCGATGGGGCTCGATCCCAAGGTTCCAGGATCATGATCTGAGATGAAGGTAGACGCTTAACAGACTGACCCACCCAGCACCCCAGAATTAATGAGATTCTTGCCAACCTTTTTATTTTAGACCAATCATCTCCCGGCCTGAAAAATAAAGCTATTTAAAATATATATACATTTCAGGGAGTGCCTGGATGGCTCAGATGGTTGAGTGTCTGCCTTCGGCTCAGGTCGTGGTCCCGGGGTCCTGGGATCGAGTCCCACATCAGGCTCCTGACTCAGCGGGGGACCTCCTTCTCCCTCTCCCTCTGCCTCTCCCCCTGCTCATGCACTTCTCTCTCTCTGTCTCAAATGAATAAATTAAATCTTAAAAAAAAATAAAATATATATACATTTCATCGTGTGGCCTCTAATTTGCATAATGACAGACTAATTATAGACCATAATGTTGGGAAAACTTTTAGTGTCAACTAAAGGAAGAGAAAATACTTAACAGCAGTTCAAAGACTTTTATATGCAAAATGGTAGTCATTACCAAAACCCAAAATAAGAACACAAGAACAAAAAAAATCCGCCAGTTAAAAAAGATAGTAATAGGCATTGATTTCATAGTAAAATGATGGTAGCATGAGTCTCTATGTGGAACTACTCAAAAAGGAGTTAAAACTGTTTCCTTACATTTTTGATATTATGACATAAATAAGAAATAAAGAGGGAGAGAGAGAGTGATAGAGACAGACAGAATACAGTAATTCCTACCTCCCATCAGGAGACTATGCAAAGTTATTCTCAAGGAAGAGCCATATCTTTCCACATAACCAAATATGGTAGTGTGATAGTACTTAGATGTTTGTGTAAAATTACGGGAAGAATAAAGAAGCCCAGCTATATTTCATAGCAAAGATGGAGGGGGCTTACATTTGATGCTAAATGGGAGTGAGAGCACCAAAATTAAAATCATGTGAAAGGCAGGATGATCATATAGATGAACGGCAATCATTTAGAGCATCTGGTTTTCATTGCTTGGACTTGTACCTCATCATCGGCAGATGTGCCACACTCTGAAGAAGTTAATAGAACAGATGGGGGGCACAAAACTATATATAGTATTTTACAAGCACATGTTTACTTAATATACAAAGATCGTACACCTCTATAGATTCATTTTTCATGAATTTCCCAAAGTTCTGATTAATGGGGATAAACTATGTGCCTGTATTTATTCACTTGGTTTGCTTTCTTCTTTTGTTGTCAGATTTCCTTATGAATCTTATTTTTACATTCCCATGTCTACTGAGAGGTAGTCTACAGACACTTTGTTGGCATACTTTGGAAATCCAGAGGCAAGTGGTATTTCCAGTTAATTTGTTCATTCACAGCTGCAATGTTGTGCCTCATTTACCTTTTCTGTGAAATATACGTGGGAGAAAATATGAGTGGAAGAAAAAACAGAAAGGATAAGGTTAGGCATGCAATAACATAACAGTCACTGACATTTTGATTGTTGAAGTCATGGATGAAGTCTGTCTATGGTGAGACTGGCCCCAGGGGCCAGCATTCCTGAATGCCCTGTCAGCCCTGTCTTACAGGATAGATAGTAGTGTGGCTTTGTTCAGAAAGGGTTAATTCTCACTCAGGTTTGCTATGAGTCATATCTTAGGTTGACCATAAACTCTGATCTCAAGGGCCAGAAATATCTTACAATCTTCTCATATTGTTGAAATTAGAATGCCTTTGTTTTAAATTTATCATTTGTTATGTTAATGGGAGAGAATGTTCCTATTGTGATCAAACTCTTTACAGAGAAGTTTATACCAACTGAGGGATTAGAGACATGCCCAGAAATATATTGTTTGTCTTGCATATACCAAGGGGTATGCTTAGTTATCAGGGTTTCTTCTCTCCTTTTCTTCAGAAGAATCATTTTGTGTCAGAGTTTGTAACCATGTATTAATGACTGTAAAATAATGAAATTCAGGAATGGCAGCTCTATTTTTTTTTCTTTTGTGTGTATGTGCCATCTATTCCTTTGTTATAAGAGATTAGAAACTGCTGAACAACTAGAAAGAAAATAATTGGAAATGAAATCAGGGTAAAATGAATAGAAAAAAATTCTAATCAGTTGATGAAAGCATGTCATTTGGCATTGGGTCTTCTTTCAGTTTTAACATATTGTCTTATTCTTTAAAATCTAATCTCTAAGATTGAGAAATCCAAAAATAAGGAAAACAGGAATATCACACAAAAACTAGGAATTTAGAAGTGACATCACGCAGGCTTCCTTTTTTGTTTGATTCTTTGTCTGTTCTAAATAAGACTGGAAAATATAATGTAGAAAGAGATTGATTCTATATTTGTAAATATTTGTGGCTAGAAATATTTGAATTTAGGGTCTATTATGTACCTTTAAACCTATTCAAACTGAAAGGATTTCCTGTACAGAACTGCACTGAAACATATGTATCAGACAATTATAATTAGTGCTAAAGATACATCAGAAAAAAAGATAAAATTATGTCAAAGAGTATAATTGGGAATTATTACAAAGTATATTAAAATATTCAATCTAATAGTAAATTTATACACACAGATATATACATATACATATACACACATGCATGTAAATTCATACACACATACTCATATATAAAATCAGTGTCCATTACTAATAAATACGTTGGAGAGAGTATGGTAGAAGTATGGTAGAATACATCATTTTCTAAAGTATATTTTTTGGAGCAATAGTTCCAAAAAGTAGTCTGCAATAAAAGGTCTTGAATAAGCTTAAAAACTGTGATTACTGGGACGCCTGGGTGGCTGAGTGGGTTAAGTGTCTGCCTTCGGCTCAGGTCATGATCTCGGGGTCCAGGAAAGGAGTCCCGCATCGGGCTCCTTGCTCAGCAGGGAGTCTGCCTCTCTCTCTGCCTGCCGCTCCCCCTGCTTGTGCTTTCTCTCTCGCGCTCTCTGGCAAATAAATAAATAAAATATTTTTTAAAAAGCTGTGGTTACTATACTCCCCTCTAAAACATACACATAGTAAATGTGTACAAGATTCTCTAAGAGCAATTTTTCATCATAGCATCTGTGGTAGTCAGAATAATGGCCTCCAAAGGTGGTTCATGTCCTAATCCCTGCAGCATGTGAATATGTTACCTTACTGGTGAGGAATAATTAGACTTGAATATGAAATTAATGTTGCTTATTAACTGAATTTAAAATAAAGAGATTATCCTAGATTATCTGGGTAGGCTCACTGTATTCACAAGTGTCCATATGAGTAGAAGAGAAGGATAGGAAAATAGTTTATAATGATGTGATGTGAAGACTAACCTTGCTTTGAAGATAGAGGAAGGAGCCATCAACCACTAAATGTGAGCAACCTTTGGAATTTGGGGGGAAAAAAAGGAAAAGCATCACTTCTAGAACATTTAGCAAGGAATGCAGACCTGCCTACACCTTGATTTTAGCCCCATAAGGCCACTGTTGGATTTCTAACCTACAGAATTGTAGAGATAATAAGTTTTTTGTTGTTTTAAGCCAGGAAGTTTCTGGTAATTTGTTACAGCAGCTGTAAACAACTGATACATGAGTATCATTCTATATGCTAACACTCTGTGCTAAGTGCTTATTATATTATATGTAATCAAGCTCAAAGGCAATAAAATGTAAATATTATAATTATCCCTATTTTATCAAAAAGGAAATTGGGGGAGGGGAGCTCATGTAGCTTTGGCAAATTATACAAAATAACACAAATAAGAAATATCAGAGCCAGGGCTCAAATTAAAGACCAACTACAGAATTGGTGCTTTACATTTCTTATTATTGGATTCAACTTTTCCAAGCTTACTTGGCACTAAACCTTTTCATTTATCCCCAGTATGCCTTTTTGTTTTGGGAAATACTACTGTAAGTGGAAAGAGACTATATTTAAGATACAAAGATCCTAATTCCAAATTTAATATTAAATACCCATATACAGGGTGCCTGGGTGGCTCAGTTGGTTAAGCGACTGCCTTCAGCTCAGGTCATGATCCTGGAGTCCCAGGATCGAGTCCCACATCGGGCTCCCTGTTCAGCAGGGAGTCTGCCTCTCCCTCTAACCCTCCTCCCCTCGTGCTCTCTCTCTCATTCTCTCTCTCTCTCAAATAAATAAATAAAATCTTAATAAATAAATAAATAAATAAATAAATAAATACCCATACAACTTTGGCTAAGTAATCTTATACTTCTTGGCCTCAATTTCTTCAGGCATTGATGGCCCCAAAACATTCCCTGTTCTCATGAGACTTATGGTTCCTTCCTTGGCTTTATTTACACCTACAGTTAAAAGTATTCACATCCATCAACTTATTCGCATTATTTACAGTAATTCCCTGAGGACCAATGAATAGGTACATTATTCCCACTTTATAAATATGGAAAATTGAAGTGCAGGGAAGTTGAATTTCTTGCTGCAGATGAAAAAGATAGTAAATAGCAGATCCAGGTCTTAACTGGTTGTCATCTGTCTCCTAACCAAAGCTCTATCCATTGTAATCCATTTAGTCATATTTTAGTAAACCTCGCAATACAAAAATTCTTACCAAATGTTTTACTTTCTATAACAATGTAAGGACTGATAAAATTAATATACTGCCAGCCAATGTGTACTTTAATCAAGTCCATTGAAGAAATGTCACTGATTAACAACATGCTGTCTTAGCTTTCCTTTGTAAAATGTTTAATATATTTACATCTGGAGAATTCCAATAAAAGAAAACCAATAGAATAATATTACTCTTACTAAGGTGGTGTCAATAGTTGGAAATACCTTTTTAAATCTCTACAAGATATTCTGACTAAAAGCCAAGGCTCTAGAATAACCTTAGACATGGTCACTTAACCTACTCTAGAAGCTTAGGATTTTGCCAAATAAACTAACGTAACTTTGAATGTAATTTTACTTATTAATTGACAAGAATGTAGGCAGAACTGTAAAACAGAAATAGGATGGATTTTTAGGTGAAATTACTTAGATTTCAATTCCCACTCTACCGTGATTAGCATCATTTCCTTTTACGAAAAAATTCAAGTTATATAATCAGTCAGGGTCAGTTTAATCATCTGTAAAATGAGGATAATCAGGCCTGTCTTTGAGGGTTCTTTGCACCTAATAGGTATGTAAGTACTTCATTCCATTACCCACACACCTCTAAAATCAGTCTGGACTAAGAACCTTTGCCAAGTATTCCAGTATTTAAATGTTCACACTTTGATTGTAGTTGTTTGTTTGCCTATTTATCCACTGGATTCTGAGTGTCTTGAAGGTTGAGATGATGTCTTATTTAAGGTTTATCATCAGCATCTGCATGTGGTCTGTCCTTCAAGAGACATTCATTAAATATTTGTTAAATGAATGGGAGTCTTCACCGAATATTAATTGGCTGACTTTTAAAATGTCTGACTTTGTGGAGTCATTTTTAAAAATCAGTGATCAAGAGAAAAAACAGCTTAAAACAAAAAATAAGATGCACTTTCCTCTTCCATCTGTCGATTTTAACTTTTTCCTTTTCTTTCTGTAAGCATCCAATCATATGGTAGTCTCATTTGAATCTGTAACATATTTAAGTAAATCTCTATATTTTTATAGAGTCTATGCATAACTACAATTGATGACTTTGACTAAACATGTTTAACATTTCTGATGTAAAATTTGCTACCTCTCTGTGGTTAATAAATCTTTCAAACACCTCCTCAATATTAATATATTGATTCAGTATTCATAATGTTTGTGAAGTCTAATTTATTTTCCATATCTGGCCAAGAGAGACTTACATTTAGAACTAACAAGATAAATCTTATACAGATTTGTGTAAAGTGGAACAAAATAAATATTCAAAAGACTTCTAAAATCACATAAAAACCCCTTTCCAGTTAAAACTGACAATTCATTACTCTTTTAAATTGTGGGTACTTGAGTGGGATGTCAGTTTTGGTTATAAAATTAACTCACTCTTGCCAGCCACTGTTATCATCTTGTCCTAGCTCAGAACAAAAAGAGCAAGATAGAAGAAATTTCTTTTGAATTTAGAAGTGGTTTGGTAAGATTAACCAAACAATAGCAAAGCAATCATTTTCAACAAACACGAGGAACATTAAAGGCTATGTTTTTTTCCAGGGTATATCTTTGAAGAAACATAAAATTGAACTTTCAGAATCATGCCTGGTAGAGAAACACTCTCATTTTTTGCCTAAGTTTTGGACTACTTTGTGAGAGAAAAACCACAAACCATTTCAAATGGTCCTGCTGATACAGCGCAGCATGAAGCAGTCCCTTCTCCAAAGTCTCATCTCTGTGAATTGACCATTACATCTTTCATCTTTAGGATTGTGCCCACAGAGCATTATAGCAAAGACTTAATTGTTTTGAATGCCTCATAAGTGATCCAAAGGGAATTCTCCAAGCATCTCAGCAGCAAGAGTCCTTAGACTTCAACTAATACTATTGGGAATTCCGTGTTTAAAAACCTGAGTGCTTTCAAATGATTTGCCCTATGTCAAAGTGTTAAACTTTACCCTGTTTTAAAACTACACATGTATTTAAGAAATAAGGAAAGATAGTTCATTTTCTTAGACTTGAGAAAAGAAGGAAATAGAAATAGTCCAAAATTTCTTTAGTGTCTACTTTGGTAACAATAAATAACATACAAATTAATTTGGAATAGAGAGACATAATGTTTAGCTGCTGCTCTAAGGGATTAATAACTATGATAACTGATTACATAGATTTAAAATAATAGATTTCATACATGGAAGAGGTTTTAGGCATCAAACTGAAATTACAATAAGGGTCCAAAGACCCACTGGAGTTGAGTGATTTGATAGGTCACAAAGGTAGTAATGGAAAAAGTCAAGTAGGCCTAAGTTTAAAATCTGTTTCTTTCCTAATGGGAGGACCTCTCAGAGCCTCCTTTTTTCAGCCTTTTCAGGTGAGTTGTCTACCCTCTGAGGATGTTATATAGTATTGAAGCATCTGACTGGGTTCCAGTCACACATGAAGTATTCAACTCATGTTCGTTTCTTTCTCTTTCTGCTCTTCTCTTTGTCTGGAGTTCTTTCAACTATAGCACATTTGCTAGAATTGGTTCAGTGTATGAATTAAAATTGTCATAATTCAGACTTGTAACTGTGGTTAAACTTTTGGAAATGTTTGCACTGAATTAGGATGAGAGCTGTGCTGGAGAAGATTTAGAGGCATGTTGTAGAGAAGAGACCCAGTGACTATTTCATCTGGACTTAACTGGTGTCTTTTTCACATTCTTTCTCTGATACTTTATCACTTCTAAATAAATTATGTGATGTTTTTAACAATGGTTAAGTCAGTGTTTTGGCCAGTTATATTACCACATTAAATTGGAGTCAGTTAGTGTTATGTAGTTTCTTGATAACTACTTTGGAGATACAGTAATGAAAAGAGAGACCAGACCTAGAAATTGCTTCTAAGTCTTTATGGAAATGCTCTCTTTCTATGTGTTTCACCTGTATTAAATTAGAAATAGTATATTCTCCTATAAATATTGATCATCACTTTTGGTTTAAACCTTTTTAAATAAAGTGCCGATGGAGAATGAAATAACAGAGCCAAGAGAAAATTATTTTCTATCATGTTTTTCCCTAGAGGCAACTAGAGTTACCTCGTGGGCTGGTAATTAAAATAAGAATAAGAATAATTAAAATAAGAAAATCCTAGAGGTGGGCGCCTGGGTGGCTCAGTCGTTAAGCGTCTGCCTTCGGCTCAGGTCATGATCCCAGGGTCCTGGGATCGAGTCCCACATCGGGCTCCCTGCTCGGCAGGAAGCCTGCTTCTCCCTCTCCCACTCCCCCTGCTTGTGTTCCTGCTCTCGCTATCTCTCTCTCTGTCAAATAAATAAATAAAAATCTTAAAAAAAAAAAAATCTTAGAGGTAAAAGTAAAGGGAGAATCTTCCTAACTTCCAGCCGACTTCCTAAAGACTATCTTTACTAAATGCTTCTTGGGGCTAGGTAAGAGTTAAGTATAGCCGAGAGATAGGGACTAGCTCTAGGAACCACCTTCTAAAATCCAGGTTATCGGGATACAAAGTACACACTTTACCTTATACTGTATTTTGTTGTTTAGTTTGTTTGGTTGGTTGGATGGTTTTGGCAGAGAGAAAGAGTTAATGGGCCATATATTTCTAATGAGCCTTCAAAATGTCATTTTATTAAATTATAAGTGTATTTAATGTGCTTGTCCAATTTGCCTGTGAGGATAATGTGTTAAACCTCTTATTATATATGGGTTCATTTCTTCAGAAAGCAATTATTATTGGATCCTGTTTTAAACATATTCTCTTTTTATTAGCTTTCTAACTCTTCCTCAGAGAGACTATCCCAGACTATAGCTAAGTTCAGAAAGTAGATTTTACTTTATTTGTTCCATCAAGAGCCTGAAAGAGTAATTAGTGACCAATGGGCCTCATATTATTTAACTTAATAAATAATCTTCATGATTTTGATTTTTATTGATTATATTTACATTGTTCTAAGAATTCGATTCTGGATAAGAGGAAAATTCCAACTACATAGTGAACTTTCTTAATATGAATAATATATAAGTGTAAAGAAAGGCAATTATCTAAAAATACCAGAATAGATGGGAATTTTACATTTTAATTCATCAAAATATTTAATTCAACAAAAATATTATGATTTGAAAGCAAACAAATGATATCTAAACACATAGTTATAATTAGAAAAAGTTAACTTTTTTTGTTGTTTGCATGCAAAGAAGCATTAAAAACTCAGTTGAAAATTGAAACTTTAAGTATTTTTTCAAGTATCTCAACCAAAATATTGGATCAGATAACTGTATTCTTACACAGAGGTGCATAATGAGAAAGAACGATTAGATTACACAAAAATGCCCTGATTCAAAAAGAAAAAAAAAAAAAAAAACTTTCATAATCTTTTGGGAGCATCCTAATTATGCAAATATTTAAGGTGCCTGCTGTAACATTTATTCCAAAGCTGTACTGGGGGTAGATTGGATTACTGAGTCTGTATTGGAAGCTTTGTATGTAATAAGCTTTCATGTTGGGTAGGCTATGTAGTAGAATCCACACTGCTTGTTCTATGCAACCTTGTTCTACACAAATGTGTATATTGGTAGTGAAATTGCCAGATGCCAGTGTTGTCTGGATTTTGAGTTCTTTCAGGACACCAGATTGAGTGGGTAGATGAGTAGAAATTCTGATAAACGGGACCATTCTTTAGTGAGTTTGCTTGCAGAAACAGGAAATTGTATAAGGATTGGCTTATACAAACTCTAGTTTAAATTTGTTCCCAGCTACCTTCATGGAGAAGACATTACTTCTCTTCTTAAGAAGAGACTGCTAGTCTTGCCAAGTCCTATGCTGGAAGAAACATAGAGCTAAATCTTGATTGTCAGTGTTTAAAAGTTTAAGGAACATTGCTACTACATTAAATTTATAGTACTTTATCAGACATTGTGTCTTCCATGACAATTGTAGAATGAAAATAAAGCCAACTTGATTATTATTTGGCGATCATACCACAGATATCAAAGAATTGTGTCTAGTTATATAGAATTGGCACATAAAAATGCCATTTTATAATTTATAATTTATTAATAATATAAATTAATTTTATTTAGTATCTATTTGAAATAATGTTATTTTTTAAAGATTTTATTTATTTATTTGCGAGAGAGAGAGAATGCATGAGCAGGGGGGGAGGGGCAGAGGGAGAGAGAGAATCTCAAGCAGACTCTGCACCAAGCCTGGAGCCTGATGCAGGGCTAGATCCCACGACCCTCAGATCATGACCTGAGCCAAAATCAAGAGTCAGTGCTCAACCAGCTGAATCAGCCAGGTGCCCAAAATAATGTTATTAATAAACATGCCCAAGCTCCCTTTTTTTTTCTTGGTATAATGCTGATAGATGTTGTTGCTCTCCTTAGCAATGGCATCCCAATTGCTTTGTTTCCTGAGGCACTGCTTTATACTGGATTTCATTTGCACTAGACAAAAGGTAGACTAGAGAATTTTAATATAATACATAACAGAGTGAGGAAGTCATCACTATAAGCTCTTGTACCCTGTAAATAGAAAAGCAAAGTAATAAATCAATTGTTATTAAATGAATAACATTTAATATATTGATATAAATTATAAGACCAGAAATTTGTTTCTGCACACTAACATTGAAGTCAGTAAACAATAGTGTGTATACCACATATCTGACTGATTAATGGATAGGAAAATTATTATTTATATAAATATGAATATAAATATATATGTGTAATTTCTCAAAAAAAGAGAGGAAATGTATAATGGAAATGTATTTGAACACATGCCAAAATTTATAGGTGATCAGTCTTATCACATGATTAAATGCATCACCTTAGTCATGGGACTTCCAGGACATCTCTAGATGAAAGATTGAGGTCATAATGGGGCTCATTGACTGATTTTAAAACTAACAATATCTGACATATTAAATATCTTAGTTGAAATGCTATCATCATATAAAAATCTTTTGTCAAGTTTGGTTAATATTTTATAAAGTGAAACGCATAGAAATAGCATGAAAATAAAATTCCTGCTTTAGTTTTGCTGGAGAGCAGAGAATTTTAAGCTAAATAAAATTTATTATTTTAGCTAACATGCTAAAGGTATGAGAAGACATTAAAAAGTTGTTATATACCATCACAGTTGTATCGAAATTCAGCAAGGCTTGTATTGGTGTAGAGAAGTGAATGTGGGCTTGAGTAATAGTAATAAGACAAATTAGTTTTATGATATTTCAGCCATGATCTCTGGAGGCTTACATATTTTGGACCAAGTTTTTTCACCTTTATTTGATCTAAATATCCCTATTCTTAACTAAATTTCAGAGATTAAAAACTAAAAATGGGACATTGATAAAGAAGGATTAATCATAGCATTTTAATAATGCATTGGTATATTCTAGCCTCAAATAGTTTATCCTGGTCCAATAATATAGCTAATAAATAATTATCACAAGGACACATGAAAATAAAATCTATAAATGAATATGAATAATATATATATTGGAAAGTATATTTTAGAATTAGCAATAACATCTTGTTCTCCATATTGTACTTATTGTACCACATAAATTTATTTATTAGGATAATTTATAAGGGCATTTGGGTGGCTCAGTTGGTTAAGCGTCCAACTCTTAATTTTGGCTCAGGTCATGATCTCAGGGTCGTGGGATGGAACCCCATGTTGGGCTCCACTCTCACCAGGGAGTGAGATTCTCTGCTTGAGATCCTCTCCCCCTCTGCCGCTCTCCCCACTTGCACTCCATCTCTCTCAAATAAATAAATAAATCTTTTAAAAAATAATTTATAAATTGTATGTACTCTAGTAGAGCAGTTAGCAATGAATATTTTAAAGATTATCACAGTTTTAGTGATGACCTTACAAATGTTGGGTTAGAGTATGAAAAGGTAAAGTTTATTAAGTTCTGGAGTGATGGATTTATCTTTGAGATAAAGTAACAGATTATAAGATGTTTAGTTCAAACTTGAGTTGAAAAATTGGGTGGATCCTAAATGGCACTGAATTTCTGGACTGAAAAATAAACAGTATCTGACCAAGCAAATCATGACGTACAGCACAGTTGCTGTGAATACAGTACCTATAATAGGGTTCCTCATAAGAATAAATGATTCTGAATATCTTGTGAATTAAGATAAACTAAAATATATTTAAGTAGTAACCCTCATGGGAAAATTCTTCAAGTGCTCTTAATTTGTAGCATTTCTGAGGGGGCAATATAAATGCACAAACTGACAGATGCCCTTGTATTAAATAAGCCTTAATGAATGCATCTCTTTGGGTTCTTCAGGATTTGTTAAGTTTAAAAGCACACTGATCACATATTGCACTCAAATTTTATCATCTAGTAAATAAGTACTGGGACAATGGGTTCTGGGGCTGTGATATCCAGTCTTGTCTTTACTATTGGGTCCTTAAAATTCTATGTACCTGTATGTCTGCCTCTTTCAGTTTCTAAGAAAAAGGGGTAAGAAGACCTCTCCTTCCTTAATCTGCCTGGGCATGCAATTAACAATATAAATATCTATGATATTTTGAAGAAAAATAAACACTATGATGATTATCTTTTCTTCCCCATTTTTGTGATGTATGGTTAAAAATCAAATATAAGACATTTATATCTCATATTTAAGAGAAGGTTTTTTGAAAAGACACTCATCTGGTATTACAATGCCCTGCCTTGGTTAGGAGGCAACTCTGACCCCAAGGTCCCATCCTGATGGTTGTTCCATCTTCTGTAAGCCAATTGCCTACATTATAAATCAATGAACTTGGCTGTTCATTCAGTAATAGTGTTTTTAGAACTTAGATCATACTGTATACATTGTAGGAGCTTGGGATTCAGCAGTATTTAAAATAACCTATGGAAGCTTCTCTCGTGGAGTTTACATTCTATTGAAGGAAATGCATAATAAATAAGAAACGTGGGGCTCCTGGGTGGCTCAGTCGGTTAAGCGGCTGCCTTCGGCTCAGGTCATGATCCCAGGGTCCTGGGATCGAGCCCCACGTCGGGCTCCCTGCTCAGCTGGGAGCCTGCTTCTCCCTCTCCCTCTGCCTGCCGCTCTGCCTACTTGTGCTCTCTCTCTCTATCAAATAAATAAATAAAATCTTTAAAATAAATAAATAAATAAGAAATGTATCAGGTAGTAATAATAGTATCGATAATGTCAGAGGTAGTTAATAAATGATACTTATTATTAGCAGCAGTAGTAGTAGTAGCATAGTAGTAGTACTACTACTAGTAGTAGTACTACTACTACTAGTAGTATAGTAGTAAGTAGTACTACTTAGTAGTACTACTACTAGTAGTATAGTAGTAGTAATGATATAGTAGTAATAGTAATGATAGGCTCTCAGGAAAATAAGTATCAAGGCTATTCTTTATTTTTGCATCATTTTGTTTCTACTTACTTTGTCTCAAATTCAAAACTCACTTTCAAATTTCAACCATGCATTGATAAAATGCTTTGGACAATTCCATACGGCTGCTTCATTGATGCCTCAGCAAATACAGATCACATATCTAAGATTAATGTCACCATCAGATGATTTTAGTGTAGAAAAAGGGAGCTTTAAGGTCTGATGGATCTCTGTTCAGATCATTTGCTGATACATTATATGAAGATTAAATAGGAAATATTTTTAAACTCTTTAACACTTCTTAGCTATGATGATGATAATGGTGATGGTGACTATATATTTTCTTTTACTATTCTCTATTTTATACCTACACACAACTAGAGCCTGCTTAACAGATCTCATTTTTCTGTTTCAATTTCTTCCCTTCAGTGTCTCTTTCCCAGTACAATTAATATTAACTAAGCAAAACACCTACATTTTGTGTGGAATAATTCTGTACCTACTGAGAGATGAGTTAAGCAAATAAATGTGCTTTCCATCTCTATCTCCTATAATTGTGGTTACAGCTTAAATCTTATGTTTCCTCTTAAAAGTTATTAAAACATGCAAACATTATTTTCCCACATTAATTGGAGCCCTGCCCTCATTTTCCAGTACATAGTTGGCTACCCTGCAAGTTAAATAACTCTAATTATTAAGATTCAAAACATTACATGTATCAGTGAAGGCAATTAAGATGATTTGAATATTATTAAATGAAAATGAACTATTTCCATTTCAAAAAACTAAATAAATATGCTTAGGGATTTTTACATTGTTATTGCCTCAAAAATAATTGGACAATTCAATATAATAAAGTGAATGTAATAAATAATTTTAATTCATAACAATAAATAATGTGCTTATTTGCATGACTAGGATAAAGAATGCATTGTGTAAATACCAGAGACTAATAGGGGAAAGCACAGATTATTACAGTTCTAAACTTCTAGTTCATGAGTTATGATACTTTACTGTGATTAAATTTGGCCTAACTCCACTATACCATCCTTTATAAGAGTTCCTAACCCCCTCCCATTTACCATGTGATGAAATCCCCAGATATCAGATCAAAGAAACTGCATAGGACTTTCCTTGAGCAGGATTTCACACTCAATGGCATAATATAGTATTGTTTGGTGGGATATAGAGAATGGAAAACTACTTAAGCAGTCAGTGCATCAGCAAGGGTTTTACTGGTTGTGTATAACTCAGACATTTTCCTTCATTAGCCATGTTTTCTCTGTAGCCCTTTGAAGGACTCAAGTATTCCCAATGCCTATCTTATAGGAAGGACCTAAGGAGAACTGCAGGGCCAGAGAAGAATTTGCCCCAGTGAGAAGGGACCCTTGGCCAATTGTACTGACATTTTGGGTAATTGATAAAGGAAAACAGTAGTTCATGTTTGATGAGATCTGGATGAGACTAAAAGGCAAATATGGAAAATTTCAGACCAACCTGCTTTGAAAAGAAATAAAATGGTTTCTGATCTAATTAGAGTATTTCCTAACTACGAATGACCTTGGATTAAAGACCTTTTACACTAATCAAAAAAGTTTTTACACATGGAATTAGATCACATTTAATTGGAATGAACAATACTGGTTTTAGCTTGGGTAATCAGGTCTATGTGCAGATACTGCGAAACTGAAATGCATTTGTGTAACCTTTTAACTATATCAAGGAGTTGGGGCTCCTACTATATTTGTGCTCTCAACAGTTTCTTCCTCAGTATGTCTTCCTTTCCACTGTAAAACTATCCCAGCTCAAGGACTCTTCCAAGGCTTAAATCCCTATTTTCTTTTCCCAACCATCTTGCCCGGGTCTGGTATCCAAGAATCTCTGTCTTCTACTTGGTGATCCTATCAGCAGGTCAGCTCCTATCGATGATGTTGCTTGCACTGTCTTCCTATTCACTCTTGGATTATCCTCCATTTCTGAAATTCAGACAGAGGTCAGTACTGACCCAACATGGAACCTCCCCCTTTCCCGGGGTCAGTTCAAAAACCAGTGACAAATAACTTGATGCAACTGTTTAGCAGGTATCCATGCAGGAGACAAGGGTTTGATTTCTTAGTATTCTGAAAGAGATTTCAAAAAATGGACTTCTTCCCCGTGGAATTTTAACTTTGCACACATTTTTTCCATGGTAGTCCTAGGCATATATGTAAAGATTGCTCTTTTTTTTTTTCCACTGAAGCAGAACTTTTGGGTATCACTTATTTCAAGATATGTTTTAGACTTCCAAAGTTTATTTAAATATTAAGGGAAACAAACAAATGGCGTAGCAATTCTCATTAAAAAAACCTATTGATTTTGATGTCTGTACACATTTTATAGGATAAATCTTTCTTAGGTAGGATAAAAATGTACTAAGGAGAAAAAATAAATGGGAAGCCTAGGTGGCTCAGTCAGTTAAGCATCTGCCTTCTGCTCAGGTCATGATCCTAGGGTCTTGGGATAGAGTCCTGCGTTGGGCTCCCTGCTCAGTGGGGAGCCTGCTTCTCCCTCTCCCTCTCCCTCCTCCCCCACTGCTCAGGCTCTGTCTCTGTCTATCTCTCTGTCTCTCTCTTTCAAATAAATAAATAAAATCTTTAAAAAATAAAATAAATTTTTTTTTAAAAAAGGAGAAAAAATAAAAAGACACACACTTACCACTGAGAAAGAACATATTAGCCTCCCTAGTGACTGATATTATAAACACCAACCAGACTGATTTCAAAATGTCATTGAGGGCCTTTAGTCAAATTTGGGAAGAAAAATTATTTACTATTTACAGACTCCCAGTCATTCCTAGTTAGTGAGTCTTCCTACATTATTAGCCATGACACACTAGTAATTGTTACATTGAGAACTCATAAACTTATCAGTTCCTTCAGAAAAAATAATTATCTCTAGGCCAGAATCCTCTTTTGACTTTGTAAGGAGTCAAACTATTATCTTAAAATTTCTAAATTGAAAATGCTTTTCTTCCTCTGAATTCATGAATATGCTATGTCTCATTCTTCTGATCAAAATTATTAGGTTTAATATACTGTTGAACCAATAATTCTAGATTAGTATTCCTCAATTTTTTTTAGTAGGGACCTAATACCATAGAGATTGACCAAATTTGAGGTGACAAGAATGTAAAAACCCTGAAGATTTTACATACGTTTTATGACTTTTACTGTAGAATTTCTTTGATTTTTATACCATTAGCAAATTTTTATAGTAGAAAGTAAATCTATTCTATATTTTAAAATATGAGCTAATACTTTTAAGATTGTAGGGCTCATATACTTTTTTTCTTCCTTGTGTATAAATATCAAATATAAACTTTTTGTTTAAAGATTTTATTTTTAAGTAATCTGTACACCCAACATAGGGCTTGAACTTACAACCCTGAGATCAAGAGTCACATGCTCTACTGACTCAGCCAACCAGGTGTCCCTCAAATATAAACTTATAAGCTTTATTTGTTACCAGCCCTGAAGAACACCTCTCAAACTAGGGTTATAAATATAGAAACAATTTTAGATATTTTAGACTAGTATTTCAGATTTCTCCTTTTGCAGGTGAAAAAGGTTACAACAAAGCAGTTGCAGGATTTATCAAGGGACAAGTAACTAGCTTCATAGCTGAGATCTGAGAGCTATCCTTTTGATTTTAAATCCCATGTAGAACATCACCTTTTTGTCCTGCTTATCTGATTTCGGTTATATTGAGCTATTCATATTGGGGTGTGGGGGGAAGTCTGATATTTTTTGCATTTATACATGTTTTTGAAATGAAAAACAGGGACATAATACTTTGAGTTATAGACTATATATAGTGATATCTGTACTTTAAATCTGAACAAAGAAAAATGCTCAGCAATTATTTTATCAACTGAGAAATTAAAAAGGGAGTTAGTCCAGGATGGATCAGTGTAGATTATGTGTGTAACATGGCTTCAGAACACAATACTTAAGGACAGAGCATTGGCAGTCAGTCCAGCCAACCTTGAATCCCAGTTTACTAGATTGTTATCTTTGGCTTTAATCTCTCCCTGCCTCAATTTTCTCACTTCTAAAATGGAGATAATCTAAATTGAGAATACAGAAATTAACCTTTACATTTATGGTCAATTGATGTTTCACAAGGATGGCAAGACAGTTCAATGGGAAAACAATAGACTTTTCAACAAATGGTGCTGGAACAACTGGATATCCACATGCAAAAGAATGAAATCAAAGCCCTACTTCAGGTTACATCCAAAAAAAATTAACTCAAAATTGATTAAAAATTTGAAGGTCAGAGCTGCCACTATAAAACTCTTAACAAGAAAACATAGGAGTAAATCTTCAGGACCTTAGGTTAGGCAGTGGTTTCTTGTATATGGTACCAGAAGTATAAGAATCAAAAGGAAAAGAAAATAGATAAATTGTACTTAATCAAAATTTAAAATATCTATGCATCACAGGATCTCATCAAGAAATTGAGACAACCACAGAGTGGGAGAAATTTGCAAATCATGTCTCAGATAAGGCACTAGTATCTAAAATATATAAAGGATTCTTAAAACTACACAATGAAATGACAATCCAATTAGAAAATATTCAAAACTTTTTGAATAGATATCTCCCTAAAGAAAATATACAACTGGACAATAAGCACATAAAAATATGTTTAACAGGGGTGCCTGGGTGGCTCAGTTGGTTAAGCGACTGCCTTCCGCTCAGGTCATGATCCTGGAGTCCCGGGATCGAGTCCCACATCGGGCTCCCTGCTCAGCGGGGTGTCTGCTTCTCCCTCTGACCCTCTTCCCTCTCGTGCTCTCTGTCTCTCATTCTCTTTCTCTCAAATAAATAAATAAAATCTTTAAAAAATATATGTTTAACATCATTTAATACTGAAATGCAAATCAAAATCATAATAAGATGCCAATTCACACACACTGAGATGGCTATAACAAAAATGATGAAAGATAACAAACATTGGCAAGGATGTGGAAAAATTAGAACCCTCATACATTACTGGTGGGAATGTAAAAAGGTGTGGCTGTTGTGAAAAACAGTGTGGTGGTTATGCCTCAAAAACTTAAAGAGTTTACCATGACTCAGTATTTCTACTCCTATGTGTATATGCAGTAGAACCAAAAATATATGTCCACGTAAAAACTTGTACATGAATGTTCTAACAGCATTATTGACAATAGCCAAGAAATGGAAACAACCAAAATGTTCATTAATTGATAAAAAGATAAGCAAATGTAATGTATGTGAGAATGGAATAGTATTTGACCAATGAAAGGAATAATGTGCTGATATGCTATAATATGATTGAATTTTCAAACATTATATTAAGTGAAAGAAACCAGACACAAAACAGCTACATAATTTGTGATTCTATATATATGAAATGTTTAGAATAGAGAAATCTGTAAGATTGGAAAATAAATTAGTGGTTTCTAGGGGCCAGAGGGAGAGGAGAATGAAGAGTGAATGCTAATGGATATGACATTTCTTTTTGGGGTGATGAAAATATGGTAATGGTAGCATAATCTTGTAAATACACTAAAACATTGAATTGTGCAAACAAAAGGGTGACTTTTGTCAAATTTAGATTATATCTCAATAAAAATGAAAAATAATCATTTACTTTAAAGGGTAGTGAGAATAAAATAAGATAATATATTAAAAGGGAAACACTGTACCTAGTAAATAGTATGTACTCATTAGGTTATATAATAATGATGATGGTAATAACAAAATCTTGGACCAGTTGAGACATATAAGAAAGATACACACTAGGACCTAACCTAAAACCTGATATATCTATTTCCTTGGTCACTCTGTACAAGGTTCCAAAATGTCCTTATGAGAGCAAAATGGTAGCTAAGACCAGAATAATGTCATGAGTATGCCTGGAGACTATTTATAGGTGTTTCTTATATATCTTAGTAGTATGTGTATGATCTCTTTCCTAGAGTTCATTCTTCCATTCATCCTTCCTTCTTTTCTTTTCCTTTTTCTTTTTATCCTTTCTTTTTCTTTCCTTTTCTTCTCTTCTCTTTTCTCTTTTCCTCCCTCCCTCCCTCCCACCCTCCCTTCCTTCCTTCCTTCCATAAAACTCATTGATGGACTTCAGGTTTTTTGGGTTTTTTTAAGATTTTATTTATTTATCGGAGAGAGAGAATGGGAGACAGAGAGCATGAGAGGGGGAGGATCAGAGGGAGAAGCAGACTCCCCACTGAACAGGGAGCCCAATGTGGGACTCGATCCTGGGACTCCAGGATCATGACCTCAGCTGAAGGCAGTTGCTTAACCAACTGAGCCACCCAGGCGCCCATGGACTTTAGGTTTTATTAAGGGAAGATATTTGTCTTTAACAAGTTAACTAACTTTAATAATCAAGATCCTCTAGTCCTGATTGAAGGCCAAACAGTATCCCAGTTATTTAACCTCTTTGGTTTTATTTTCCTTACTTATAAACTGTAAACTGGGGATAATAATTCATTTATCTCAGTGCTGTTGTTGTTGTTGTTGTTTTTAAGATTTTATTTATTTGACAGATAGAGACACAGCGAGAGAGGGAACACAAGCAGGGGGAGTGGGAGAGGGAGAGAAGCAGGCTTCCTGCCAAGCAGGGAGCCCCATGCGGGGCTCCATCCCAGGACCCCAGGATCATGACCTGAGCCGAAGGCAGACGCTTAACGACTGAGCCACCCACGCGCCCCTATCTCAGTGTTGTTTTAAGGGGAAGTGATATCATGCATTTAAAACATTTAGTATAGTACTTGTTGCATGGTAACTGCTAAATAAATGGAAATATTGTCATTATTAATTGGTATTAATCTGTCAGGGTGCTTCTAAGGGCCCCTACTCCTGCTTGAATTTACCTCCTTTTATTCTTGAACTATTATGGATATTTTGTTTTGGAATTAATTGTAGGACTCAAGAGAATACCAAAAGACCTTGTGTTCTGTACTTCTCCTATTCTAAATCAGTTTCTTTCTGTATTCAGAGATAACTCAGAATTTAAAATGATACAGTACATTGGCTAACCTCTACTGTGGGAGAGTAACAAAATGAAGAATAAATTATGGGACTGTCCAGCTATTCAGACATACGCTTGTCATTCTAAAGACGTGGAAATGTGTGGCCTTTCAGAAGTCTGAGCTCCCCTGGCTTTCTCTCTTACCAGCCATGGCAGCAAGATTACAACAACAAAGGACATGTGAACAGTATTTAGGGTATGACATGTGAAGGTGATTAGACTGTAGGAATTCACATAGAGAAAGTTTCTTTCCACCTGAATTTCCAAGAGAATACATAATTCTTACCCTTAGGAAACAAAGAAAAGATGGAGAGCACAATACAGGGGAACAGGAACCATGGCATAATATTAAAAAAAGAAGAAAAAATCCTAGCACAAGGGATGGAACTAGATATTTGCTCCTGACCTCATGAGTGGGATGAAAAGTAAAGAGGGAAAAAAGTAAATAAAAGACTTGAATTTAAAAAAGCTGTTAAGGGGACTCCTGGGTGGCACAGTCAGTTAATTGGCCAACTCTTGGTTTTGCCTCAGGTTGTGATCTCAGGGTCCTGAGATTCAGTAGGGTGTCTGGCTCTGTGCTCAGCTTGCTCTGCGTGGAGTCTGCTTAAGTTTCTCTCTGCCTCTCCCTGCCCCTCCCCCCTCCTCTCTCTCTCTCTCTCTCTCTCAAATAAATAAATATAAAATAAATAGATAAAATAAGAAAACTGTTAAGCTTTCAGATAAGTACATCAATATTTTGTGTCCCAAATGGAATCTTGCTCTTAGCACCGGTTAGTATAAAAGAAGTAAGTGACAAGAGTAAGCTCTGCCCATTTCCTCACTTGTTAGTATCTCTCTCTTCCCTATTTCAGAAAACTAGTAAACATACTGAATATGAAAATATAAATCTAACAAATAACTCTGAAGTAGTGTTATATCTGATTTATCTTCACTGAAAATATTGCTCTCTTAATGTTTAAGGCAAACTGGGGAGTGGCTGAAATGATATAGAACACAACCCATCATACCATTTCAGAAGCTGACTGATGTTAAAAAGTGAAGACGAGTCTTGTACCCCAAATAACTTACCAGATGAGGTGTGAAGAACTATGGACTCATTTATCTGCTCCACCCCCAATTCCACCTTCCATCTCTCCCTTCCTTCATTTTTTACCCCCCATAACCCTTGACTGAGCATATACTCTGCACAGGCCATTGTAGTGTATTTGGTGGCCACAGAGGGGGATACTGTAATATACAGTAACCGTTCCCATGGAATTCCCAGCTGAATACTATGGAAGAAAAATGCAGTGCAAACTTCAGGTCTTATTGTTCTCAGATTATCAATGCTAAAGTAAACACTAACATTTTCATTTACTATCCTTATTAGGACATAACTAATAATCATAATTCTCAAAAGAATACGTTTAGCAGGTTTTGACTTCAAGAAACTTCCCTGGACTTGTCCAAGCCCTTTTGTTAATGTTTTCAACACCTTTTGTTCCTTTGGGTATAATTAGCAACTCCTCTGAAAGCCTGCAAACATTAGAGTTCAGGTTTGTCATAAGGACGGTTAATTGTTGATAGTCTTTTCTCAGAAGCACATAAGTGAAAAAGCTGTCTTTTGATGTAGAAACTTCATCATGAGATTTAGTTAGCATTTTAAGTATAAGTCGTTTCAACTAAATCTGTCTGCTTATTAAAAGCATATTTATATCTTACTCATTTTATAGTATAAAGATATTTCTGTGAAGAACATATTTTGTAAATTTTTATGCTGAATGTAAAGACCCATATAAATTGTTAAGAAAAATATCCAGGTAAATACAGAACAGATTAAAATTAAAGAGAAACATATTTTACTAGATATTTGGGTAAGTCATAATAATGCTAATATATATAATCAAGGAAAGATTCCCTACAATATTAAGTACTTCTCTATTCTCAAGTGTTTCTGTGCATATTAAAAATCATGTTCAGTGTGATTGATTAATGTCTGGTGAACCATTTTCTAGGAAGTTTGGAGATTTTATTGCATATTTCAGCTTCAGTGTGTAAACTTCATGTGTTTTCTGTTCATCCAGATCCTTTTACTTATAGTTGCATTGCTAATTTTGTACTTTACTGCAGAAGTTTTAAAAAGCACTAATGTGAAAAATTTTCTTTATAATAAAAAGTCTTAAAAAACCTAAACAAGTAGAAATCTTGCAAGAAACATTGCTGTGTGAGTCAGGTCTTCTGGGAGAATTGCAAGCTGGCATTCGGCCCACTTATGCAGGGTTTCTTAATTTGTTCTACTATAAAATATTGTGAATCTTCTCCCTAGCCGTAAGGACCTCACCAGTTTGAAATGCAGAAATTGTAATTAGACTTGAAGCTGAAAAGGAAGGTACCGTGGAGAGTCCTGGCTCTTATTAGCTTTAGAGCTAGGGACAAACAGATGCCACAGACTATTTGAGGGCTGTTTCTTGGATGGTGCTAATTGTTTATTGTGCTCATTATTCTGTGACAATCTTAGAATCACCCAGGTGGGGAGATGTTAGACTAAAATTACCAGTATCTGTGCTAGGACAAACTCATCCTTCCACAGTTTAACTCCATTTTGGCCAAGGCCAAGGGATTCAAAAGCCATTGTGAGGTTTATGAACAAGATTAAGAAAGCATGTGACAGTGGTCTGTTTATAAAAGTGGAGCCCTCTGTTTTAGATTCTTTCACATTCCTAGCTCAAATATATAGAGAAAAATGTTTGCAAGAAGAAATAAGATCAAGAACAAGCCCAAATATTTTCCATGTGAATTTAAACCAACAACCAGGCACCTGCTTTGATTTATCGGATGTGATTGCCTATTGACAGGTGTGCCAGGCTTATTCTGAACAATCACTACATTTTTTTTAATGCAACTTTTCTTTGGTGAACTTCTTTCATGAAAGTGGTAAGTGAGTGTGTCATCTAGTTCTCAGTTTCTCACATGCCAACTATAGGTTTTTGCATACCATAGATACAGAATAAGAAATTCTGTCCTTTTATGGGGAAAGGGAGCATGAAATTTTATTTTAAGCTGGATGAATTTTTAGACACCTTTCAGTTTTGAAATCCTGTGATTTTAATCATTTGTTGATTTGGTTTTGTTGATTCACTTATCAAATCATCAAATTATCAAATAGAAAAACTTATCAATCAAATGCACTAATATTTGAATATTTCACATATACAGTGTTCAATTACAGTATGGGTTTAAACTGTGGGTCTGTATGTGTGGGTGTGGTCCAGTTACAGTGAAAAATAGATGACTTGCAGAACAATTGGCAATGCTTTGAACAATTTTCATACCCTCTTCTCCCAAGAAATGAGGTAAAATATCACTCTTGCAAGAAAGCCAACATAATGAAAAGCAAGATACATGCTGCTCAAAAACCAAGGTGGAGGAAAGAGTAACCAATAAAAGACAGTGTTAGAGAAGACATAGAATAAGGAAGGGATAAATAGAATTGCTTCCAGTAGACTTTAGGAAGCCCTATGGAGAAATTGAGACATTTCATTTTCATAGTTGGAGTAAAGCAAAAAGACCAACTAGCATTATAGTTAAGGATACAAAAGAGTCATAATATCCCAGAGTAAAGAAAATCATTTTAAATAGCTGTTGTTAACTCTTCTTTTTCCTTTTCAAAACCTGTATCTTCTTAAATATTTGGTGTTGTTTCTAACAATAATAGCAGACAATTTGTGTTATGTGTGGTTATCAAACTGAGTTAATTTTAACTTTAGGAAAAATATCTACTTTGTTTCACTGAAAAGTGTATTTCAGTGCAATAACCTGTAATCATCACTATGCTAGACAAACTATATCTCTTCTGGGCAGTTTATCAAATAGATTCCTGTGTTGAATTATCTGTGATATAATTTTAATTGAGCAAAAAGATCATCCTTTTGAGTTTTCTATTTATTTAACAAAAGTTCCAAAAGTAGCCAACATGACAGCATATCAAACAACCGCAGAATTTTAATGTATGTGATGATTATATAGTAAATCAAGTATTTTAATCTAGATGAAGTTATGGAAATCATGTTTTATTTTTTTTCATGTTTTATTATTATATGTAATGTATAACATTATACAACCAAGGTGGCAGTTTTATGTTCTGAAAGGAATATAATTGAAGACATATACTTTTGTGGGTTTTTTTGTTTTTTTTTTAAAGATTTTATTTATTTATTTGAGAGAGAGAATGAGAAAGAGAGCACATGAGAGGGGGGAGAGTCCGAGGGAGAAGCAGACTCCCTGCCGAGCAGGGAGCCCGATGCGGGACTCGATCCCGGGACTCCAGGATCATGACCTGAGCCGAAGGCAGTCGCTTAACCAACTGAGCCACCCAGCTGCCCAAAGACATATACTTTTGTAATGAATAAATCCTACAGTAGTGGTAATGATGAGGTGAGTTAATGTATGTGATTTACATTTGCTGAAGTAATGATTTATACATAGAAGAAACTGAGGCTCAGAGAGACTGACATTCCAAAGCCAGGCAGTAAACAAAGCTGAAGTTATCTTTTTGAGTTCACATATATTGAATTGAGTTAAACAGAAGTAAATATTGTGCCATTTAACAATGATTCCAAAGTATCATTTAAGTACTTACCATTATGGTAGATATTTTACACAAATTTTCTCCAATATTTATAACCAGCAAAATGGATAATATGACTCTGAAATGAAATAACAGAACCTCAGAAGGCAAAGAAAATTATCCATAGTCACATAGTTAATATTTGTTGTTAGGAAAAATTATCCTGTAACCTCCTCTAGATCTAGATTGAGAACCACTGAAATTGAATCCTTAGGAAGAGCTCAACATGTGTTTTTTTTGCTTTGTTTTGTTTTTAATGTCTTGAAGATGATTTTTTTTTTTAGTATATGGAGCTGATAACCTGTTATGAGTACTGAAAGTGAAAAAAAAAACAAGGCTACTAAAGATAGCTCCCTTTTAAGCCTTATTAAATTTCACTGACTCTTTAATTTTTAAGGAACTAAAAATTTTACACATTGTGTTTGCAAGAAAGTCAGCCATGAAAGATTCAGTGTTCTTATGGGAAACATTCTCTTCTCTAAATGAAAAAATAAATTCTCTGTTAACTCTCTTGAAAGGTCTTCTAATTGAGGAAGTCCATTCTTCCCTCAAAGCACATGGGCAGTTTCCATTAATAATAAAGCCCTTAGGAGAAAAATAACTCCCTAAGATGCTACAAAATGAATGCCCAAATAGAATGAAATCTTCTGCCAAGGTTTATACTGACTCTGAGTTTTGATATAAGCAACTAACTGTGCCTTCCACAGGACTTAGGAAAATTTTATCAGCAGTCATACAACTAACTGAATTAAATGGAAAGGAGCAAATGTGAAAGTCAACAGATTTAAATTGCACCCTCTAACTACAAAGCAACGTTTGCATCTGTTTATTGAGCTGACAGTCCATCTTGGTGCCATGCTTTAGGATCCAAGAGTCTAGGAAAGTGAGATAACAGTGCTCTTGAATTTCTCAGGAAGGCAACATGTTTGGAAGGGAATATTCCCAAGCTGTGTTAATAGGAAAACATCTGTCAGTTACAGATTAATTTTCTTCACAGATTTTCTACCTTTGGAAACATCTGCAGCTGAAATGCATTTCTCTAAAATGTAGATTACAGAGGTCAACTAGTTTATCAGCCATTCTAAGAACTGGCTGCTTTCTACAGTACACTGATATAGCTGACCTAGCAAGATGAAGTGCATACCCTTAAAACCACAAGCAAAAAGCTGTTGGGTGAAAGGCAAAGACTTTCAAAAAGAACATACTAGTACTAAAATAATTCAGTTGGGGACTCACTTGTAGTCTGCCACATTTTAGTAAAGGAAAGTCATGTGATACTCATTATATTCAAGAAACATATATACTAATCTTTCCACATACATTTTTATAATAAAAACGTATCCCTGAAAATTTAGTAGTTGATAATCAAATGAAAATAAATAGAGCACACATATGCACCTTGCAGAATCTTTGTTTAAAATGGTTTATTTGTAGCTTCATACTTAGTTTGTGCATTTTAAAATACACATGCATATTAGCAAGTTAGGAAAATGTAAATGTAGAAATCTGTGCAAAGACCTAATTGAGATGAACCTTGCCCAACAATTAACAGTTATTATTTATTTTAGACAAGATTTAAGACTCTAGGGAACTTGCATGCAAACGCCAGAGGCTTAGTGATGTCATCGGCATTGTAAGGAAGAAACTAGCAATAATATTCTTATTAAAAGCTGAATTTGCTGTGAAGCAGATAGTTTCCTCTTCTACTCATCCTCCTTATCATCTCTTTTTTTCTGATTTCTTTCTTCATCAGACCCCTATTGTCCCAAATAAAAGCCTCTCATAAAACATCTGCATATTTGGGGATCCTGTTATTTACATAGTCTTTAGAGGAGCAATTTCCTTCAAACTTGAAACATGCTGTGTTGTAGAAAGAAATGTAATTGAACAGAAATCTCTTGAGAATCCTTTATAGGTAAAAAGTGTGAGGGACCCACTAAGACCCAGTGGGTCCATAAAATACATTTCTTATATATAAGAATACCACCCATCTTTTGCCATTCTGAGTATTTATCATTGTTATTATAATTACTGGATATATTGCCTGTCATTCTCATGGAGTTCCAAGAAGTTTAATTTCAGGCTGAAAATCTAATCTAAATATTCAACAATATTAATAATTAAATAAATATTAATCCTCCTCCACTATTAATTCTTTATTTTTTTAAAGATTTTATTTATTTATTTGACAGAGAGAGACACAGCGAGAGAGGGAACACAAGCAGGAGGAGTGGGAGAGGGAGAAGCAGGCTTCCCGCCGAGCAAGAGCCTGATGCGGGACTCGATCCCAGGACCCTGGGACCATGACCTGAGCCAAAGGCAGACGCTTAACGATTGAGCCAGCCAGGCGCCCCACTATTAATTCTTTATTGTGGCAAGATGTGAGGTCTTAAGGAAAACACTAGCAGCCCTAAGCATAGAGCCTTTGTCCAAAGGTCTTAACCTTTTTTGAGGTGATGCATTTATGGGTAGGGAGAAGAAAAATAATTATGCATACAGTCAGAATTGAAGGCAGTAGGTTATCTTGGTAGGAAGTTGCAAAATAATATTTTACCAGAAGGTAAAAGAGTACTTTGAAAAGCTTCATTGAAACTATCTGTATCAAAATGCTTAGAGCTCATTTCAAAGGAGTTTTTAAAAAAAGGTTACAAAAAGAATATTCATCTGGAACCAAAGGTTGTCTTAAATTTGAACAGACAACAATAAATGAAAAAAATTAACAAGGAATCTTTGTTTGGCCAACACTGGCTTTCATATATTCTTAAAGGATTCATTTGGGTAAGTGATTGGAAACATCACCATTTTTGTCTCTAGAAATATACTTTTAAATGGATTAAAATGATCATTTTATTAACCCTAGGAAGATGGTACATAAGCATTCAAAATACAGCCATACTTCGGAATATGAACAATAAGAATAGTTTATTAAGAAGGATATCAATAAAAAGTTGAAAGATTATAAGATACTCTATAAGATTATTAATTTTTTTTATTATTATGAAAATATATCCTTAAAGCTTTCTACCTTGATACCTGGGGCAGTTTGAAATATACAACTTCCATCTCTCCATTATAAAATCCTAAGGCTTAAAGTTAAAATTATATACTTCTAAAAATATATACTGTAAATTGTTTTTATATTATTTGCTGTATTGATAATCTTGAAATATTTCAAGACAGTCATACTAAAGTTACCATGTTTGGCTGCTGTGAAAAGGTATACATTCTTATACGACTCACACGAATGCTTCAATTTCTGAAGCAAGCATTGGAGATAACATTTTACTGAGGTTTACATTAGTCTGTTTAAAGTTTCTCAATTGGACCCTCAAAAAAGAGATTTTTAGTCCTTTTACACTCTGTCTTTAAATACAAGATTTTCACTTAAAAAAATCTGAAACATTACTCAATACTCCATCTAAAGATAGGGGAAAAATTATATAACCCCAAGAAATGTTGTGAATGCCATGTTAAAAACTTGGCATTTCTAAGATTTTTGTGAAATGCTTTAGTAAGGAGCAAGAAAGTTATCTTAAGATATTTTTCATAGAGAAAAAAATCCTTTTTAACTTGTCATAACTGGAACATTTTGCATGTTTAGAGATTTGTTTTCATAAAACACTCAGACATAAGTTTATTCTGTCAAATAAATTCAGCAAATAAAGAATGACTATGTATCAATTATACACTCTGAACAAAAGGGTTTATTGCATAATTATCATGGTGCACTTAATTATCTTCCCACCTATAATGTCAGCATTAGGGTCATCGGAAAAGTTTACATATCCATAAATGTCTCCTGTGGTTGATTGGCTTCACTAATTATAGTTGGGCTTGAGCCAACTTGCTTATAGGTCTTGTCTTCTTGAAGGCACCCTTAGTCTTTAAAAACAATTCTCTTGTCTTAGATACTGAGCTTCTTAAAGGCTACCAGCTTATATTGCTGAGTGGAGGTCGAAGGAAACTCACTTTGTTCCTCAGCCTCAATTCCAGGACAACAAGAAAAAAGATACCACTTACACTCATCATCCTTTACACATTTTTATAATTGACATGATGGCTAATAGTTAGGATGTTCCTATGTTATACTTGTTGCTGGGTTTTTTTTAGTTGGTCTTTTGTTTTTTTTTTTAAAGATTTATTTATTTATTTGAATAAATGAGAGAGAGAGAGAGAGAGAGAGCATGATCGGGGGGGTGGGGGTGGCAGAGGGAGAGGGAAAGAATCTTAAGCAGATTCCCTCCCCACCCCACACTGAGTGCAGAGCCTAACACCCAGCTCAATCTCACAACACTGAGATCATGACCTGAGTGGAAATCAAGAATTAGACGCTCAACCAACCCAGCCACCCAGACACCCCTGCTTGTTGCTGTTTTATAAGGTTTCAGTATTGTGTTCCCTATCTCATACATCACTATATGGCAATAGAGATTATATATATATATGTGTGTGTGTGTGTGTGTGTGTGTGTGTGTGTGTGTGTGTTATTTGAGGAATTCATTGGTAGATATGATACTGATCTATATACCTCTTTATTGTCCTCACACTAATGTGGCTAAGACCAGGGTGGCACATGGTCAAGCAACAAATACTTTAAGAAAACACAGTCTTCTAAGATACCATGCATTTTATAATTATTTCCAGATATTTTTCATCATTCATAATAGTGACTTAAATGAATTTATTTAATTGAAACTATACATTTTCAAGGGCACCTGGGTGCTCAGTTGGTTAAGCAAGTGTCTGCCTTCAGCTCAGGTCATGATCTCTGGATCATGGGATAGAGTCCCGCATCAGGCTTCCTGCTCAGTAGGGAGTCTGCTTCTCTCTCTCTCTCTCCTGCTCATTCTCTCTCTCTCACTCTCTCTCTCTGTTTCTCAAATAAATAAACTCTTAAAAAAAAACCTATACATTTTCATAATGGAAAATACTTTTTCAGAGTAAAATGGCATAATTTGATTCTATAGTTACAAACATTAGGGCAGAGGTTTCCAGAGTGGTCCTTGGATCAGCAATATCAACATTACTGAGAACTTGTTAAAAAAGCCAGTTCTCAGGCTCCACCCCAGACTATGAATAAGAAAGTCAGGGGGCCCAACAATCTGTGTTTTAACAAGCCTTCCAGGTGATTCTTATTTATGTCAAAGTGGAAGAAGCACTGCTGGGAAGGCTAATGAAAGTGCGTTACCCAGAAATGGATAATTTTGCTAAACAACTTTATGAGGGAACCAAATTTAAACTTACATGTTCTGATTTTTTTAAGTTAAAGAATACATTGACTGCTGAAATTGGCCAACATTTATTTGGGATTATTTATTGATTTAAAATCACTCAGGGTATTTCTCTACTCTCCACCCATGAAACAAAAATAAATAGTAAGAGTAGACTTTTTTCTAGTGTTTGAAATTATTGTCAAGAAAGGATGATTTTGAGGTCATTTCAAATTTGAATTAGGAAGACCAAAAGCAGTAAATTATTACCCTGACATCCCTACATGAGGGTTAAATGAAGTTCAGACCATGACAGACCATGGTGTATTTTTTTGTAATCCTTAAATTACAATGTAAAACATGTAAGACCATCTCCATCAAGGACTAAGGAGTCAGTCTTTCATGCTGGGGCAGCTCAACAGAATGTTCACACTGGATATGGACTATCTGCATAAAAATAATGTGTAGGGGCTCCTGGGTGACTCAGTCGGTTAAGTGTCTGCCTTCAGTTTAGGTCATGATCCCTGGGATCCCCAGCATTGGGCTCCCTGCTCAGCAGGGAGTCTGCTTCTCCTTCTGCCTCTCCCCACTGCTCATGTTCTCTCTCTTCTCTCTTTCAAATAAATGGATAAAATCTTTAAAAAAAAATAATGTGTATTATTATAAAAAGTATAAATCTTAAACTAAAACCACTCTTTGTCTAGTCTACTTTCTTGGTCATTAACAGTGAATTGTGCCCCTCCATTATACGTTGAAATACTAAGTTCCTAGTTCCTCAGAATGTGACTATATTTAGGGTTAAAGTCTTTAAAGAGGTAATTAAGACTAAATGAAATCATGAGGGTGGACCCTAATCCCCCATGACTGGTGTCCTTAGAACAGGAGATAATTAGGACAGGCACGAACACCGAGGAAAGACCATATGAAGACAGAGATAGAAAATGCTATCTGCAAGCCAAGGAGAGGCCTCAGAAGAAATCAAACTCGCAGACATCTTGATCTCCAAATTCTACCCTCCAGAACTGTGAGAAAGTTAATTTCTATTGTTTAAGCCACGCAGTTGGTGGTAATTGGTTATGGAAGCCCTATCAAATTAATACAGTCACTATTGGTTATTGTAGTTACTGCTTTCTCTTTGAAGGCCATACATTGCAGCTATTTCTGGTTCCCTGCCAGATTTTTCTTCAGGGAGAGCTGCCTCTCTTACTCTTAGAATGTTTTTGTTTGTCTCTTTCTGTCATGCTACCATTGTTTTAAAAACTTTTTGATTCTTTTATAACTTGCTACCTTCATCTTCTACCCCTTCACCTACAGTCATACTAGAGTTTTATATGATGTTTCCATCCTCACAATTACTGCTATAGCTCATCATCTCTTCTCTGGACTATTGCAAGAATCTTCCTTTAGGGTATACTTACTCTAAGTCTCTTCTCATTCTAGCCCAGCCTCCAAAATGCAGGTAGCCTGGGTTTCTAAAGCAGAGGTCTAATTTACCTCATTCAGTCACTCACCCTTACTATTTTAGACTTTGTTTAGTTTAAAAGCAATGCTTTATCCCCCACTGATTACATGATAAGCCCCAATGCTCTAATATGGAATCATGACCTATAACAACTTATTTTTTTTCTATTCCCCTGCATATTACTTATGCTCAGGCAATTCAAATCTATGAGCTTTCCCTTGCAACTAGAATACACTCCCCATTTCTATTGTCTTTTGAGGTTATTTTCAGGCACATGTAGGATCCTCAGATTGCTAGCTGTGAATTAATGGTTATCTCTACCAAGTATAGTAAATAAAGCTATACAGCAATGCCATTTAAGGTCTAATGTCTTATTCAAGTCCTTCCTTCTAAGATCTTCCTTAACTACTGTTGCCTATTCTCCATCTAAAGAAATATCTTTAATCTTTATCATTCACTTAATAGTGGATGGTGAACTGATTTACGTTTCTCATATTGTTAGCTTAAAATCATAAAATCATCACAGTATAGAACCGTACTGGATTGCACAAAGAAAAACTCCTATATTATATACAATAGCTGTTTATTTTTTAGGGTTGTATGTTTAAAAAATGCTTAAAGATGCTCCCCAAAAGAAGTTAGAGCTTCTTGTTATCTTCTTTAACCTGAAAAAAAGAGAACCATAGGTAGTACTCACTTCAGAGAAGAAGCAGAGTACGGAAGCCAAGTAGAGGCTTGGCTAAATAAGAAAAATATTTAATGGTGCAACTATTTTTACTGGGTGGGTAACACTTCTGGATCAGGACAGGTTCATGAAAGCAATATAGAATGGTCAAATTTCACTGAGTCTTTTCATCTTTTTTGTTGTGCCTTAGTATAGGAAGAAATTTAAGGACAATATTTGCAGAAAATTATTTTCTGAAGAATGGTGCTAGTTAGCCCAGGTGTTTAGGTGGGTCCTTTATTAAAATATTGGTTCTTCTTCTAGGGACACCTATGTGGCTCACTCAGTAAACTGACTCTTGGTTTGGGCTCAGGTCATGATTTCAGGGTCCTGGGATTGAACCTTGCGTCAGGCTCCACACTCAATGAGTAGTCTGCTCGAGGACTCTCTCTCCCCCTCCCTTTGCCCCTTCTCTGTCTCTCTCTCTCAAATAAATAAATAAATCTTTAAAAAATAATCCTGGTTCTTAGTGCTTTTAGTAGTTAAACTGTATGCTCTGAAATACAGATGTTTCCAGGTCTCTAGGATCTAAAACCAGAACTGCAACATGCATTGTTCAAAAGGTTCACTGCACAGGGATGCCTGACTAAAAGAGCAAGCTTAGGACTTTTTTTTTTTTTTTTTAAGATTTTATTTATTTATTTGACAGAGAGAGACACAGCGAGAGAGGGAACACAAGCAGGCGGAGTGGGAGAGGGAGAAGCAGGCTTCCCGCAGAGCAGGGAGCTCGATGTGGGGCTCGATGTGGGGCTCGATGTGGGGCTCGATCCCAGGACCCTGGGATCATGACCTGAGCTGAAGGCAGACGCTTAACGACTGAGCCACCCAGGCGCCCCAAGCTTGGGACTTAAATCCAGCCTACATCTGTTCACCAAGATGGAATCCCCAGCACTGGTCTGCTCCTTTTCTGTTTCATATGAAGACTTTTTCCTGATCTGCAACAGCCCTGTTGAAATCATTTGACATTATCAACTGCCACTGTCATTATTGACAGCATGAATTAGTTAAATTCCAAAGACTCAGAATAACCAGAAATCGGCTTTTACAGAGAGAAGCAGTATTATTCTGTAACCAAGTTATGAGTTTTAGTTTAAGAAGATTTTTTTTTTATTAATCAGAAACTTGCTTTCAGTACAATTAAAGCAAATAAATGCAGCAGAGAAGGGGATCACAAATTGTGCCCAGGATTTATTTTTCTTAAAACTCATTATAAGATGGTATCTACTAGATTGTCATTTTTATAGCATACCAATTTATTCATATTTCTTTGTGATTTAATAAAAGCATATTTTATGTAGAAAAAATTGCTGTGGAAACCTTAGTTTCCTGGGTAATCATCATGCAGAATATTTATTTGTGATGTTATAATACTGAATGAAAACCCAAGTTTTCTAGTCTTGAACATCTTTTAATTGAAGACACCTGGACTTCTAGTGGGCTAACACACATAAGCAGCTTTAGCCTATTTCAGTGAAAGCAAATCCACATCCTTTCAGTATTTTTCAGAGCAGGCTAATTATAATATTAGGTTGATATACTTAAAAGGCAAAAAGTAATAATGGAGAAGACACACCATAAGGTAGAAGAATCAGACAATGTGGGCTTGTAAGTATGAGAATGGCCACCAGGGATGTAGTTAAAGGTGGAGTCTCACAAACCTAGGTAGATGGGGAGAAAAAAATGTCAAATTGGTGCATAAAGATAATAAGCACCATAACTATTTTACACTCGAATGTAACAATCAGTTTTTATTTTATTTCCTACCTTGCACATCATTCCAGAGTACAGTGTTCAATTCTATTTTCACCCATTAAATAATGTACTTTCATAGATGCTTTGAGATCCTTAGATGAAAGGTACTAAGTGCAAATTAGTGTCATCTAAAAGCTGTCTTAATGACTTCATAAGCAAGAGTGGAATGGCTTCCAATTTAGTTCTAAATAGGTGTAAATCATTCCATGTGAAGAACCAAGTGAATTAATTGCCGAAGAATAGTTCAGCATGCACCAAATCTATTAGGATACTTGAACACAGCTGCAACTCAGAGGATAAACTAGATTAGAATACTGTTTGCAGAAAATAGCAAATCGAAGCCCTCTTTGAGGCAATTAACAAAATCAGAGCATCCTTTGAAGCAAATAAGCATGAAAAATGCCTTTCTTACTCTGATTTTTCCAATTGCCTAATTTTGCTACTGTCTTGAGTGTCTTAGATTATGTTCAAAGCCCAACACAACAGAGTTTCTGTCATACAGATGAGATTTTGTTTTGATGTGAACTAAACAACCATAGCTAAATGCACATTTTCAACCATAGCAATGATGAATATGAACTATTACAGTAACACCCACTACAGCTTGACTCACTGGTAGCATTACCCATCCTATTCTACTTACATTTTTTTCCATTGATTGGGTTGGGGGTGTGAGAAGATTGAGGGAAAACTAGAAAACTTTATTAACAAAACAATAACATAATATTTGCATCTGTAGATTGGGATATAGAGTATCTTTATATACATTTTCTTAATTGTATATAGCTATCTTATGAATTAGTAGGGTAGATATTATTTTTTCTGTATTTTAAAGAGAAGACAACAATAATCCATATATATTAATTAAGCTGTGCAGTATCAAATAGAGAGTTGTACATCAGGGACTTAGCCTGTTTTTTTCCCCCCCAAAACCTGTCTACTAACCCAAGCTACAATAAAACTTCCTTTCTTAAAAATTTTGTAGTTATTTTTTTTGTTGCTAACGGATATTTCAGCTACTCCACATTGGGGGAAAAAAACCCCTTAGATATAATGTTTTGCCATGGAATTTATATATTTCATATATTTATTTCTATATTAAAATATATATTTTGTTTCAAATCAGAAACTCACAAGTACTTTACAAATATAAATGCTATTCTGTAGATGGAGGTAAATAATTCTTGCATTAATACCAGACAAACAAAAACCTCAAAACATCCTATTTGTCCTTTCTTTTCTACATCTAGGAATGCATAAGAATTGAGAGATATGGGAAGAAAGAATATGTCTCAGTCATAAAATGCAGGTCATTTTGTCTCTGAGTTTGAAACATTGGTGAAGCCTAAAGGCAACCCAGCTTCCACTGACCTCCTAAAATATTTCTAGGAGGAAAAATAAAGAAAAAATGAAGTAGAAAAAGACAGGCAAAATGTCCACATGGGAACAAATAAGAATGTTTGTAGTAATGTTAGTTTATTTTTTTTTTAAGATTTTATTTATTTATTTGACAGAGAGAGAGACAGCGAGAGCAGGAACACAAGCAGGGGGAGTGGGAGAGGGAGAAGCAGGCTCCCCGCTGGGCAGGGAGCCCGATGCAGGGCTTGATCCCAGGACCCTGGGATCATGACCTGAGCCGAAGGCAGACGCTTAACGACTGAGCCACCCAGGCGCCCCATGTTATTTATCGAAAATCTTATATGCTATAAATTGTTGCCTATTCTGAGCCATGTGGCCAGGAGTGTGCTACTGAAATTTGAACTAGATACAGCCTATATCTGTCAGAATGGGCTAAATAAGTTAGACTGCAATATTATAATTTTCAGTGGCTGGAAATCATTTTATATTTTGCACATGGTAGATGGAGGAACTTTGTTCATCATAGTCACTAAAAGATCCGGAAAGACAGAGCAGCAACCATGTTGAATGTTACACAGTGTTAGAGGGAAAAGAGAATGCTTTAGAAGGTCTCAAACCAAATAGAAAATGATGTATCATATCTGCTCATAACACTTCCTTCCGCTCGTTATACTTCCTGGGATCCTGGTAACTGGCTTGTCATAGAAATATTTGGTAGGCAGTGCTAATGTTTATAACACAACAATACTTTTCTATCAATTTTGAGTCTGAAGAAGTATTGGAATTTTAGAGATCTAAGATTTAGATAAGACTTTCCAAATGAGTAGGTCACTCACTTCTGAGCCACTCCTAGGGCTATGTCTTTTATGTGTCAGCACAGTTTGCCACCTACATTCATAAACCTACATAAGTAATACTTTACAAGATATACTCTGCACTCCCGAGTCCCTGAAATGTTGTTGATAAATAGTAGAACACTTGATATTCTTGACACGTGATGGAGTAAAGGCTCCAAGAAGAAGAGAACTTCTGTACAGCTCTTCTACTTAATGCAATCCTGCAATAGAATTTAACTTCTATTAGACTTGCTTCTCACAGCCCTCTTATCCCTAGGTGTTCATATGAAAACTGAGATTCTTACAAACAAAATATTCTAGGCTTCAGGGTGAATTTTCAAAATCCTGCATAGGCAAGGCACATACAAAACCTGTTAGTTTATTGCATTTTGGATACATGTTGCCTCTGCAGTGTTTGGAACATTCACCCCTTCAGGTTAGCACATTCATTAAAAAACATCTCATGAGTGTGATATGAACTCAAATTTGAGCACACAGATTTGAATGAATAAAAAGGCACTTACAGAGCCAGATAATAGTCACATTCATAGGTCTGTGATTTTTCAACCTAGCTCTAGGCCAACATAATTTCACACAGTGTAACAGAATGAATAGTAAACTTATTACCTAATCTTTAAGACAGCACAATATCAAATTTAATTTAGGCCAGATGTGTGTGTGTGTGTTTTAAATCTTCAACCGATTTCTGAATTTTAATATGTTTTTCTTTGCTGGTGATTTTTTTAATCTAATATCTGCTTTTACACCAAAGTCCAGGGAAGAACCTATTAAATGTTTAACTATTAATTATATAACACCCAAATATAATTATGCATGAATTATTTTAATTCATTATATTTAAATTAATCTTTTAAAATTGTAACTTTTTTTTTTAAGATTTTTTATTTATTTATTTGACCCAGAGAGACACAGCGAGAGAGGGAACACAAGCAGGGGGAGTGGGAGAGGGAGAAGCAGGCTTCCCGCCGAGCAGGGAGCCCGATGCGGGGCTCGATCCCAGGACCCTGGGATCATGACCTGAGCTGAAGGCAGACGCTTAACAACTGAGCCACCCAGGTGCCCCAAAATTGTAACCTTTTATGGCAGGTTTTTGTCAATATCGATACCTATGTCTGAAAATGCTCAAAGCGGGTGTTGTGTTTTACAGTGCTAATGCATTCAGAATGATCAGTTTATGACAAATACTTCACAAAACCTTCCATATAGTTTGGGGAATCCATTAATATATATGAAGACTACTATTATATATCAGAGATTATTGGAAAAATCCTATTTTTACATTATTAAGTGAAAGGATGTAAAATAAAATAAAAATTATTCTTTAGAGCTGTTATATTCTTTTGACCTGACTACATATTCCATATTCTTTTTACTATGTTTTAATTTTTATCTACACAAATATTGGCTGGTGAAGTTTCCAACCTCTACTCTACTTTTCCATGCTACTCTATTACCTGAAAATAACAAGCTTTGTATAGATAGCACTGTCAATATTATCTAGCAATCAGTATCTATCACATTAAATAAATGTGAGACTAATTGCATTTCCCTTATGGACTGTCCGTCTGTCTTCCAGAATTTTGGTAATCACTTTTGCCTGCTATATTTTCCAGTAAGATTTATTTTATACCATGAAACTATATTCTAAGCTTTTTCTTCTCCATTTCACACTCATTTCTTTTTCTAAAAAATAGAGATTTATGGGCTCACTATATTTATATTTATAATTTCTCTCTCTCTCTCTCTCTCTCTCTCTATATATATATATATATAATCGAGGTTGAGGACTTATGTCAGTTGTCTTATAACAAGTCTACCTAATTTCATCTAGAATTCTTTTCTCTCATCTATTCACTCATTCAGCAAATATTAACTATTTTAATCCAGGAACTCTACTTGATACTGAATATTAATCTATAAACAGGACATGGAAGTAAAACCTAGTGAAGGATTCAGATTAAGCAAATAAGCAAATAAGAGTTTTGTTATGGTGTAGGGAAACTGCACTGTGTTGATAGCATTCAGGAGGGGTCCTTGCCAAGATTTTGGAGATGAGGGAATACTCCTAAGAGATACTGATGTCTATGCTAAAATACAAAAGCTAGGGAAGTATGAACCAGACAAAAGGGCTACCTTCCTGTGTGTGTGTCTGTGTGTGTCTGTGTGTGTTTAAGAGAGAAGAGTGTGCATGTGTGTATGTTAGGTGTTATTAGGGTAGGGAGCAAAGGAAGTAGAAATGCAAAGTGAGGCAAAAGTGGGAGGAAAGAAGTGTATTTCAGAAATAGGATATAGCTTTCAATGAACTAGGAGCAGTTTGATATGGCTAAGATAATACTGGAAAATGCCTAGAATATTGTTTGGCATCAAAAGTGGATTGCCCATGAAGCTAAGGAAAGTTCATTTCCTAGAGCCCTCTTTTGTATTGGAATCTTCCAAAGCCCTGGGAAGGACTGTAGCAATGTGCTTAATTACATATGTAAAACTTAACTTGTGAAGATCAGGGATTTTACCTCAATTGATGAAGTCTACTGTGTCTTTCTACACTTTCTCCTATGTCAGGAGACATTGGAGAGGCCACCTAAAAGGAACTTGAGTTGAGGATTCATTTGATCGAGGTATAGTGGGATATTTTGATGTGATTCACAATTACTTCTATGTGGCATAGTTATTTTTTAGTTTTTCCCATGAGACTATCATCCAGGAATGTTTCTACTGGGTAATGAGGAGTGGATTAAAAAAATGCATTGGAAAAACATTTAAATTTCTGGCTGATTAGACATGAAACAATGACAGTAACACAGATAATAAAAAGCCACTAAATATGATACCACTGAAAAAAGACATTGATTACAAATTGTTTAATGGTATCCTCAGTTAAAAGAACAAAGACTTGATACCAAACAGATCATATCTGAAATAAAATTGATAGAGCTTTTTCCAAATTTGATAACAATTCTAAAGTATTTTCAGTACTAAACTATTAATGAATTTCTATGCTGAAATATGTTTTCTTAAACTAGTAAAGTGAAGCCTGAACAGTGTTGCTAAAGGAAAATTGGAAATAATCTTTCTCTTTTCTCTATAGAAAATGTAACAAAGTAATTGTCCTGTAAGAGGCAAAAATATCTTATCACTTTGTAGAAAAAGAGCATTATAGAGGTGAATCATACATTAACTAAAAAAATATATTTTTCTGAAATTTGGATATTTCTAATATTTGTCAGGTTTTAAAAATTTGTAATTTATTTTTGTCTGAATTTTGTTCTTCCAATTTTTTTATTCTTTTTTCTTATCAGAGAAGGGATAGTGCTGAAATTGTATGAAGCCCCTCAAAGTCCTGGATCTTCCCCTGCCCGGCAAACAGTTGTGCTAAAAAAATGGTAGCTCTTTCTTTTTGAAGACCAGGTTAATTCACTAAATCCATTAATTCTTTCTTCAGTGTCTCAGGCTCAATATTCTCTCCTTACTGAATTTTTATGGTCATTTTGGCGCTGACCTCTAGCAATTTCTCATTGTAGGACTATTGTGGTTTGCATGCACTTTGCACTTGATACTTACTTATTGACAATGGCAAACTCATAAACACAAGTCTGGATTCTCCAAGTCTAAGAAAATTTCAGATTGAACTTCACCATTACTACTTTTCAAAGGCAATCTAAGCACTTGAATTATTTCCAAGTTCTCTTCTCCTCTCTGCCCCATAATCCTGGTTATTTCATCCTTATTAATCTTTTTCAGTGTTGATATAGTTGTATCTTTGTCCTTGACCCTGAGTTTCAAGTAAAAATCATCTTTTTACAAGAAATCTGGTAAAAACCAATATCATCATTTCATTTCATTGTCGATACAGAATTCTGACAATTGAATCATTTACTTTTATTTGATCATATAATATTTCATTAACTCTGTCTACTGTTTGGTTCAAGCCCTCATGCTCCTTGTCATTTTCCAATAGACTACCTCTAATTGATTTAGAATTTTGCTATTTGAAGTTGACATTCATTTGGATTTTGAAACTACATCTTCTAAGTAAAGGGTAGAGTTTTTGTTTTTGTTTTAGTTTTTAAAGAGAGAGGGGCCTCCCAAAATAATGTTTCTTTAAATCAATCTGTTCCTTTATTTACTTGTATTTAAAATAACTAATTGACACTAAAATGTGGAACCCTATTATGAAAAAATGAACAAATGTTTCTGTGTTGGTATTACTTGATATACATATTTGAAGGGAACAGAATAGGAGAAGATATTTGCAAATGACCTATCGGATAAAGGGTTAGTATCCAAAATATATAAAGAACTTCTAAAACTTAACAACCAAAAAACAGATAATCCATTTTAAAAAATGGGCAGGCGACATGGATAGACATTTTTCCAAAAAAGACATACAGATGGCCAACAGATGCATGAAAAGATGTTCCACATCACTCATCATCAGGGAAATACAGATCATGCATTTTCAAAGTTGGGAGCGGACTTAAATGTCCACATCCAATTAGATAGTTGTTTTCTGTTTTTAACATGGCATTTTCTCACTCACTGCCAGTCTGTTCCTGTGGAGACAAAGTTAGAGTGTCTATTTCATAGTATGGCATTTCTGATCCTGAGAGTCTTAATTAACAGATTAGTCCTCTGAACACCAAAGAAGACTACTGCTTTTTCTATTTCACCAACTTTCAAATATTTTAAAATCACTATTAACCAGCTCTGTAGTATTCCTTTCTCTAATTTAAGCAATCTCAATTCCTTCATTATTCTTTATATGGCATAATAGTCAAACAACTTAGGTTCATTCTCTCCATTCCAGTAGATTTAAATCCCCTTTAGGATAGGGATGATTGACCTATCTTTTCAGTATTTCCAAAGCACAATTACACTGATACTTATCATTTGTATGATCTTTATGCCCTACAAATAACTTGCATTTACATTGTCTTTTTTAATAGTAACAGTAAAAGGAAGTAGGTATATTCCCATTTCTCAGGGATGAAAACTGCACTTCAGAAAGGTTAAATGATTGACGAAATTCATAATTCTAGGTATAGAGCCTTGACTTATCCTCTGACATTGCATCCAGAGAGCATCCCATTATACTATCTCTCCTTACCGTGTTTATTTATAAAATATATAATCACTGTTAAAATATACTAGATTTTCTCTCATAAACATGATTTATTAACCATAAAATCAGCCACAAGTTAAACATAAAAGTAACCCTGTACTCTCGGGATGAATCTATAAACTACCAGTAACGATGATGAGAGTTACTAAACATTTAGTGCACAATATTTAAAGGGTCAAAATATTGGAGGAAAATTTTGATGAAAGAATTTCTCAGTCATTTTAATTAAAATGTGAAAAACTTGGTAGGGTCAGATATTTGTGTCATTATTTAAAGTACAGCTTACATTATTCACAATAGCTATGGCCTTTTATCATTTTTTGAATATTGAAATATTAAAAGAATTAAATGGTTGGGAAAGTGTCTGCTCTTCATTATTATTTGATTAGCCTATTCTTACTGTCATGATAATGGATGAATATGATATGTTGTGGAACATCATGTCAAAAACAATTCCAACATTGCCTCTGAAGCCAAAATTCCTTTTTCTAATAATACTTAATGGTCTAGTTAGGAGATATTTTACTATTCTTCCTGTGTGTGTGTGTGTGTGTGTTTTATGTTATTCTAATAGAGATTTTTTAATTATTTAAGTAGATTTTTTTTTAACCCAAGAGAGAATACCATTGGCATTTAACTTGCCTCTTTTTTTTTCTCCACATCTTCTATCCCTTTAAGTAAGGAACTTAAGTAAGGCTGTTGGCAGCCTTTTCTGTGTATGCTTATATGATAGAAAATGAAGGTGTTTCAGGGACACCTGGGTGGCTCAATCATTAAGCGTCTGCCTTTGGCTCAGGTCATGATTCCAGGGTTCTGAGATCGAGCCCCGCATCTGGTTCCCTGCTCAGTGGGGAGTCTGCTTCTCCCTCTGCTTGTGCTTGCTCTCTCTCTCTCTGACAAATAAATAAATAAAATCTTAAAAAAAAAAAAAAGAAAATGAAGGTATTTCAACCTGGGTTAGGAAAATTGTGGAATATTTTAAATGTTGGCATTTTAAAAATAGCACTTTCAACACAAAAGAATAACAATAGGATATAATAGTATTATTTACAACACACATTTAATATGTGTATGTCTTTGTTCAGTACAGGAAAAACAAACTACTCAAGATATTGAAAACCCAAAGGGATTTTTATACATGGGATTAGTTGCTTATACAGTTGTTGGATATGCTCTATACGGAGCCTCCAGGTTATGGCTAGAAACATATTTCAGATCTCTTCTTCCAGGGAACTAAAGCTGAAATAAGGAGATGGAGAAACTACCACTGGGAAGTTCTGACCATTTTATCCTCCTACTGCTTTCCATTTTTTTTATCTACCATGTTATTACTTGCTAGAGTAATGCAAACATCCAAATCAGGTCTGAACCTGAACCTCTCTTCATTAAAAAAACTACTAGAAATTGTCCTCTCCAAAAAGTGACCCATTGAACTGTTTTCAGTATATTGCTTTTCTTCATATGAAATAGTCTATACAGTCCTCCTGTTCTCAGTGTATCCCTAAATCGGAAGCCCTACAGGATACTGGTTTTGCTTCTCCTATAATATTCAACCTGGTATATAAAGCCATGTGCACCTGGAGCACTGTATAAATAATAAATAATAATATTTATGTCCTTCAGGGGAAGACTGGAAACTTTTCTACTTTAATTGAGTTCTTCTGTTTGTGCTTTTGATGTTTTATTTATTGTGTGCTTTGTTGGAGGGATTTTTCTGTTTATTGTGTGGTTCCTGTTCTGTTTCAGCACTGGAAATAGCTCCTGTCTTGTGTTGCCCTTTTCTTTGAAATTTTGTTTAATTTCTGTCAGATGAAGGTGCTTTGGAGGCTGGAGGGCACTTGTGTCAATAAATTAAGGATATAAAAAATGTCGTCTGCCACTTTTTCACCGACTCTACAACATTTATCAATGTATCAGGAAAAATTACTTTAGTCACAATTTCCTCACCAAGAAATTTATTTTCTTGTTTTTCTCTGATGACCTTCCAATTTTTAGGTGTAATCAAATTGTAGTGAAAGCCAGTAAATTATACACATGTTATGGTTAAGTTTGAACTCTGGCCACTGCTAGAGCATTCCGGCCAAGGCTCAACAGCCCTAGAGACAAAGTGGGGAGTGGGACAAAACCTCCCTTTCAGGGCGCATCTGTGACCAGGAACTGCATGCCTTTATCTTCCAGTTGGGATAAGCTGCACAATTTCAACTGCAAATCGCTAAGCATGAACAATGCCAAGAGGTGAGATCATAAAACCTGTGGACCAGGTGGTATTTTACTACTATAGCTTCCTGGCAAGCATGTAGTCAATCCATCAGTTCATGCAGCCCATCATAACTGAGGGAGAAACCAGGGAAGGGATCTACTTTAGTGTCATAGGAACAAACTTCATGTCAGAGAGATGTGAGGTAGTATCTGAGCTCTACCATGTGATTTAGGGCATTTTACTTACTTTGCAGACTTTCAGTTTTCTCATCTACAAAATCATGGAAAAAAAACATCTTAAAATGCTGTAGGAGGATTGAATAAGATGACATATATAAAGTGATTAGCACACAGTTAATGTTAAGAAATGGTATTATAATATCCTATTAATAATGGGCAGTCTTCCTGTTCATTAACTATACTCATCACTTTGGGTGGGTGCCAGACTAGTCAAAGTTATACTCCCTGAGGGAACTCTGGAAGACTTGCACTTTCTATTTCTGATGGAGGAGCATCCATCTGCTTTGGGATCTTAATAACCATGTGTAGGAACTCTAATTAAAAAAAAAGTGATAACTGGTGTTCTCTTTATTGAATCGCCTTCCTATTCAAATACATTTTTGAGGGTATATTATGTGCTCAGCATTGTGCCAACTATTGAGTCTCTAAAGATGAATAAACTTGTGCTCCTCTTTTGAGAAATCCAGATATGTGAATAGATTGATTTCAGTGCAACATAACCTAAAATAAAAGGCAAAATACACAAAATAGAGATGAGAGCCACCAAACCTTTAGTGGAAGTACAGAGCAGAGGAACCTACAGACAATGCCAAGATTTACCTCAGGAAGCACAATGATTTTTTTTTTTTTGTCTTTTTTAAATCACTAGGCCAGGACAGTTTTGGGTAGGAAACATCCAGGATGAGAATGAGGGAAGGAGACGTTACCTCCTGCTAATTTGTTATATGGTGAATAATGGCATATTAGAAATGAGAATGCAATGGGAACTTAAGCATGGCTATGTAATACAGTTAGGAGTGTGAGTTATAAAGTCAGCACAACAAGATTTCTCTCTTTTGCTCTTTTCTAGCTGTATTCTTGATCTCTTTCTGTTCAAGTTTTTGTTTTTGTTTTTTGCATAGTTAATTTGGCAGGGGCATTGTGAAGATTAAAGGGAGTGATTTTTTTTAATGATTAATAGAGGACTTGCATATAGTAGGTATTCAAAAAAGCTGATTGTTATTCATATTGAAAAAAAATAATCCAATATTATGAACTATACACAATTCAGGGGAAAAAACATACCAAAGTGCAAAAAATATCTAAGATGTTAAGATATGTTCTGTCTTCTACCTTAAATAACTAAATTATTTCTTTAGATTGCCACCTCAGTGTGTATTAAAACCTACATAATGTCCTAGAAGAGGTAGTATGATTTTCAAATGATATCCTGGCAGAGTATACATTATCTAAACACATGGTTTCTCTTTTTGTGGCGTGAAATCTGGTTCGTTCAGTTCAACTCTGTGAAATGGTTAAAAAGAAAAAAAAGGGAACAGTGATAATTACTCACTAACTTGAATTAATGTGACTGCATTATGCTTTAATAACTACAGTTTACTCATGTCTCCCCTGTAATAATTCAAAATTAATTTTATTTTATGCTTGCAAATGATCAGTTTATTTATAAAGGTTAGCCATCTTTCTTAGCAAAGTTACTCCTTTCTCATTACTTTCTGGATTGTGCTAATGAAAGCAAGCCGATGCAGACAGTTTTATTTCTCCTGCTTTTGGTGTGGAAGGAACAGCATCCGTCTGCAGACAACTGGATTTGGGGCCTGGAAATCTGATTCCAGTCTCAGCCATTTGCAATATATATATGCACTTTAGTGTCTCCTAGCATCTCCAGTGGAGGGGACAAAACTGTCCTGGGGGTTAGTACATAAGCACTCCAGACTCTCCCAAGGAGCTATGCAGTCCATCTCCTTAGATTGTAGTAATAGTGTATAGGGCTTTTTGTATGCCAGTCACACTTCGAAGTGTTTTACACTTAATACTTACAGTGACTCTAGAAAGTAGGTGCTGTTATTATCCTCATTTTATAGGTGGAGAAACTGAGTCACAAAGAGATTAAGGAACTTGCCCAAGATCATGCAGCTATTAGAAGTTAAAGCTGTTATTCAAAGCCAGTCTGCTGGCTCCAGAGTCTGTCATCCAAAACACTAACCTGTATGGCTCCTCAATATACAGGACCCACAAAGCATTCTATAATTTACAGGTGATCATGTTTCCCTATTTTAGATGAAAATCAACACAGTTCAATAGAGTAACTTCTTACCTTTTAGTAATTTGCAAACTAGTAATTATCCTCTCTATGGCCTATTTTCACTTTTTGTTTCATTGGATGCCCAGTTACACTATTTTAATTTGATTATGCAGACCCTCTATTTTATAAAAATAATCTCCAATTTTTCATGCCTATATGTTCTTCATTCCCAAGCACAGAAATGCTTTATAACTTGGAAGATTATTTATCCTTTCTGGGGCTCAGTTTCTCCATCTGTACATAAAAGACAGAGGTATAACTTAAATCTCTAAAGACTTTTCAACTCTAAACATTATCCTTCTGTAGTTTCATAAGAGTGTAATTGAAGTCTCATATTGTTTTGCTTTTGATATTTATCCATCCCAGAAAATTAAGTTCTTTGTTTTGTATGTATTAAATTTTAAGTAAGTCTCCCATTGTATTTTGTAATGATCTAAATTCTAATATAGTGACCTTTTAAAAATTATTTTAATTAGGCACTGAAGTTAAAGAGTTACTCTAATACAGCCACACAGGAAATTTAAATCATAATGCTCTGAAACATTAAATGTTGTAAAACAGACCTGAAAATGCCTGGACAATATCAGGTGGCATACAAGATCTACTGGGCAGGCTGCTTAATAAGGCATTGTAAAGAAATTGTAATAAAAAGAATGGCTACACTGTGCAATGATCCCTCCCACTTCTTAAGAGACATGTGAGGTCATGTTCTCAGAAGTAAGTGCTAGGAGGAAAGAAAGAAAGAGTATATTGCCCTTCACAAGCTTCCCCTTCTTAGATAGTTCATGAGTGAGTAGAATTTCTATCACTCTACCTCAGCCATGCATGAGAACATATACTACAGGGCTATAAGCTTCCTGGTGCACCCTTAAGGATAACAGGGTCGTGGATGACCTGGATTAGCAGAATTTGGAAGGGAATGTTCAGGCATATTGCAAGAATTTGCAGAGCAGTAGGGATCTGGAAACAGACTGTTGGCAGTTCTTCTCCCTTTATTAATCATTGTAAGTATGGCAGATGGTCCTTATGTTATTATCCAAGAGACATGGGGGCAGTGGTATGGAGAGAAAGGTCCTCCTCTTCTACTGTCCTCATTCAAGAAAGTGAGCTATTACCTTGATATTTAGATGGATAAATCAAAAGCTTTTATTGAACAATTAATTTATTGGATTTCGCTTATGTTCTAGATACTATTGTAGGTGGTGGCGATAGAGCTGGGAATCAAACCTTTACCTTCATGGAGTTTATATCCGAATTGTGGTAAGAAGATGATAGATAAAATAAGTAAAACATGTAATACATTATTTATTTATTTATTTATTTATTTATTTATTTATTTTTATTTTTATTTTTATTTTTTTTAAAGATTTTATTTATTTATTTGACAGAGAGAGACACAGTGAGAGAGGGAACACAAGCAGGGGGAGTGGGAGAGGGAGAAGCAGGCTTCCCGTGGAGCAGGGAGCCTGATGCGGGGCTTGATCCCAGGATCCTGGGATCATGACCTGAGCTGAAGACAGACGCTTAACGACTGAGCCACCCAGGCTCCCCGTAATACATTATTTATATTCACTGTCAGCAAATTAGGGCTTGTGAACCAAATCTGCTCTACCTCCTGTTTTTGTAAATAAAGTTTTATTAGAACACAGGCATGCTGGGGCGCCTCAGTGGCTCAGTTGGTTGAGTATCCAACTCCTGATTTCAGCTCAGGTCGTGATCTCAGGGTCGTGGGATCAAGCCCTACATTGGGCTCCATGCTCGGTGGGGAGTCTGCTTGGGTTCTCTCTCTTGGTCTCCCTCTGCCCTCCTGCTTGTGCACTCTCTCTCTCTCTAGAATAAATAAATGAATCTTAAAAAAAAAAAAAAAAAGACACAGGCCTGCTCCTCCATTTTCCTGTTGTCTATGGCTGCTTTTGTGCTACAATATCAGTGTTGAGAAGTTGCAACAAAGACTATCTGGCCTGCATCTGTCCTTTTACAGAAAATGTCTCTGACATCAGGATTAGATAGTAGTAAGTAATATGGATAGAAATAAATGCAGGAAGGGGAAGAGGAACAAGGTGTTCTTTTAGATAGTGTGACCAGAGGACAAGTCACTGAGAAGGTCATGTTTCTGTAAAGCTGTAAGGAGGTGAAAGAGCAAGTTGTAGAGCTTTTAAGGAAAGAGCATGCTGGGCAGAGAGAACAAGTTCACAAGCTCTGAGATAGGAAAGAGCTTGGAATATTCTATAAACAGCAAAGAGGCCAGGATTGCTGGAGCAGAGTAAGGGAGAGAGAGCTAGGAGATCAAGTAATGGGGTAGAAGGTGTCAAGTAGTCATGTAGGGCCTTGGAGGCAATTGTATTCAGAGTGATTTGCAAACCTTTGGAGGGTTTTGACCAAGTGACTATTTGACTTATATTTTAACAAGATTTTCTCATGTCACTGAGTTGAGAGCTCACTAATGGGAACAAGGCTAGAGCAGGCTGAACTTTTAGTGAATGTACTAAGGAACCATGCATGAGAAGATGGTGGCTTGGAAAACAGGAGTGGAGGTGATTAAAAAAATCGCAATGATAATGATCAAGACCTGATTTCCAATTAAATGCTACTTTTACTTAGTTTAGGGCAATGGAGTGATGTCATTTTGAAATAGAATAAAATATTTTCTGTTACTTTTATGCAAATGTATTTGTGTTGTAAAACTTTTGCTTTATATCCAAATGCAAGGCTAGTCATAAGACGTTTACTAATTAGGACTTAAAGGTGTTTTTGTTTGTTCATTTGTTTTCCATAAGAAAGCTGTGATTTGAATATCCCCTTGTGAACATGCAGGCAGTCTGAAAAGGGGGTGAAAAACCAACTAAGTTCCTTTACACTCTCTTCCTTTTACTTTTCTTTAATTATCAGTGAGAAATTCAGCAATTTAAAATAGGATTCTCCATCACTAAGATGAATTAGCAAGGTTCCACTGTAATAATTTCCCATTAAAATCCATGAAGTTCAGGTTTTACACGATGAGTTCAGAGATGGCTACACAAACGCATTGCTCTGCAGGCAGTCCGTTCAATCTAACGTAAAAGCTATCATGGCTGGCGCACCTGGGTGGCTCAGTCGTTAAGCGACTGCCTTTGGCTCAGGTCATGATCCCAGAGTCCTGGGATGGAACCCCACATCGAGCTCTCTGCTCCACAGGAAGCCTGATTCTCCCTCTCCTCTGTCTGCTACTCCTCCTGCTTGTTCTCTCTCTCTCTGTCAAGTGAATAAATTAAAAATAAATAAATAAATAAATAAATAAATAAATAAATAAAAGCTATCATGGCTTTTAAAACTTACCTGCAAGAAAAGCTGGAAACCACAGTCTGAGCAATAAAGCCCTGAGTTTTAGAAAGGAATACTGAAAAACAAGAAGGAAAATAGGAAGAGTGTATTCATTCCAGTGTGAGCTTTGGATAGTTGTGTGAGAAAGGCATCTCAACAGTAGTTTTCTAGGCTGTTGACTTGAAGGATCAACTAGTCGAAAATGGGTTATGCTGCTGCAGAGTCATTGATGGTCACCACTTCGACAGAAACCTAGAGAAAACACATTTAGAAGAATGGAAATTAGCATAAAAGAAATTGAAAGCCAAATTATAGCACTTGGCATTTGAGAGTAGAGGGGAAAAACAAAGTCTGCCAGATTCAGTGTCCTAGAGAGAATATTCTGAGAGAAAGAAAGCCCTGCGAGATTATTTAGCTTTTCACGGAAGGAAAGAAGAAAGACTTTCTACAGAATGCCTTTTTAAAAAAATCATCCCATCTTTCTCCTTTCTCCACACCCTCGCCAACACCTGTTATTTCTTGTGTTGTCAATTTTGACCGTTCTGACTGGTGTGAGGTGATATCTCATTGTAGTTTTCTTTTCTATTTCCCTGATGATCAGTAATGTTAAGCACCTTTTCATGTGTCTGTTGGCCATCGGTATGTCTTCCTTGGAAAAATGTCTATTCATGTCTCTGCCCATTTTAATTGGGTTATCTGTTTTTAGGGTGTTGAGTTTTATAAGTTCTTTATATATTTTGGATACTAACCCTTTATCAGATGTCATTTGTAAGTATCTTCTCCCATTCCGTAGGTTACCTTTTAGTTTTGTTGATTGCTTCCTTGGAGAAAGAGGAACTCTGTTGCACTGTTGGTGGGAATGCAAACTGGTGCAGCCACTCTGGAAGACAGTGTGGAGGTTCCTCAAAAAGTTAAAAATAGACTACTCTATGATCCAGCAATTGTACTACTAGGTATTTACCAAAGAATACAAAAATACTAATTCAAAGGGTACATGCACCCCAATGTTTATAGCAGTGTTATCTACAATAGCCAAATTATGGAAACAGCCTAAGTGTCCATCAACTGATAATGGATATATATATATAATGGAATATATTATTCAGCAATAAAAAAGAATGAAATCTTGCCATTTTTAATGACATGGATGGAGCTAGAGAGTATTATGCTAAGCAAAATAAGACAGTGAAAGACAAATACCATATGATTTCATTCATATGTGGAATTTAAGAAACAAAATAAATGAGCAAAAGGAAAAAAATAAAAGGGAAAAAGAGAGAGAGAGGCAAACCAAGAAACAGACTCCTACTATAGAGAATATCTGATGGTGACCAGAGGGCTGGTGGGGGGTGGGGCACGGGTGAAGTAGGTGATGGAGATTAAGGGGGGCCCTTGAGTGAGCACCAGGTGTTGTATGGAAGTGTTGAATCACTATGTTGTACACCTAAACTAATATTACACTATATGTGAACTAACTTGAATTTAAATAAAAACTTAAAAAAAAAATAAAACAACAGAGGGAAGGAAGAAAGGAAACAAAAACAAAAACACACTTTTGCTCTTGTTAATTATCTCTTCTTTGTTCTTATTTTTTTCTTTTCTGCCATTTTTAGTTTATTGGATTTATTCTTTTCTAATTTCTTATTTCAGTGATAGCTCATTAAATTTTAGACTTTTCTTTTTGATATGACCATTGAAATATATAAATTCCCCTCCAAGTACTGCTTTAGCTGCAGTAAACAAATTAGCATTTGGTTCTTAAAAAAAAAAAATCATCCCATTAATTAAATTCCTTACACATTACAGGGCAGCACAGAATTTATAGAATATTTGAGATATAAGGAAAATGTGTATTTTGTTGAAACCAAGCTGGACAGAATGAATTTAATCATAGTCAAGAGATACGTAATAGCATCATACATTTTATAGATCTTTATAACTTACAAAGCATTTTCATATACATTCTCTCATAAAACCAAGGAAGTTTGTGGGTCAGAATCTTTTTCAGGGGAGAAAACTTACTCAGGGAAATTAAGTGACAAAGAATTTTGAAACCAGGATTACAACCCTGTTCTTTTTTTTTTTAAGATTTTATTTATTTATTTGACAAAAAGAGAGAGAGAGAGCGAGAGAGGCAGGCAGAGGGAGAGGGAGAGCAGGCTCCCTGCTGAGCAGAGAAGCCAATGTGGGGCTCGATCCTAGGATTCTGGGATCATGACCTGAGCTGAAGGCAGACACTTAACCGACTGAGCCACCCAGGGGCCCCAACCCTGTTCTTTTGAGTTCTAACATAGGACATTTTCAATATCCATGTTCTCTTTGACATCAATGAATTCTCTATTGTATTCAAATGAGATATTAGACTTTTTATCATCACCTAGAAATTAGAGGGAAAGAATAACTAGCCACTGCCTTTTGCACTATAATTTCCTGTTACAAGTCATTCCTGTACTATCTCATTTGCTCTTTCTGTTTTTCCCAATAAGGAAACTAAGTCTGAGATACTTGCCTAAGATGATACAGGAATGATAATGGAAATCTGCCTCTTCTGACTCCAGAGCTCTTGCTCCTTCTATTACCCATTATACCACAAAACCATGCACAAATTATATATATCTAATTATATATATATTTATGTATAATTACATACATATAACTATAATATATTTATAATTATATATATATATTATATAACTATAATATATATATAATTATATTTTACAAATTATAAATATATAAATATATTTATATATAATATTATATATATATTATTTGTATATATTTATAAATATATATATATATCCTGCCTTAAAAAACTCATGATAATGTGAACCATATGCCTGCAGATCCTAGTGACACCAACATTAATAAAATAAAATAATCCACATTACATTAAAGGTTTCCCTTAGACTGTGAATTTCTCATAGAGGAGCTGACATTTGAGCTAGGACTTGGGAGATTTGTAGTGTATTTTTATAAAACAATTAGCATACTAATAGATAAATATTAATATGGACAAAAGAATAAATGGATGGATAGATGGAAGATATTTGTAACAAGTATGAAATTCTGTTTATCTCCGTATTGAAGAAACTTTACTTGAAATGTTTGAAATCTCTGAAGCCTTTCTTTACATTCCCCTGTCTAAGCCAAGTAATGTTCTGTGCACATCCTTTGTGCTTCCATAGCATGATTTATATTAGACAGTTAGTTCTTTTGAACAAGGAATGAAATGTTGCTAATTACTCTATCTGGTACACTCTAGAGGACACATATTTGTTAAATGAATGAATAAATAGATGAAATGATTGAAACAAATGGATAAATGAATAAGTGATACAACAGTTCTATTGGGAATCATGTGCTTCCTCAAAGAACTTTGTCTTTCATACAATTTTCCCTGATATCACCACCCCAAGCAGAGTTTTGCCCTTGTGACCCTGCAATATATTATGGATGGCTCATATGAACCTGTCTATTTGATAGATAGATAGATGATAGATTAGATAGATAGGTAGATAGATAGATAGATAGATAGATAGATAGATAGATATAGTGCGTGATAGGACACTTAATTGAATAGACACCTGTCTTTTCCTTAGACCAAGTACTCCTTGAAAATAAACCCTATTTCCCATTCCTAATTTGACTACAGTATTTTGAACATAGATACTTTGTAAGTATCTGCCTTTTTAAGGCCCCATCCTTACTTTCAGCCAGATGGCTTGTTGAGATGGAACTAAGAAGTATAGTATAGCATGTGGAGCAAATGTAGCATGCCAAGACACAAAATTGTAATAAGGCATCTTTGAGTGTTGGTGGTATAGCTGGAGACTAGAATGCAATGATATTTGCTTATTGGAATCATGGTCCATAGTTCATATGGTCCATATCTTTAGGTGTGAAATCTCCAACATGAAGTACTCAGAAGGTATTTCTGTAAATTCAACCAGTTTTGATAGAATTAATTTCACCTTGTCACCTTAATTATTTATTGAAACAATGACTTTATGATAGTATAAATATTACCTGTGTCTTCTAAAATGTTTTGAGTACCTTAAAGAAAAGGGTAATGCAAATTTAAGACAGCATTATTAATTTTAAGACTCTGTAAAAAGTGTATAATTCAAAATTGTAGTTATGGTGCCATAAGGATAATTAAGCATAATCAAAATAATAAGCTTATTATTCTTAATACAGCCTGGGTCTCAATATTAAACAACTTTTCAGTTAATTTTTTGCATCTTCTAAATGCCAATGTACATATTTTATAAAGGATTTTTTATTTTTCTTCTAGAGGTTAAATGCCTATGGCAGCTTCCTCCAGAGTTGGGTTGGCTGTTTCTGCTTCATAAATCAATTGCCTTTCTCCTAGGACTGAGGGAGCCTCCAGATCTATTTATTCCATTTTGAGAGAAAAAAAATATTATTAAGGGTCTTCCAAATAACCTCACTAGTGGAAAAAAAAATGAAGTTTCTTCAAGGTCCATCAGGGAAAACCAGAGATTATACAAACATTATTTGTCAGCAAATACATATCGATCGGATAAAAGTTGTTTTACCTTCTAATTGCCACATTTCCTTACAAGGAACTTGGCAGGTCAGGGATTTGAGTTTATTGAAAGAAAATGAAACGGGTTGCAGTTTGACCTGACAGACTGCATATGGGGAAATACACAACTGAGTCGAAAGGGACTTTGGGCAATGAAAGTGATTTAGAGAACCTCTACCTCCCTAAACTTGATATTCACTTGGGAGTATTTAACAATACAAAGTGTGGAAGAGCTTAAACTCAAATACCAAAACTCATGGGTCAAGTAAAGGGTAAAGTCAACGACATAGTCCAGCTGATGTTGTGCTGTTATAATCTCACAATTCTTGTATCTTGATTCCAAAGGACAGAGGCTTTTACAATTCTTGTTTTAATCCTCATTATAATTCTCATTACCTCCTGACTGACCAATTGATTTATGGTATTAAGATTAATTTATTTTGGGCGCCTGGGTGGCTCAGTTGGTTAAGCGACTGCCTTCGGCTCAGGTCATGATCCTGGAGTCCCGGGATCGAGTCCCGCGTCGGGCTCCCTGCTCGGCGGGGAGTCTGCTTCTCCCTCTGACCCTCCTCCCTCTCATGCTCTCTGTCTCTCATTCTCTCTGTCTCAAATAAATAAATAAAATCTTTAAAAAAAAAAAAGATTAATTTATTTTTATTCAATATTTTCTAAATATCAGGTGCTGCTTTAGATGTTGGGGGTACAGAAACATATTTTTATTTGTTTATTAATATTAATATGCTTTTATTCATTTACTCATTTATTCAACATGCATTTACTTAGAACCTACTGTAATCTAGGCACTCTTCTAGATTCTGGGAATATAAAGATTAATATAACTTGGGTCTGAGCTATGAGAGCTCACAGAGCAAATATTTCTAGAGCTCACAGCGGAAGTAATTTCTAGGCAGCATGCTAAGTGTAGAAATACAGGTGTATGAAAGGTACCAAATACATTTTGAAGGAAGACTTAATGAAAGTTTCAAAGAGGTTGTAGGGCTTGAGATGGGTTTTAATGGGTGAATAGGAGTTTTCCAGGTTGACAAGGAATAGGGCAAAGGAGAATGAACAAAATATGTAAAGGCAAAGAGATATGATATTAGATTAGATTCAGTTTTCAGAGAAAGCATTCACAGTAAAAATTAGATCCCCAACAGACCAGAATACAGAATCAATAACATCAGCTGGGAATCACTCTGCCCTTTGCAATGAGGGCTGAAAACCACAGGTCTGATCTCAAGTTTAGTAATTCATTTTGCATATTTCATGACTGCTCCATTTTGCTGTGAAATAAACACATTCATATTAAAACAGACATATAGCAATGCTGACAACCAAAATGGGTACAACTTCATAAATGCAATTTTCTCTCAATGACAGCACAGACAACTTTTGGTACTTTTTACACAGACATTTTGGTTCGTGATAACAGAAGACTTCTTTCTTTCTTCCCCTGTCACCTTTCTTCCTCTCATTCTTGATCCTTTTTTGGATCTAGCTGTTATGAACAGACAGCCTGTAAATTCAGAGGCACAGAGGAATGAACCAAAGAGAATCAAGATACTTCCAGTAAACCCTCAGTCTTCTCTGATAGGAATGACTCATTCCAGTCTCTTTTCAACTACTTTGAATAAATATAATCCCTAGCGTGCTATGTAGCTCATTCTCAAGACAAAGGCACAATTTGGTGGAATTGTACTCCACTATAAATGACACTGTTGTCTCTATGAAAAATTTCACACCAACACGTATCTTTTAATGGACTTCTAAACATAACTTGGAATTCTTATAATTCTCACTCAGCAAAGTCACATTAAATTCCTATATGTCATTATTTCATATGGAATAATTAACAAGAACACGGTTGTATCTGAGACTCTGTTATGCTGTAGATTTTAAAATGGCAAAGTATTATCTTTTAATTGTAGAAAACTTATTAGTATACTTGTGAAAAGATGCCAGAATTCTAAAGATTGCTAAAACGTGTATGTATTTTCTGGGGTGCCTGGGTGGCTCAGTTGGTTAAGCAACTGCCTTCGGCTCAGGTCATGATCCTGGAGTCCCGGGATTGAGTCCCGCATCGGGCTCCCTGCTCGGCGGGGAGCCTGCTTCTCCATCTGACCCTCCCCCCTCTCATGTGCTCTCTCATTCTCTCTCTCTCAAATAAATAAATAAAATCTTTAAAAATAAATAAAAATAAAAAATAAAACGTATATGTATTTTCTATAATTTTACTCAGTAAATATTTACTGAGGGCATATTCTTTGCCAAACTCTAAGATTACACAAATAGAAATCATTCTTGCCCTGAAGGTTCACATTTTGTCATTGATTAGGATCTGCAAATATTTCTAAGGGTCAGCATAGATTTTTACCATGAGTCATGAGAATTGGAAATTTCCTTAAATTTTCTTAGGTTTAAATTTACATTGGAAATTCAGGAGTATGCCCTAAATTGAAATCTCTGTCATCTCTAGTCATAGTAAGAGTATGACTATCCATTGAGCATGATATCCATGAGTATCCATTTTAAGTGCACCACCCATCCTTTAGTAACACTAAACTTTTTTCCCCCTTCTTTTCCCCCAGTTACTTATCAAAGTCTTCTTGATTATACCTTTGGAATAACTTCCACACCAACTCTTTTCAGGCCATTTCTGTATCTTAACATTGATTTGCTTCTTGTCTATACTATTGAAAACCTTCTCTTTACTCATCTTCAATCTTGTTCTTCCCCTAATCAAATCTGCAAATTGAAGAGACATAATACTCCTGAAAATAACTATACAAACCACCCTCTGTTAAAATAAAATCCATATTGGCTTATTGTCCATAAAAGTCACAAAATCAAGTGCCTAAAAAGACTAGGTAGGGAACAAAATGAGTGAAGTGGGTAGAATTAAGGCAATAGGGAGTGGTAGAGACTCTGGCATAAATAGGCTCCAGATAAGGACTTAGTTCTAGTTGATTGTTTTTGTATTGGAATACAGGGTTATTTTTTGAAGATTTTTGGAAGAAAAATATATTTTGATTTTTTTAAGACACTGTGTGGACCAAACAAAATATTCTATATCTGCATCTGTAGTTATTATCTAACATTGATATTATACTTGTTTTATGGGTACTATGCTTCGTATTTACTCCCTAAAACAACTTAATGCAATAGGGATTATTATGCCCGTTTAAAAGATGAGAAAGTTATGTTACAGAGAGGTTGAAGTGTTTAACATTAGCTACAAAGTTAGTAATTGGTAGTTTTTGATTCAAATAAAACATTGTCTGATTCAAAGTCTATGCCCTTCATACTTTGCTGTTTCCCAGATCCATGCATAGTAAGGATACGTGTCCTCCCAAGAAACCTGTGAAAAAGGAACTAATTTCATCCTCATTTTACAAGTGAGGGAAGTGAATTACATGACTTGTCTAAATTCACAAAACCGCTACTAGGAAGAGCCAGAATATGAATCTGCACAGTTTAAACCTAGAGTCTCCTTTCTTATTAAACTTTATGCTACACTAAATTAATAGAAAAATGAATAAACAAATAAGAAAGCTTATTTTTAAAGCCAACTCAGATGCCACTTTTCCTATAATGATTTCCTTGTTCCTCTTCACCAGAAGTAATCTCTTTCTCCACTGAGTTACCATATTACTTCACCTGTATTTCTCTCATCTACTTTGTGTTAAAAATGTGCATACAGATCTTAACCTCTTTCACAAAACATGATCGACATGTTAAAATCCTACACAGCCCCTTGCTCAGAGTTGGAGATTGATAAAATTGAATGAAGTTAGAAATATGTAAATTAAGGAGTTTTATCCATTTCTTGATATAAGAAGTGTGCTATGTCTAAATGTAGTAAAAACAATAATTAAAAATACAATGCTGTTTAAGAGAAAATTCATCTGTATTTCTCAGCAAACCTCCTGCTGGCAATGCTTGAAAATCTTGGTTCGGTATAAGTCGTCAAAACCACGTATTAAATTACTTAGAAAATAAGATGTATTTGTAAAATATTAGGAGGAAAGAAATTCATTTAGTAAGGAAATAAACTAGGGCTTATGTGTGGGCAGTAATGTCAATATGCAAACCAATTCCCCTGGTAACACAGTGCATAAAAACATTTTGTTCAAACCAGGGTATCATGCTGTGTTGTGTAGTTTCCTGCCAAAATGTTCCTTTGCTATCATGTAGATAGCCAAAACTACGCGTTAGGAAAACTCCTTTTTCTACTCAAACAGGCCAACTCAGCACTTTCAAAGGTCTAAAGGAAACAGACACTCATCTTGAAGTCACCAGGGATGGTCAGGCTAAGGACAGAGCCTGTCACATAGTCCGAGAGACTACCCTCTCCTAAACTCTGAATCAGAAGTGACTTATTAAACTATATCCTTAGCCCTTAGGGAAATCTCAGCCTTTGAGTGCTCTAAGATTGGCTTATTTTTTAAGTGTACTTTAGTAAGGAAATTTCCTAAGAGCAGGGTTGGGATCTTTATAGATAACTGTGGTACTTAGAGATAGTAAACTAGATTACATTCTCTAGATGCCCTATAGTTTAATTAGAGCATCTGAATGCATGACATGATGCCAAATTTTTCCCACTTCACTGCTCTCTTTGCCATAATAACATGAAAAAAAGAATCACTATAAAATCAAAAGCGTGAGCATCTAGAAATAATCCCCCATCATTCTGCTCCAAAATAAGTAAGATAAATAAATAACATATAGATACTAATTATATACAGATTCACTTAGCAGGAATTCTGATTTGTATGGCAGAGAATGTTCCTAAATAAGACTCTGTAGTAGTTTATTTTGTACTACAATTAGGAAATTCTCAGTAACAGTTCATAGTCAAACTCAACATACCAGAGGAGACATAACGAGGCCTCATTCACCATTGTAGTAAATGTTCTTAACCTTGGTGTTACTGATTTGGGATCTGAAGCAGACTTGGGTCAAATGTCTGTAGTGAGGGATCAGGGGTTTTGCCTGGCAATACTAGTAAAGAAGAGTGGTAAATATGGGAAGAAGAAGGAAGAGGTATTCATTTTTGAGAGTAGGGTACAGACTAAGAAGAAAATGTTGAATGAGATGTTTGAGTGTATGGGGTGTTGAAGAAAAGAGTAGAAAGCTAGAGAATAATTCGTGTAGAATTGTTTCTTGGGGTTGTGGGATGTAATGACATCCAAAGATGAGTGAGGCAGACATGAAGGTAGAAAGTGGCCGTTGGCTAGCTTTACTCTGCTCACTTTTCCTGTCCCAGAAAACATACTCCAGAAAACATGTCAGCAGTCTCTTTTTAGCAGCTTCTTCAAAACCTGAATGATCACCAATAAGATTTAAATAGTTAAGGATGGTTTTGAAATGCCATATTGTTGCAAAGCAAGTGTGATTTTTTTTTTCGTTTTTCCCCCCTTTTTTTGGCTTAACCATAAGTAAAACTGATGTTGATTCATTAATACAATTCTCTCCTTCAGAGAATATTAAAGTGTAAGGATCAGAAGGCCCTGATTTGCACACTGTGGTGTGACTCAAACCCAAGTTTTTATGAGGAAAGGCCTACTTCATAAAATTCTTCCTTTCTACTCCTTTCCCCATAGAGGCATTATGTCTTCGTTAAGGGATGGTTACATCCATAGTTCTCATTAGTTTGATTAATGGTATACCTCTAATAGAGGCCGCCACCTGACATTTGGGGAAAAAAATACATGGCAGGTAATTTTTAAAAATACAGAACCTGTCCCCTTAACCTAGTTTCATTCCCTTTGGTAAGGGTGGCAATTGGATGTGACACTCATCAATGGTAGCAGTGTGACATACTCTCTTCCCTCCCTCCCCAGTTCAATTAAAGAATGATAGCCTGGCTTTCTGGAAAAACTGAAGCAAATGTTGAGAGAGAGTTATTAAATATCCCCAGTGCAGTAAGTGCTGGGTATCACGTCCACAAATTTTAAACTTTACATTTCCTGTCAATTAGACACGTTAAGGTTTCACTAGAATATTGAATTAATGGAGTGATTCTGTTCGTAATAGATAATGCATCTCATGTGCCTTGCTTGTCTTTTCAATTAGAAAAACAGTGAGGTGTAAAAATAGGCCAATTTCAAGTTTTTCAAACACTGGACTAAAATTTATATTTAAAAGTCTTTGCTTTGGAGTTGGCTGTGGGTCTCACTAATAAGACTACTTTCTTCTCTTTCAGCCTTTAGAATTATTACAATTGTTTCTCTAGTCCTAATTGTTATTGACTACCTCTACTAATAATAGGATGTGATTTTAGTTTCAGATTTTATTTTGTTCCGAGAGAAAGCCCTTTTAACACTAAGAGCAGATAGAAGCTAAAAAACTGGCCTTTGACAAACCCTTGCCTTGTAAGCTTGTCTTGGTCAGTATGCACTTACTAAAAACACCATTTGCTTCCATTTCAGTGCACAGTACTTGTCAATAGTCCCAATTTCTGTTCTCTAATGGTTTAATGAGAAAAGGGCTTATTATAGATTTCTTTAAACAGATTGCAAGGCTTTTTTTGTTGTTTTTATTGGTTTGCTTTTTCATTTAATGCTGAATTTCCATATCTAAGTCTAGTTCTCTCCAAAGATTAGAGAGCCTGTGTTTCTGAGCAATAGCGCAAGCCCTTCCCCGCGCCCACGTTGCAAACAGGATGTTGCTTCAGCCTGGAAACTGATGACAGCAGCTGTCCTTGGGCATGGATGTCCTCTTTAATCAAAGTGAGTTCCCTAATGGGTCCTATAATGACATTCATTTGCCATTTGGATGTACCTGATGTGACACTTGAGGCAATGCCATGATTACTTTCCCTTAAAAATGTGAAATAATTTTACAAAATCAAAAAGGCAGAAATATGGCCTAAAGAAGTTCAGTGTAAAAAAAAAAAAAACAAAAAACAATATTATCATGGATTTGAGGAAGTGCTGTAATCATCTATCTCACAACTGATAATAGGGTCATATCCTATTTAACTTGGTAACAAAATTCTGTATTTGAGAATAGTAGGTCTATTGGTTATAAAAAATTAGTCTATAGACTCCATAACAGAATGTCCCAAGTTAAGATATAGGATTACAACAGTCATTTAATGATAACATTGTTAGGCACATCTTAGAAGTCCGATGTTTTACTCTTAAATTTTTTTTTTTTTTAAGATTTTATTTATTTATGTGACAGAGAGAGACACAGTGAAAGAGGGAACACAAGCAGGGGGAGTGGGAAAGGGAGAAGAAGGCTTCCCGCGGAGCAGGGAGCCCGATGCGGGGCTCAATCCCAGGACCCTGGGATCATGACCTGAGCCTAAGGCAGACGCTTAACAACTGAGCCACCCAGGCGCCCCTACTCTTCAATTTTAAAGGTGTTTAATAATGGAGGAAATAATATTTAGAACATTTAGAATTAGACTAATATTTTCAAGGTTTCTTTTTAAATGAAATCTCCAATACTACTGTGACTAAAATGCATGCAACAAATTCTCCTATGAAAAGTGGAAAGACATGTTTAATAGTGTACATGGGAACATCTCTCCAGTGTATATATTAGTGTAGTTTTTATTAGCTATAATGAGAAAAATTTTCAAAAATTTCAGAAAAATTTAATAGTTTCTTATTTTGTTAAGATCACAGACTAGGGGGTCTTCAAGAATCTTCAGAACATACACAATTTATCTTCAGCCTCCTGGAAAGACATTGAAAGGTAGATGCTGTCCATGAGGAGTTTATATCTTGTCCAAGCATGATGAATCAAAAAATTAAGCTCAGTAGATAGTGTATTTTCCCTTCAAAAAATCACAAGGGAAGACCCTTTCATAACCTTCACTTTTACTCTGTTTTGCTGCCTAACAAGCCATAACAGCCAGACTTCCAACTCCCAAAGTGTGACTGAGCCAAACCATCAAGCAGCATAAAAAGGAAATAAAAGGACAGAATATTGTGATCAATGGCAACTTCCCATGTGATTTTTGGAACTAACAAATGCCTATTACCAATCATCTAATAGGCAGTGACAGTGAGTTGCAAAGCAAAATGAGCCGTTTTGATTTAGACCCAAGTTAAATGCTGATTACTGTTACATTAGCTGTGTGTGATCTCCAAAGCTATTATGCTCAGAGCCTCGGCTTCCTCATCCAAAAATGGGGGGTAACAGGACCTGCTTTAGGGCGCCTGGGTGGCTCAGTTGGTTAAGCGACTGCCTTCGGCTCAAGTCATGATCCTGGAGTCCCAGGATTGAGTCCCGCATCGGGCTCCCTGCTCAGCAGGGAGTCTGCTTCTCCCTCTGACCCTCCCCCCTCTTGTGCTCTCTCTCCCATTCTCTCTCTCAAATGAATAAATAAAATCTTAAAAAAAAAAAAACAGTACCTGCTTTGAAGGGTTTTTTGAGAATTTTTTTTTTTTTAAAAGTTATTCAGGTATGTCATAAATACACAGTGATTGGTTACTGTTATTTTTGGTTATTGACAGACTAAGTAAAAAGCAGAGGCAAGTGATCTGTAGGGTGGGTGGATATGTATATAAAACACCATTCATGCTCTTTAAGGAGACTAAAAGCAAGAAATGGACTCTTACAATGTTCTATGAAAAGTGCTGCATTTTGGAGGATGTGAGAAACAGGTGTTGTTATTCCTATTCTTTAAACGAGGGACCTGAGGATTTGAGGATTACCTAACCTTCTAGTATTGTGACCCCAGAACTGGTACTATAACCTATTATACTGAGTCACATGGTAGTGCACTGTCTGTAGGGGAAAACGTACAATCTGTAAAAGAGAGTAAATGAGAAGATGATTGTTGCAGGACACAGATTAAGTGCTTCTCTATCTCAGTCTTTCAAATCCAGGATTTGACACCATGGCGTACTGAACTGGTAAACGGAATCTATTTTTGGTCATACTCTTTAAAGAGCTAATTCTTTAAATAAAAAAAGAAAAAGAAAGTAAAAAATAAATAAATAAATAAAATAAAGCGCTAATTTTTGAATCCTGGAATGATGGAAAGTGTTCATACCTCTTTTCCCAAAGGGAGTCCCATTTCTTCTGAAAATGAAGGGTTTAATTTAAATTCACATTTGAAGTTTACATTTTTTATACAGAAACTGAAGAAACATTTATATTTTATATATTTCTCTTCGCCAAGGATTTCCCACATAACTCCTTGTTCCTTCTATTGAGTGGGTACCTGATGGCCATGCATTGTGTATTAGTGAGGGTTCTTCAGAGAAACAGAACTAATAGGATATCTATCTATCTATCTATCTATCTATCTATCTATCTATCTATCTATCTAGAGATGTCTTGTAAGGAATTGGCTCATGCAATTACAGAGACTGACAAATCCCAATTCTGAAGGGTGAGCCAGCAGGCTGGAGACCCAGGGAAAAGTTTATGTTGTAGTTCAAGTCTAAAGGGCTTCTGCTGGCAGAAGTCCCTTTTGCTAACAGAGGTCAGTCTTTTATTCTATTTGGGCCTTCAACTGATTGAATGGGGCCCATCCACATTATGGAGAGCAAACCTCTTTAAGTCTACCAATTTAAATGTTATTCTCATCCCAAAATATCCTCATAGAAACACCTAGAACAATTTTGACCAAATATCTGACCACCATGGCTCAGCCAACTTGACACATAAAAGGAACCATCACAGAAGTTTGTTGCAACACAAACCTATCTATTGCATTGCAAATGTTCCAGTGTGGTCATTCAGCCACTGGAATTTTTCAGGTTGTGATTACTGCAAGTATTGTAACCTTCATGTAGTAGAGTGAGCTCTATTTACTCTAAGTGAGCTTCACTTTACTTTTTAAATTAAAAATTAAAATAGGTATATCAGATCACTTATTTTTCAATATAACAGTGAAGAAAGAAAATAGTTAAAGCTTTAGTTTTCATACTGAAGTCACACAGAAACATTTTAATGTCACTGAAAAGGGACTTGGTCTCTTGAATGGACCCCAATAACAGAGTGACTCTAATTATTAGAAATCTCCCCACTACTCTTTTATTTTATTTTTATTTATTTATTTTTAAGGATTTTATTTATTTATTTGACAGAGAGAGAAAGACAGTGAGAGAGGGAACACAAGCAAGGGGAGTGTGAGAGGGAGAAGCAGGCCTCCCGCTGAGCAGGGAGCCAGATGTGGGCTGATCCCAGGACCCTGGGATCATGACCTGAGCCGAAGGCAGACGCTTAACAACTGAGCCACCCAGGTGCCCCCTCCCCACTACTCTTTTAAATTCTGAAGATCAATTGAAGAATTGGAACATATAAAAAAAATACTGATTTTTAACATAATCTCATGACATGGTGATTCTGAACATTTTATAGTAATTATGGTAGCAAAACTTTAAACATGTTTTCAGCAGTTGAACTATATTTTACTCACTGTGCATAATCCTACAGATGTTGATGTACAATGTTTCCTAATTCACTTAAATCAGGTATGATAGAGAAACTCAAACTGAGCCCACTTCTATAGTCCTTCCATAAAACAAGCCCTTCCAGGAATTATATTTACATAAAAAGAGAAATCCGCTCTGGAGATAATGCATATAATCACATTTGCTAAAAATGGAAAAGCCTTATTACATTCTTGTTTGGTATCTATTTTACATCGTCACCTGCAGCTATGTTCTGCTGCCATTATTCTGTAGTAGTAAGAAGAAACCGCCACTAAGAACCTCAAAATAGAGGACTTACTTTGTAAAACTGTAATTATGTAACTCAAGATTCAACATCTTCAAAGAATAACAATGTGAAGGCTCCAAGACTATTGCAAAAGCAACTCTTTGGAGAACCTTTCATGCAACATATTTTCTCCAAAAGCAAGCTCGAATCTTTGCAGAAACAAGGGTGAAGTTTCTCTTATGAAGAGGCGATTAAATGCCTTGTTTAAAATCAAATGCTCTGGAATATTTGCAAATGATACACCCAGTTCTGCTAATGAAGAAACAGCATATTTTCTAAGCCGTATCTTTTTGTCGATCTTGAGTTTCTTTTCCATGATTTTGATTTTTATTACTTTTTTAGAAAAGTTCGGTTCCTTTGAAAAGTTTGTAGAAAATTGCCAACAAATCTGATGTCTTTTCATCCAACTGTACTTCTTTTTCAGTCTTTTTCTCCAAGGATTTTTTGTGGGATTCTTAGTTCCTTCTATTGGATAGATGTCTGATAGTCATAAAGGTTCTGTTAAGCACAAACATCCATAACATTTCAACTTTTCTGTTGCAGTCAGTCAGCCACTAGACTTTTTTAGGTGATGATTACTATGAGGACTTCATATTCATTTCTATTTTTAAAATATTTGCATTTTCCCAAAGCCCATTAGAGAATATCAAATCAACTTTAAATTAACTATGGAAATACCTCTATATTGAAACCAATTTTTAATTTTATTTCAACTTTTATTGGATCTATTTTTTAATCAAATACTGGCTTTTGCAATTGAAGATTAAATCTCATTTGATTAATTTCAGGCTATTTTTTAAGGCTTTTCATATTATTACATGATGTTTCATTGCTTGATAGTCTCCCTTATCTGAGAACTTAATTAATGTCATTAACAACAGACTGCAGATCGTTTATGAAGATGTTTAACAGAGTAGTGTTCAAGTCTACTCTGAATGGAACAAAATACTTCTCACTCACTGCCAAAGACTCATAATATGCCTTTATATTTACCGTTTAGGTCATCAGTAAGCTAGATACAACCTTTTATTAAGACCTAAATAGTTCCCAATGGGATTCTCAGTATCTTAACATATCAACAATCTTACCTTGACCAAAACTAAGTCTTTTTACTTGGCAAGAATGATGATTTTTCTCCTAATAGTTTTACATATATATATATATACTTTTTTCTATATAAAAGGTTCATTTATAGTGTTATAACTAATTCCCAAAAAGGCACATAGCTCCCAAAGCATACAAAATCATGTGTTTACTTATATGATTCAATGTTAAAAATGATTTGTGATGCGTTTTACCTGTGTGGTAAAATATTACAGTTTTTTCCTTTGGTGTCTAACCTCCAGATTGTTTGTATTATCCAAGTTAATTTTCTTGTAAAGTGAATATTTTTCTCGAGTATATACTTATGACTAAATTTTTAACCAGATTAACCAGATAACTTTTTCAAAATACATATTTTAAATATATACTATTTTGGATTAAAAAAAAGGAATGAGACCATAGAAACTGGAAAAATAAGATCATATTTTTTCATAAATGTACTTCAAAAAATGTGAACAAATGAGATAATGTCCAGGGATTATAGAACTTTTAGAAAAATAAATCCTGTCAGTCTTATTTAATGGTCTTTTCTGACATTAATATATTTAGAAGGAAAATCCAAACTCATTTTACATTTAAAATGTGCTTTCTATTGATTTATCCAGAAAAGAATTGAGGAAACTGGATTATATATTTTAGTATTTCTCTAATTAGATGAGTACCCAATTGTGAGTGATTAACAATAACTCAGTATCTATTTCACGGACCTTGCTTGACTGTTTTAAATGGATATTAATTAAAGTTGTTCCAATGGCAGGGGCAGGGGGAATTACAGTTGTATATTCAGGAATATTAAAAGAACATTTCATGTAGGAAACATAAGGTTATCTACTCTTTATTTAATATAGGGTAAGTAGAGTGCTGTGTTCAATCAGGGATCCATTATTAAAAGATAGACTGTGGAGAGTTCAAACAAGAAGACAACAAAAATGAGTGAATGTTCTGGGAAAGATAAAGAATGATGTATTTCAAGAAGCTGAAGAGAAATACAATGTCAGTGTTCAAGTATTTTTACAATAAAAGCATATGGTCTGGAATTAGAGAAACTTGTATGTGAATAATAGGTCCTACTCTTACTGACTGGCTGACTTTGAATCTCTCCTATATATAAAACTGGAAGAGTATCTACTTTGCTAGACTACTGTTAGGAATAAGGATGATATAAGTAACATGCCAAGAGTAGCATCAGACATATGTAAAAGTTCCTCTGTAAATGATAGTTGCTGTTATTTCAACTGTTTGTACCAGAGACTCCTCATGAGCAATTGCAGAGCTGTGTCACAAAGGCTCTGTGGAATTGCTAACCATAGAGTGGCTTGTTACTAGGTCAGTAGTAGTACTGGGGAAGGATGGAAAACTAGAGGAAGAGGCTGCTTGACCATAAAGGATACCGAATCAGTCAGCTCTTTATTGAACATACTAATACACAGATAAATTTGGCAGAATTCAAGTTTTGCCGAATACAATGAGGTACAACATCGGTTTCTGGTTTTTCTCCCTCCTTACCCCCTCCTTCCCCTCTCTCTTTCTTCCTTTCTCTTTCCTTTCTTAGAAATGTTTCTAAATATAGCTGTGTATCTCTGCAGGGGATTTAATCATCAGGACTGATTTTGCCACTTCCTTTTCTCAGAAGTGTGGTGTGGGGTAATAATGTATGGCAGAGAAGGAATCAGGCACTGGTTAGATTTTGTTTTTTCTTTGTTTAAAAACAGCAAGTGGGGGGAGCACCCGGGTGGCTCAGTTGGTTAAGCATCTGGCTTTGGCTCAGGTCATGAACCCAGGGTCCTGGGATGGAGCCCCATGTTGGGCTCCCTACTTAGTGGGGAACCTGCTTCTCCCTCTCCCTCTCCCTCTGCTGTCCCCTTGCTTGTACTTTCTCTCTCTCTCAAATATATAAATAAAAAAATCTTAAAAAAAAAAAAAAACCAGCAAGGGGTACTATAAATTAAACTGTTGTATATTAATGTATATTAAAATGTTGACCAAAATATAGGTATAATATTATTTAGAGTAAGCTTTTTCAAAAAGGAGTTTTCTTTCTTTTTTAAACTGGATTTCTGTAATCTCAGTTTTTTCTTAGGTAGTCTTGATATACACCAGAAGAAATGTTTCATCATCTTGCATTATTTTCCCAAATTGTGTCTGTGCCAAGTGTATTGACTTAAAATAATTTTTGTTAATATTGTATTTCACTACCCTTGAGGAAGATTAATTTATCTGAGTCCTTTATGTTATCTATGTAGATACATATAACTGCCATATAATTGTATAGAGTTAATCCTTTTCTATGACTTCATAAAGAGTTTTATAAGAAAATAGAAAATAGGGCGCCTGGGTGGCTCAGTTGGTTAAGCGACTGCCTTCGGCTCAGGTCATGATCCTGGAGTCCCTGGATCGAGTCCCGCATCGGGCTCTCTGCTCGGCAGGGGGTCTGCTTCTCCCTCTGACCCTCCCCCCTCTCATGTGCTCTCCCTCATTCTCTCTCTCTCAAATAAATAAATAAAATCTTTAAAAAAAAAGAAAATAGAAAATAAAACTTTGTAAACAATAAAAATAAAATATGGTATAGGATGAAGGAAAATAAACTGTCATTGCATGCCTAGGATTTCCTTCAAAATAGCACATGTAGATTTAACATGCACAGATTTTGTCTATTTGGGTTTAATTCAAAGATCAATAACATGGAACATAGAGATAAGGAGGTGGGGTCAGTGTGAGAAAATGAGTGAGCCTAGTCAGCCACCCAACACTCTTTCCTCTATTGTCTGCTAAATTATCCAAGAGGTCAGTGGTTTATGATTTTATACCTCACTGAAATAAATTAATTAATTAAATGTAAAACATACACACATATATACAAATACAAATACACACCGATAGGCTCACTATATACTAGGCACAGAGATAAATAGATGATAGATAGATGATAGATGATAGATAGATAGATAGATAGATAGATAGATAGATAGATAGAAAGATAGAATCTCATTTAAACTTCTCAGTAACTCAATAACTCCATCTTAGAGATAAGAAATCTGAAGAAAAAGGCACAAGGCCACACAGTTATAAATCGGCAGTCATGACTGAAAACAAAGTATCCTACTAGAGACTGTTGTTATGCCTCTCTTGGCTTCAACAGTGAATTGGAAGATTTAGAAACCGGAGGATTAAAGAAAATTACAGGAGCCATCCTTGTGGGTATTGGTTTCCCCGTACTTCTTGAAGTGGTTAGGCTAGGGGACTGACAGAGGGGATAAACAGAGTGGTATCTTTAATCAATCACCCTCTTTTGTTAGAGCCATGGAATTTCACACATAAAAGGAGTGAAGTGAGAGTGAAAGAAAAAGGCTAACAAGGAAGCATAGGTTGTTGGTTAATAATAACAACAAATGCTATTTATTAAACACATATATGCATGTACTCTGGCAACTATTTTTTTTTATGTTGTGATAGATTGCAAAAATGGCCGCAAGTCTCTACTATTCCCTCTCTCCTTGCCCATTTGTATTGTGACTTTGTTGTTCTTCCCATTAAGAGTTAAAATGACAAAAATTGACAAGGCAAGAAATGACAAATGTTGGAGAGGTTGTGGAGAAAGGGGAACCCTCTTACACCATTGGTGGGAATGCAAGTTGGTACAGCCACTTTGGAAAACAGTGTGGAGGTTCCTCAAAAATTTAAAAATAGAGCTACCCTATGACCCAGCAATTGCACAACTGGACCCCAAAGACACAGATGTAGTGAAAAGAAGGGCCATATTCACCCCAATGTTCATAGCAGCCATATCCACAATAGCCAAACTGTGGAAAGAGCCGAGATGCCCTTCAGCAGATGAATGGATAAAGAAGATGTGGTCCATATATACAATGGAATATTACTCAGCCATCAGACAGGATGAATACCCAACTTTTACATCAACATGGATGGGACTGGAGGATACTATGCTAAGTGAAATAAGTCAGCAGAGAAAGTCAATTATCATATGGTTTCACTTATTTGTGGGAATAAGGAATAGCATGGAGGACATTAAGAAAAGGAAGGGCAAAATGAAGGGGGAGAAATCGGAGGGAGAGACGAACCATGAGAGACTATGGACTCCGAGAAACAAACTGAGGGTTTTAGAGGGGAGGGGGTTGGAAGGATGGGTTAACCTGGTGATGGGTATTAAGGAGGGCACGTACCGCATGGAGCACTGGGTGTTATACGAAAACAATGAATTGTGGATCACTACATCAAAAATTAATGATGTATTGTATGGTAACTAATATAACATAATCAAATTAAATTAAAAAGAATCCTTGAATCTTGGCAGCTCTTGTGACTTGTTTTGACCAATAGAATATGGCAGAGGCAACATTATGATAGTTCTGAGTTTGGGTTTCAGGAGGGCCAAGGGCATTTATTTGTTCTCTGTCTTGAACCTCTGCCTACCACAAGAAAAGGTTGATGGAAATGCATGGCTCAGTTACCCTCATTGCCCTAGCTGGCATTTAGCCAACTACCAGCCAAAAACCAGGAGAAAGTCTTGCTAAAACCAGCCAAGCCTGGCCCAAATCAGCGGAGCTTCCTGGCTGTTCTACAAACTTGTGAGCAAAAAGAAGCTGCTAAGTGTGCATGTTTTCTTAAGCATCAATAGAAAAGTGTTACATATATGTTGTCTTCTAAAATTTTAAAACAACACAATTTCCTAGGTATTTTTAACATTTCAGAGATAACAAAGCTCTGTTATGGTAACATAGTAATGGTGGGGACCAGTGTTTACTCTCAAGTTTGTATGACATATGCCTAGGTCTTGTCTTGCTCGGAAGGGAACAAGTTAAGTAATTGCCAGTTAATGAAGATCGAGATACAAAATTCTCCTCACTTCTAATCCAAATCTCAAGTCTTGAATCGAGACAAGTTTTATGAAGCAAATTCCAGTATCCAGGGAGGTAGCTTCTCCTTCCAACACAAGCCAGTTTATGTGGTTAACATTATAAGACAACGGCCAAAATCCAAGATGAAGCAAAATTCATTTGTTTATCCAGTAAACATTTATTAAGTGCCTGCCGTATGCTAGACCCTGTGCTTGGCACTACTATGCAATTAATTTAAAAAGAATCCATGATTTCAGAAACAACTCTAAGCTGAATAATTTAAGACGAACAAGGCAAGTTATTCGTGAAGCTGCAGAACAGTTGGAAATGTCCTTGTTTAATGCTATCCTTATACTGCAGTTAGAGTGTTACGTATCTGAAGGGAAATGCACATAAAGTTCTACAACAATTTGTCAAAATAATTAAGCATATTAAGAATGGGGCTGGGAACCAAATTTCTTCAGTGTGCTCTGCAGAGAATACAGGATAAATCTGGTGCAACTGCTCAAGTCAAACACTAAAAGATCGACCTAGCTTTCTATATTGCCGGCGACAGAATAGGGAATCACATCAAGTACCGACATGCTAGAGCCACCAACGCAAAATGGCATTTGCCGTTTGTTTTGTATGCAGCTTTGCTTTCTTCTCCATTGCCTCCAGCTCATAAAAACACTGGTTTCTTCCAGAAAGATTCTCTCTGTGGAGAATTCTAGGCTTGACCAACCATGGAGAAATAAATTTTCTTTTCTCTCACAGTGTATAATTTTCTCTTTCTAACTCCTGAGAAGGAACCATTGAGAGGAGTTAATGGTATTTGCCTTTAGAAAACAATAAGGTCTGACTCAGAATTTTACAAGATCTATTTTATTTTCTCATTACAAAAAAAAAGTTCCAATACCTTTTCACTGACAGGTGCAGGGAATACTTTCCTCAGGTTACAGAAAGGAGTTCCACTGTGCTTGACTTAAATTTATATTACTGTGAATAAATAATAGTAAACAATAAAGTGTCTATTTTCCGATGATCTCAAAGATAGTAACTGATGTTGAGGAAAATACATAATTTCTCCTTATTGGTTGAAATAATAAATAAAAATATATTCCCTTTGTATCACATCTCCGGATCTGTTTTTCAGGATGCCCAAAGGAAAACTGGTTCTTTCCACTTTGACTTTACAGATATATAGATACTCACTTATTTAATAACACTGTATGTTCTGAACATATTGTTTATAGTCAAGATCACTCAGTCAAAGCCAACCACTTAAGTACAGAAAGAAACAAATTTTCAGATGTGATGGGCTTCCTTGATTGAAATTCTCCATGTAGTAATTGCAATGCACTTAACCCCTGAGTTTTAGAAGAAGCCATCCCATTCTGCCTAACTGGGCGTTGGCTTTGTAATTTATTAAAACTGTTCTTTTCTCCGCCTTCCTTGCGTGGTGTGCAGTGTTAAAGAGTTAGACCTAATCCCCACTGGCTTGTTAAACCCCTTATCCTCAGTCCAGTTCAACAAATCTTTATTGAAAGCCTACCAAGTATTGTTATTTGATGTTTTATTATGGTTTATAGGTGACCTGAATGAAACTTCACAAGGAGAATGTGATGTCTATTTGCAGTTTCAAATTGTATAGACATCAGAGCTGACCCTCACCCTGTGGGCCTTTAATTTGGTTTGACACATGAGGTCACATCAGCTAGTGCCTTAGAGGACTTCTTTTTGTAAAGTTCATCATTTACCCATATACTCCTGAGCAAGAAAAATCCAGAGACAACTTTCCTTTCAGCTTTGTATCTCTGATGAAGAGCTTTCAGACATATGGCACAAGTGATGCGTCCCTTTGATCGCCTGGTTGTCAGTTCCTAGTGCGATGTTGACTCTGTCCCTGGTATCACCATTTTTCCGGACTATCTTTTACTCTTTCCTTTCATTCAAACCTAGTATTCAGGCTGTCATTGCATCCTGCCATTTCCTCCTCTGATCTGTCTTCCAGTGCCTGCCTTCCCCTCCTTTCCCATTACCCCCACACTAATCTAGACTTGTCATTACCCAGGGGCACTCAGTTGATTTTCTCATTCTAGTCTCTACTATCTCTAATCCATCTTGGGTATTTATACCAGTCCAGCGTTCCTAAAGCCCTACTTTCCCTCTGTTACTCCCTGTTTGATACTCTGGATTTGTCCCCTCTCACCATTTTTAAAACACATCCCTAAAGGGCACGTCTCACTCCCTTCAAACCAGGGCTTGGACTTGTCCCAGCGTGCCCCATGGACACCACACTTAGAAATACCATGCTTATCCCTGCTGCATAGCTTTTCTTATGTTTTTCTCCCAACCCCAGATTTCGTTGGCATCGTCTGTCTTATAATGTCCTCAGAGACCAACACATTTCCCCTAACCACTTCAGCCCATCCTCACATCCTCTGTTTCCTTAGCTAATACTAATACTCTGCTGCTGTACCTATCACAATGTGTTGTAGTTGTCCACTCACAGGATTATGTCTCACACTCAGTTATGAGCCTTCTGATGACAGAACACAAACTTTCATGTCCCACCTTGTAATCCTGTGTGCCCAGAAGTGTTTGACTCATGGTAGGTTCTCAGTGAAAATTTCTCAAGGTGTTTAATCTCTCCCTTCTTGAAATGCTTAACTCCAAACCAGAATAGAAGTTTAACAATATGTCAGGTACCTAAAGATGAGGGATGCAGTAACTAATATCCATGGCCCCAGGATAAAGGAGCTTGCATGGACTCAAGCAATCTTTTATTTTTTTTAATCTGTTTTTTTTTTCCCCCTAAAAGCGTTTTAGGGGTGGAAACCCCATCTTATGAACCTGTTAATCCTTTGATTGTGTCTAGCACAGTGCTGATAACTGAGAACCTGGTGATTTGAAAGCTTAGGCTTCTAGAACACACAATTTCCGGTGTTGATCACAGCAACAAGGCTGAGCTAAACCGTTTTAAATGACAGAATACTGATTTTCTGTTTACAGGAAAAAAATATATATATAAGTGTGTGTGTATACACACCTATCAAATATATATATACACATACATATATGCCTATTTTATATATATGCATACCTTATATGTATATATGTATATATGGAAATATTTTCTACTTTAACAGGTTGAAATGTCTTCAGAACTCTTAGATCCAGATAATTAAGGTACACAAATAGTCCCTGCAACTATCGTGTGATCTTCTTAAAGGCAGACAATTTGGCTTATAGAATTATGTTTTCCCATAGCATGTGGTATTCTGCACATAGTAAATATGAAGCGAATATTTGCTGAGTGAACAACTGAATTAAACAACTAAGAGCTAAACTTAGTGACCCAAGATGGATATATCTAAAGTAGAGAACTATCCTAATGGAATGATATTTCAAACCTTCCCATATAAACATTTCCCATCTCCCTTTGTGTTTTCTCTCCTGTTGGTTTACATACTATCCATGGCTGTTTTAGTGCTATAATAAACAGAATGAAATAGTTGCAACAGGCAGTATATGGCCCTCAAAGCCAAAAAATATTTATTATCAGCCCCTTTACAGAAATAGTTTTTCCACTCTTGATCTTAGAGCAATGTCTGACACACAATAGATATTCAGTAAATGTTATTCGAATAAGTGAAATAATAAATACATGAGTCATAAATAAAACTCAGATAACACCCCACTATACCTTCACAGGTCCTTTGTGTGTCTTGAAATATTTGCAGACCCTGAAATAGATGTTCAGTCATTTTCCCTGATCTATAGGAGGCCCACAGTCCTGTGGAAGCAAATTTGAGTTTAGCTTAAATTTAGAGTTGATTTGTATAAGCCTTTTTTGATGGGTTGATATCTTTAAGAAAGATTAGGCTAGATGGAAAGATACATAAGTTTCCTGAAAGAAAATCACTATTGAGTAAAGAGATCTGGTTGTGTTTGGTAGGCTGCATGGGGAACTACTTGGGGAGAGTGGTTATTCTGGGTAATGAAAGACCGTGTCATTTCTCTAGCCCTACTAACTTAGGAAGGATTGTGCTGCAATATCAAGAAAAGAACTAGACATTTCACTGTGGGCCCCAAACTGGACTGTGAGGTCCCTCTTCTTGGAAAAAAAAAAAAAATACATGTTAAAGGGAACAGAGGTTTTTCCCTGCTGGCTAGAAAGGGAAGAAATCTTTGTGTCTTACTTCAGGCTACCATAACTGACATAGGGTAGGTGGCTTATGAACAGCAGAACTTTATTTCTCGCAGTTCTGGAAGCTGGACGTCTCAGATCAGAGTGTCAGCATGGTTGGATTCTGGTGAGAGCTCTATTTCTGGTGTGTAGATGGCTGTCTTTCTTGTATCCCCATGTAGCAAAGAGCAAAGAGATAAAGAGAGGAACCAAGCCTTCTCCTGTTTCTTCTTAGAAGGGCACCAATCTCATTCATGAGGGCTATATTTTCATGACCTAATTATCTCCAAATGGCCCTACTCCCTAAAATCATCACATTGGGGGCTATGATTTGAACAGGTACATTTTGGGGGACACAAACATTTGGTCCCTAACACTTTGGTGGTTACTATTTTGGTGGAAGTGAGCTCCTAATTAAGGGTCAAATCACAGAGGTCAAGAGTCACAAGATGTTTGGAACCTTAGAATCCAGAGCTGAGGTATTGCAGAGTGGCAGGCAACAGCTCTGGTTATATAACAGAGCCCCCTGCCAGAAATAATTGGAGTGTGGTATCTCTGAAAAAGCCTAGCTGTCTGCCTCATCAAGTTGATAGGAGCTTATTGCATTGAGATTTGGAGTATTGCTGGAAATGTAACAGAGTCTTACTTGCTGGTTGGTGATGGCAGAGATATGCTGGATTCAATATCTGTTCAACCTCAGAAGAAATAATTTCTGTTTAATTTTTCATAGAAAAGAAACTGAAAGGAACTTATACCATGACAAAAAAAAAATGGAGGGATTTAATTCTAATTGATTTCAGTTTGATTTTACATAATAGCCAAATCCAGACAAACTCCCATATCCTCCAAACTCGGGAATCATTAAAAAAAAAAAAAAAATCACCAAGTGCACTGAAAGCTTGTTTCCAACTTAATTTGGATTCAGACTTCAGGTGATAGCATTAGACTGTGAGATGAGAGAAGAGGGCTAACCCATAAGTATGTTATACAATTTCCAAATGTGATCATTTCCCTCCTCCCTTTCAGAGAATGGAACCTGCCCTGAAACCTATACACAGGCCCTGGGCTCATCTCATTGCTCAGCCATCAGTAGTATTCCTTGTGCATTGATTGGGAGGAAAACATAAGCCAAACCTTTTTTCCTTGAAGGAGCACAGCTCACACTCAGGCAATAAATAATGACACAGAATCAGAACAAACAGCAGCTCCTGTGGAGTCCAGGACAGCAGGTGTACTTTGCTAGAAAGTTAGAAACTCGAGAATTTGGTCTCTGATGGCAATAGGCATAGGTTACTGGGAAATAAGAAGCAATGTGGACTTGTATCCCACAGACATGACCCACATACTCATTAGAAGGGTGAAAAGACAGAGTGGAATTGTGGGGAGCTGTGTGGATTGTATAGGTGAACAGCTGCAAAAAAAAAAAAAAATAATAATAATAATAATAAAGGAAAGAAAGAAAGGAGAGAAAATCTATCTTTTGTAGTGAGAGAAAAAGAAAAGGTCAAAAGTCTATGTAACAACAACATGGTGTGTTTCTGAATTGTGCCCTTTAGGACTCAAAATACAACTGCTCTTTTTTTTCTTTATTATGTCCCTTTTCTTTGTCTTCCAGCCCTACTCTGCTTTCCATATGAAGGGGTAAAAAACAGAATTCAGGGCTACAGAAATATTTTAATCAATTATTGAGCACTAATAAAGAGCAGAGATGTGAATTAAATACATTTCACATGCACACAAACACACGATCTTGCTCTGAAATTCAGTCTATTTGGAGAGTAAGAGAGATAAATAATTTAATACAGAGTAATAACAACCAATTAGCTAGTCCCTTCCAGTTTCCCCAAAATATTTAGTCCATATCTTTATTAGGGTACTTATTACACAGTATATTAATGGTATAATTCCATAATTTGAGTGCTCCTCTGGCTTTAAAAGCAATTGCTGCTGTTTATATGATTCTGAGATTCCCGACGTGTTAGGAAGGAATTAAATTGTCATAGAAACTGTTAGAAATGGAGTATTTATTTACTGAACTTTTGACCTGACTCTACATTTGGTTCCACACTTTTTTCTCTTTTTTACATAGTTAGAGTTGACATGGAATTTTGTATTTTTGTCTGGGTCAGTTAAGATAAAGAGAAAATCTTAAAGATGTTATACTGGCTTTTTGTTTTGTTGTTTGGTTTTGTTTTAATACATGCTCATCTCTTGGTATAGTTATATAACAATTCTGATCCAAGGAGGAAGCATAGTTTTGGAAAAACAAAATTCCGTATTTCTTGTTTCTGTCTTTAGATAGTTAACTTTGGAAGCAAGTGTTTTAGAGAAGAGTTCTGTGCTATCACTTCCTTGTGTAATTTCTGTGTTTTCTGGGTGAGAAATTGAGAACAGTAAAAAAAAAATAAAAAAATTATATATATATATATATATATAACAAAAGGATTCAGCAAGTACTGGTGCTAGTCATCCCTTTCTGCTGGCATTTACCATGAAAACACTGAGTCACAAAATGTAGGGGAAAATCTATGGCATCCAAAATTGAAGAATGATTATCTACAGTCTTTCATCCTCTTGACTGATTGAACAAGGTCATATTAAAAAATAAGTGTTGGGGAGAGATATAGACCCTTCAATTTACTTGAAAAATAGAAAGATAATCACTCTTATGAGAATTTTCAGCAGCCTATCAAACTTTACCCATCAAAGTTAAAGTTGGGATGGTTTCTCTCAGTAGTAAAAAGCTTTATGTATTTCTCAAGGAAGAAACTTTTCCTTTTCTTCTCTGTTCCATTTCCTGAATAAATAAAATAGGAAACAAAAAAATAAGGACTTTAAAAAAACTTTTCTATACAATTATTGGATATCTACTGAGCAGTCATACCAAGCTGGATGTCACCATTAGTCTCATGTTCTCGGAAACCACTGTCAAAGGAGAAAAGCCAAGAGTGGAAACTGCTGTGAGCAAAAGTGTAAGCTTAAAAGCAGTAGCTTGCTAAAAGCCCTATTAATAAGTTAGTTGTTTTCACCTTTCTTCACTAAAGGAATGTTTACTGTCATTATTAATAAAATGTTACTGATAAACAAATCTCCATTTAGTTTAATGGATGTTCCTTTTACCTTTGTCATTATCCCTCGGCTTCACTGATGCATTAAAAAGTATTCCATGGGGCGCCTGGGTGGCTCATTTGGTTGAGCGACTGCCTTCGGCTCGGGTCATGATCCTGGAGTCCCGGGATCGAGTCCCGCGTCGGGCTCCCTGCTCAGCAGGGAGTCTGCCTCTCCCTCTGACCCTCCCCCCTCTCATGCTCTCTATCTCATTCTCTCTCTCAAATAAATAAATAAAATCTTTAAAAAAATAAAAAATAAAAAGTATTCCATGAAAAGAAGCATTTTAATATTGTAGAAATATAGTTATGTAGGTAACTAGCTAACCCTGTCCTTATCAATAAGCAGAAAAATTTAACAAGTCAAAAAGAATTTTCCTTTTTGGGTTGTGTACTTTCAATACAGATGCACAACAGAGGACTCTTGTGAGGTTGAAACCAAGACATTACACATTACTCTTCACAGAGAAAAGGAGACAGGGTCGGGGAAAGGGGTGGGGGGGGTTCTTTTTTATGATCATAGGCTCACCTATGATCTTAAGGGAATGAAAATCTACTTATCCCCCTTGTTAGAAAGTGTAGGTCATGTGGATTACAAATTGCGGAAAGGAAGGCCCATTTAAGCAGGGAGCTATAGCTGATTTGTAAACAACAACAAAGCAAAACAAAAAACCAGAAGCAAAAAGAATCTCAAATGTGTAAAACCAATGTTTTCATCAAAAAAGAGAGAGTAGATTTAGTGAATGGAATACTTAGTAGGTGGAATCATGGTTACTGTGGTAGGAAAGGTAAACTTTATGCTGAAAATCATAAATAGCATTATGGGAGCGCCAGTGGAGTAGAGATATACAGATACGTAGACGAAAAAGTGAACTGAGACAGACGGAAAGAGAGAATGTGCTTAATAGTGTATTTTTTAGTGTATGTATGAAGGGAAGGGAAAAGAGAGCTGAGAATCCAGAAACAAGGACCCAACAGTTTTAGACAGGAATATCAGATTGGAAGCAGGGAACTGCGGGAGGAAGCCAGAGGGCATCCGTGAGACTTTGCACTGGGGAAGCTAACCACTTACACACCTTCTCCCACCCATCACTTATGTGCTTGATGAAAATGGAGAATGTCAAGACCTGGACAACATTTCAATCTACAAAAATGCTATCAGTAAAAAAAAAAGTAAGACAAAGTTTGGAAGAGTATCTCAACTTTATTATTAAACAGTAATAGTAAAAGGGATATATCAAGATACTAGCATTAAGCGCTATGATTTGTTTAGCTCCTTCTTCATAATATTTTCACATTTTATCCTTTCTTCTAATGTATATTGAGTGTTTATTATGAATTTGGGAGGATGGTACCCATTTTACATGCATTATCATATTTGATCCTCCCCATAGTGGATAACTATTAGAATTACCCTCAATTTATAAATGAAGAAACTGAGATTTAGAGAGAGTGTGTAACTTGCCCCAAATCACATAGATAGTATGTGGGAACTAGGATCCAGTATCTAGTCTTCTTTACTTTAAAGTCTGTTCTTTCAACTATTATTCTGTATTGCCTTTTTATGATCTAACATAGATTAGTAGTATAACAAAACCTGTCAGATACCTGCAGCATAATCCAGTGGTTCATTTGTGAATTGGAATCATATTTCTAGGCCTCATGCCAGATTTTCCAAATTAAAAAGTATGTAAATGGGGTTAAAGCATGTGTGTGTGTGTGTGTGTGTGTGTGTTTTAAAGATTCTATTTATTTATTTTAGAGAGAGAGAAAGAGAGCAGGTGTGAGTTGAGGGGAGGAACAGAGGGAGAGGGACAAGCAGATTCTGTGCTGAGCATGGAGCCTGATGTAGGGCTTGATCCCAGGACCCTGAGATCATGACCTGGGCCGAAATCAAGAGTCAGATGCTTAACCGACTGTGTCATTTTTAAAATCTACACAGGTGACTTATAAAATACCAAGGGAAAACTAGGATACTATAAATCAGACTGTTTTCTGAAGGAGATTTAAACCATGTCTAAGTTTGTAATATGAAAAGAAGCTCAGCCTTAGTAGTCATCTAAGAAATGAAAGTTAAAACAATGAGATAGTATTTTATACTCACCAGAATGAATAAAATAAAAAAGCTATAATACCAAGTGTTGGTGAAGATATGGAGTCTCTAAACTCCTGGTGGGAGTATGAAATAGTACCACCAAAAACAAACAAACAAACAAACAAAACCCCCAAAATCAAAAACAACATAAAAACAACAGAAAAGAAATAGTACCACCATTTTGGAGAACCACTTGGCAGTTTCTTATAAAGTTAAGCACATCTACCCTGTAATGCATAATCCTACACCTAGCCACAGACCCAAGAGAAATGACAATATGTGTACAAACGACTTGTACATGAATGTCCATAGCAACCTAACTCATAAAAGTCAAAAATTGAAAATAACTCAAGAACCCATAAACAGGAAAATAAACAAATTGTTGCATATTCATGTACTGGAATACTACTCAGAAATAATGGAGAACAAACAAGTGATGCATGCGTCATGGACAAATCTGATAGTCATAGTGAGCAAAAGAAGCTAGATAATTCTATTTATATGAAGCTCAAGAATAGGCAAAACTAATGTATTCTAATGGGAGTCAGAAAGTGCTTCTTTTGTATGTGGAGGGGGCTAGGGATAGATTGGAAAGGGGCATGATCAAATATTCTGGGGTGATGGAAATATTCTATATCTTGTTTTGGATGATGGGTTACATGGATGTAAAAATTCATTGTTTTGAACACTTAATATCTCTGCATATAAATTATTGCTTACTTCAATTAAAAAATACATATGTACTGGGGCACCTGGGTGGCTCAGTCATTAAGTGTCTGCCTTCGGCTCAGGTCATGATCCCAGAGTCCTGGGATCGGGCCCTGCATCAGGCTCCCTGCTCCGCGGGAAGCCTGCTTCTCCCTCTCCCACTCCCCCTGCTTGTGTTCCCTCTCTCACTGTGTCTCTCTCTGTCAAATAAATAAAACCCTTAAAAAAAAAAAAAACATATGTACTTTCTAGTATCACCCCCTTCCTCCATCGACAGAAGAGAAAACTGAGGCTCAGGGAGGATTGGTAATATTGTATGGCTCTTGAGTTATAGAACTTACATTAGAATCCAGCTCTTTTTATTTCCATCTTCATGCTTTTTTCCAATAGCTCTTATATAATCATAAATCTCTCCTTTACAATATATCTATATAACTACCAAAAAAATACAACAAACAGACAGCAACATTTTTTTCAATAATAAAAGTGTTGTGATGAGAAAATTGCAAAGGCTAAAGCATCAAAATTAACTAGTTTGGGTGCTTTTCTGGACAGATACCCATCACCAACTCTGAAACTGCCTTTGTGCAGATGACACTAGCCTTGATGTCCAAAAGTAACCAGTTGTTTTTTCTTCAGTGCCACAACGTATACCTCCAGAAACAACCAGGGAAGATGACTTGGCACCTTTCTCGGCATTACATTTTATGTTAAAGGAGTCCCCCCTACACTGGTAAATGTAATGAATAGAGTGCATTCCATTTCATCGAATCGCTTCTGTAGACATTCACAAAAGATCAGTTTCTGTGCACTTCAGTCAGATGTGCAGTTATGAAAGTGCCATAAAACCTGTGTGATCACCACCTGCATGTAAAAAATGCCAGCAATAACTTACCAAAATATTCCCAGTGAAAATATGACTTTGACCCAGATGGCAAAATAGGCTGCGTTGGCCATAAATCTGCAGGCAGTAAATGGGCAGGTGGTAAATCTGCTATCATTGCTACTGTTTTCTCAACACTTTATCTGTACAGCCTTTTCCTAAGAAAATAAAAATTCTGGAAATATGGAAGAAGAAACAAAACACTGACTGGAAACTCGAGTGTGAGGCTGTAAGTTTCTTGAAATTTAGGAAACCTGTCCTTCGATATAGGCTCGGGTCTGAGACTGGAAAGTAGAAAAAGAAGTGTTCAGAGAATGGAAGACAAAATATATCAAAGGCCTCAAGTTCATTTCCTATAAGTTTGGCAACAAGGATCACCCTGGAAATGCAAAGTCTGTTGTCGTCTTTATAGAGAAAAATAAACGTTCCTTAAACATTTAATGTTTATTTACTTCCCAACCTCTATCCTATATCACAATTCTACCCAGAATGAGTGAAAGGGTAAACAAGGTGACCGTGGAGATGGTGGGATAAACTATAGTCAATTCAGGAATAATTTGTGATCATCTTGTTTAGATTTCAGGGCAAGATCGCACCCTCTTAAGTGGGGATTTGGTTTTCATCAGAAGAAAATGAATCTGTTCACTGTCCATCATCCTATAAAGACGAGCTTAATCCTGGGGCAAGAAATGATGCAGACATCTGGACTCTGGAAGGAAACACCTCCACTACACTTTAGATATGGGATATTTGAGCCTGATCCTGAAGCATGCATTCCAGTGGTCTAGGGAAGCTTTCATGTCTATATAAAGTTAGATTAAGATCAAGTTATTCTACATCCTTGATTCTTGGACCTATGTATTCTTCTAGTCAGGGACACAGCACCATATAAAGGTCTTTGATTCAGCGCATATTCTGGGTCCTGGAGAATGGTACCCCCTCTTTTCAGAATAGTACCTGCATATTTAAGCCATGCCTTCAGCAGGCTGTTGTGACACATCATAAGGTCAGCAGTCTAGGTGAAGTGTGATACAATTAGTGGAACACACAGTTATGGGTACATTCACCTCCTTTACTGTAAAAGGGGAACTCTGGTCAGTGGGATTCCATGCTAGTGGTTCAAGTGCCCTGTGAGTCTTTGAATAGTGGGGCTGACTAAAGCCCTAATGGCAGGAAAAGAAAGCCAAATGGAGAATAGATGCCTTTCCTATGAAAACAAAACACTTGTCTTTCCAGGATGCAAGGGAAATTATGTAGTCAGCTTGCCATTAAGTGGCTAGTCTCCTGAAGGAATAATGTCATATCCACTGCTCAGCACTTGTTTCTGTTACAGGCAGTTGGACCCTTAGCAACAACACTAGCTAGATCAACCTTGATAAGTAGGAGCTGATGCTGTTGGACCCATGTGTCATATTTTCCATCATGGCTACTTTATGTGTCCATTGTGCCAGCACATACGTGGCCAACGACAGGAGTCATTTTATCTACTTGGCCAGATCATTTTATCTACTTGTTTTTTAATGCCTCTTCCATTATGGATTTTCTCTAGTGGTTATTAACATGTGATACAAAGATCTTGCCACTTTTTGCCTACTCCCATACGGCCATCCTCTTGCTTCTCCCTCATCACTCCCTGCCTATAAGGTACAATGTTTTTCAAACTTTGACTTGCAGGCGATTTGCATAGGTTACCTCTTAAATGTTTTTTGAGCCATGTCTCTTTCCACAGAAAGTAGATGGTCAGTTTCACTGCCTGAAGCTGTCACTCATTGAGGGAATTTCCCTCACCACAGTCTTTTAAGGGTATCCTGAGTACCCTAAGTCTATAGTGCAGTCACTGTGTATTTTTGACTCATATACAAAGTAAACCTAACTGGGACTATTTTCCCCAGTATCAATTGGTCATACCCATCCCCATGTGGACTAGATATGGGCCAAATATAGGGGTACTGTTATAATAGTAACATGCTGGGAGATGAGGTTCTGAACTATCTGCTCATGTATCTTGCTTCTGTCTTCCTATCCTGCTCATATCCCATACCAAATGTACCACTTCCATCTTACAATGGTTGCAGGGAGGGATGCAGCAACAAACCTTAGGCCTTGGTAGATCTGAAAGGACCAAACTCATGATCCCGTAATTTCTGACAGTCATCATGTGGTGTCTCATGATTCGGGGCTCTATCTCTACCAGGACACAGTAGCATGCCAAGAGATATTCTTCAAAGAGCATATTTTTGTTCCATTGCAGATGGCATGACATTCCCTCAGAATTGTAGGGTCCCATGTTGTGATTCTCCCACTGGGGCTTGCCACAATTTCTATGTGGTATCTTTTCCCACCAGTGATAGCTCCAAGCCCATAGGGTCTACCAGGTTTATGACCCAAGTGGTGGGGTTTTTGAACCTTAGCCCGGGCCTGCTGCAAAGCCCTTTTCTTTACTGGGTTTTACTCAAATGCATGTCAGCCTTGTGTGTCAGCCAGTACATTTCTAGATATGGAATAAATATGTTCCATTTTAGAACCTGAAATGACCCACGAGGACATTGTGTTTTTTTCTTTGTGTTAGAAAGTGCAAGATGAAATAATTTGTCCTTTATTTAGGATCCTTCAAATTGTTTTGGGCATGGCAAGACCTTTCATCTTGTCAGGTTTTTTCTCACTGGAATACATGTGTTCTATGAAGGCCTCCAGAATGCCAGCTACCTCTAGCTCATCTGGCATGATCAATATAATGTCATTGATGTAATGGTTAATGTGAAGTACTATGGGTAGTCCAGATGGTTCAGGTCTCTTCAGACTATATTATGATAGAGGGCAGATGAGTTAACATAGCCCTGGGGCAAAACCATAAATTAATATTGTTGTTCAATCCATGTGAATGTGAACTGTTTCTAATTGTCTTTTCTGACTGAGATAAAAAAGAATACATGTTCCAGAAAAATGGCTTCATACCAAGTTCCTGAGGCCATATTAATCTGCTCTAGCAAATATACCACATCTGGCATGGCAGCTGCAAAGGGACTATTACTGGGTTATGCTTGTAGTTATCTTCCAGGATTTATCTTGTTTCTCTAGGTTTCAGACTAGTGAATTAAATGATGATGTTATGAGAACAAATGATCCTGTATCCTTTAGATCCATAAAGATGGCCCTTTTATCTCCAAACCCTTCTCCTACTCTTAGGATTCAACAATGTTTTTTATTCCCTATTTTCTGGATGTGCAGGGATCAGGCTTAGGGGCTTTCACTTGCTCTTACCCAGTGTCATAGCTATTACCCAGTGACCAAACATCCAATAGCAGTTTTTCACCAACTTCTAAGTGTCATTCTTGATTACACATTTAAGGACAAGAGAAATGATCACTGGTGGATATACCATAGGTAGACATTGATCACAACTCCATTTATTCATTTATCCTTATGTCCCCTATGTCTTCACTCTAACAAGGAGACCATGATGATGGTTTCTGGATATCATTGTCAACGCAGACCCTGTATCCAACAGTTGTCAATATATCTGGGTATTTTCCTTTCCCAAGTAAATACTCATAGTCCCTTTGAGGAAGGACTAGAGGGATCATGCCCATGTACACTTGTCATACAGTTGTGAGGTCCTTCCACCTGAACACCCTACCATACCTTCAGTGAATGGGCCCTCCCTCTGGAAACTGGCTGAAGTCTGGAAACTAGGGAAGGATCATGAATTTTTATCCACATGGCTACCCTCATCATCCTGGGAATCTAAACTTGAGTTCTTTTGCTAGTACAAGTTGAGTAGTATTCCTGTTGTTGGCAGCTTATTTATTTTGTACTTAAGGATGCCATGTTTTATTACAATCTTTATATTCATCTTTGGGTCATTCTTCCTTGAATGTCAGTCTGCTGCTGCATTCAGTACAAAAACAAACAAACAAACAAAAAAAGCAACCCCCTTGGATTCTGGTAGTTGTAGTTGGTTAAGCACTGACCTGACACTCAGTTTCAATTGTTTGGGGACCCTATTATCCATACTGATATTAGTGGGAAAAGATCTGCAATAGCCTCTACTCCTTCCAGCCCTATTCAGAGGGCTACCACTGAATTTTTACTGAAGCTGATGTCATCCTTCTATCACATTTCTCAAAGCCTTAGTAAATAGTTAGTGTCCTCTAGCCTTCATGAGAAGCGTAATCATCTACTGGGTCTTTCAGCCATACATTGAATATCCATTCCAGCATTTCCTCAAGTCTTCTAAACCCTTCCTCCAGAGATTGCCATGGCAATTCTGACATTTCAGCTTTGCTCAGTGTGTTCCATTACTTTCTCCATGGTTCTAGGAGTCTTCCTAGGAGGGAGTTTACAACATTTTCTGGGATGGATCTTTGCTAGTTAAATCTCGTACCTTGGGATGACACATTCAAGTCGATAAATCCATCCCTATCCAATTTTATTTTCCAGTCCCCTTGAATAAACATCCTTAAAATCTAGTCCTATATACACTCGCCCAAACCCAGTTAGTACCTGTTGGTACTAACTAGGTCTGGCAGCTCCTTTAGGGATCAGACCAGTTCATCCCACCTGGGTTATACTGTGCTAGCATATTTTAGGTCTAGTGCCAGGAGGGGTGGGAGGGCAGGTCTTAAGCTGGGTACATATTGCTTTGGATGGGAGAGGCCTTTGCACTATCTTCCAGTAGGGCTGGCATCAGGTGCAAGCTTTCAGTAGGGTAGGTAGGCCATATTACAGTCTCCCAAACTCAGAGAGTCTGGGGAGCCATAATTTTTAGGGGCATGTACCCAGATGTTTCCATCCTGACCTTGACCTTAGTTGGTATTTAAACTTCTTTCATGTTTGTACAATCTGACTATCAAATCCAGAACCGGGCCCTCCACTTTCTCCAACCTCTTACTAGAACAGATACTGATAACTTTTTCAACATTAATCAGCATTAAAAAGTAATGAGATTTTTTATAATAAATCTTTAAAATTAAAATTTAAAATTTAAAATGCAGTTATCTCAGTTTGGACTAGCCACATTTCAGTTGCACAACAGCCACACATGCAAGTGGCTACCATACTGGGAAGCACAGCTGTTGAGTACCTGTGGTACTTAGCAGTAGCCACCTAATCCTGTTATTCTTCCATCTATTATTTTCTCCGTACATTTCAGTAGCAGCAGTGACATCAGCTGCTAATGTATGCCCTTGTATCAATATATCCTCATGCTCTACCAAATACCAAAGGTGAAAATTTCAGTTGGATGGGCACTTTGTCCCAAGTTCCATCTGTGTTCCCTCTTACTAGTGATGCATTGTCATTGCCTGCCAGGTGGCATGTGATCCACTTTCCAAAGGCAAACCCCATCTTACAACCAGCCTTCTCAAATTGCTCCTGGTACTGACTGTCACAGGTTAAATTCTCTGGAAGCAGATACTGAATGTAAATGTAAATGTAAAAGACATTTATTAGGGAACAACACCTATGAAAGGAAGGAGGAAGGACACAGGACTTGGCAGAGATAGATGTCACACTGCAATAAATGCCTAACAAAGCTTTGGCCATCCTGGTGGGGAAGTTCTAGAGCAAAAATGACCATCAGAATTATCCTGTGTCAGCAAAATGGCTGGGGCTTTATATTCCCACCTTGCTCAGCCTTTGAATGTTGGCTGTTCAGAAGAGGCACATCTATGCAGCTAATGCCAACCATGAAGAAGCTGACAGGTAGAGGCAGTCTGCTCACCACTCTTTTTGGCAACTACGCAACAAGTCCTTTCTTGAAGAGGAGTGGGGGCAGCACACTCCATGTCTACCAGAGGCCATTGATAACCTTCAGATATAGAATCTCTGCTAGAGTGATGGAAGCAAAAACCTAATTGGAGTGGGTTAAGGAGAGAATGAAGTTATAGACCAACTTGGCAAGTTGTTTGCCATGACAGCAAATAAAGGGATACAGTATAGATGGAGGGGATCAAGACGACTTTAGTCATTTTTTTAAAAAAGGAAATAATAAAAGATGACCCTCTAGAAAATAAGAAATGATGCTGTTGGTAAACAAGGGATAATTTGAAGAAGAAAACTTCTGTGAAGCTGTAATGAATGTAATATAGGCACTATTCAAAGAGCTGGCCTTTGATAGTCAGAAATATTTTATCAGGGGACGATTTATTCTTTTGATAGAGTCAAGAATAATAGTCAAGAAGGCAGAGAGTATGGATACAGATGCAGATTAATTGATAGATTTGGGGGTGAGAAAAGGAGAGATTTCCTACTTAAGTATTTAAACAAGTATTCCACTAAGGGAATGAAATGGAGGAGGGAGGTAGAAAGGGAGGGGAATTATATACAAGATTTAAGGAAAGAGAAGGTATAAAATTGTTGAATGTAGGAAAACAAGCATACTAAAGAAGTGATTTGGATTGCAAATATTAAGGTCTCATTTGAGTTTTGTGGTCATGAATTTGAATTCAGACTGTACAGCAAGTAGCTAGGCAAATATGCTTTTACTGGGTTTTCTGAGTTTCCTAGATGAGTGCAATAAAGAATAATTGAAAAAAAAATCAAAGAACTGAAGTGAGTTAATTAAGGGCGTTTGAAAGGAATTGATCGTACTGATGCATTTTGAAATCCAACTTGAGTAAGAAGCAAATGAAGGACATAAGAGGGGTGCTGACTGATAGTGGGAAACTAGCAAAATTCCATGAAAGAGTAATAGGTTAAGTCTTTTATAACCTATAAATGTGATCCAATTTATCAAAAATCACTGGCTGACTTAAATGGAAAGAGAAAGTGATAAATAGAAAAACAGGAGGAGGAGGATGTTGATGACATATTTTACCAATAACACATTGGATTAGGGAATTGTTTCCTTTATATCTGCAAGGAACAGAGACACTGATTGGAATCCTCAGATTTAGAGTTTCTGTAGGCAATTCATTCATTCGTTCATTTATGCATACATATACTTATTCAACAAATATTAATTTAGCAACTACTAAGTGTCAGATACTTTTTTCAAAAAGCTAAAAAAACAACAATAAACAAATTGAAAAGTTTTTGTTTCACAGGCTTACATTCTAGTGGAAGGGAGAAAGACCATACACCAGTGAATGAATGAATGAATGAGGTAATTTCAAATTATAAGTACTACATAAAGAAAATCAAATAAAGTAGTGAGATAGTCACTGACTTGGGGCTGATATTGTGCAGCTACTATTGATTTAGGTTCTCAAGGAAGGCCTATCCAAGGAAGTGAAAATTGACCTTCAGACTTGAATGGCTGGAAGGAACCACTTATACAGAAGAAATACTGTCAGAGGGAAAAATAGCTTTATTATCTGTGATGAGGAAACTTCAAGTTTTGAGCTTTAATTCCTTCATTAATAAATAGTAATATTCCCTTTGAGTTTGCTATAAAAATAAATAACATATGGCATAAAGCCTAGGAGATAGTAATCATTAAAATGAGATTTGCCTTTAGTATTTCTTCATAGAGATGGTAAATCTCTGGAAGCTTTAAGGATGAATATTATCCACCTTATGTGCTGACTCCTTCCTTTCATTCCTGAAGTTCCTATAAGGCTGTTTCACAAAGCCTTCAACAGAAGTTTTTGCTATTGTATTTGTTGTTAAAAACCACCAGAATATCAGTGGAAGTTTTTCTTGACATTGAGGCCTAGGAATGTCCCTTTTATAGAAAAGCAAATTTGAGAAATCCATACCTTAATAAATAAGGGTTAACAAATTTGACAGGTCTGAGATGATATTCCTATTTCAGTAAACTCATTAAAAAGCTTTTAATGTGTTTCAATACTGTATTTTTGATACGGTTTTAATACTGTCTCAGTTCTATCCATGGTAGTGATTAGATTACCTGACCGGAAAATTGTGAAATTAACTATAAGGTGAGTGGCTCAAACGTATACTAGACATTGTGGAGGGAAAGCGCATGCTGTTAATTCTAGTCTCATGTAGAATAAAAGCTGTGATTTAAAAATTATCATTACAATATCAATGGACATGATTTTTGAAAGTTTAAAATGAACAGGAGAGCTGCCATTAGGTTCTAGAACACAAAGGAAAGCTCAACCTCAGTGTAGGAACCCTCTTCCTACCCCAAAAGCTGCTCCTCTGTCTGCCATTGCCAGTCAAGTCAGAGTTTTAGTAACTATAAATAGTACAGATTGCTAGCTTGAATAAATGCAAATATATTATTTCCTCTAACATAAAACAGCTCATGGCTCATAATCAACTTTATTTGGATCAACTATCTCAGTTCACTGACAGTAAAACCTTTCAGAAAGTCTTTTTATACATAAGTACCATTTGTCTGAGATGATTTTCGTTTTCCTCTGTACACAGCCATACTTTTCTTCTTCATTTTATATATTATTTTTCCTTGACTTGCTCAGTGTAATTTTTCCTAAACTACAAATGTTTTAGGATCACAAGAGAGTAAAAGACTTTGAGAAGTCATATGTTACATTTCTGTATCTGTAACCCAAGCCACACTGGAGTCTCTTTAAAGTGTTGGAGCATACACATGCTCATGCGCGCACACACACACTCACACACACATACAACTTCTCAGTACCAAATTAGACATATCGGCTTACTGTTGGCAGAAAATTATATGCCGTAGATAACAGGGATGTTACCATATAAACTGGGAGGATAGTTACTAAATTTCTATTCATTTTTATTTACTATTGCTGTGAATACCTTTGATGAAGATAATAATTTTTAGATTTGGGATGTTTAAGTAGTATTTTTTAATCATCTAGATACATTACATTGCTAAGACTGGGAGGGCATTCTTCATTTATCATCATAACCCCAGTGCTTAGAACAGAGCCTATGAAATAGACGATGCACAAGAAATGGTTTGTGAAGGAAGGAAGGAAGAAGGAAGGAAGGAAGGAAGGAAGGAAGGAAGGAAGGAAGGAAGGAAGGAAGGGAGGGAGGGAGGGAGGGAGGGAGGAAGGAAGGGAGGGAGGAAGGAAGGACTGATTGTGGCAGCTTAGGTTACTGTTGTTGCACCATGTGGGTGGCACATAAATCACTCTTTGGAAAGTGAGCTAAATGAGATAGCTAGCTGAATTTCCATAGGGATAAATTTCTAGAGATGAGACTAAGGGGGTCTATTATATCTGTTTTACTTAACTATTTTATCTGTTTACTTACCTGTCTGTATAATGATGATGGGAGAAATGTGAGGATATAGGTTAATCAAAACCTCCCAAAAGCACAGCTTTCCATCAAGGCCCACCCGCTTCCGCAACACCAATAAATTGGAAACAAACAACGAATGGAGGCATGGCCATTTTTCTTTGCTTTATAGCCATCGCTTATCTTGTCACTCTCCCTGATGCTGCAGCTTTTGCACACATGGAGATGTATGTTTAATAAGCAATAGGTGGAGATCTTTAAAGGGATGCTCTTCAATCACAAAGCTGTTAAGGATCTAATCATGTAAATTGCAAGAACCATATACACAGTCTTACTAGGTTGTGCTAGCCAGTGATGAATTGCCATATATAGAAAACAAGCTACAGATAGATGGGCATTGTTATTGTCATTTTTATTTGCGTTGAGCTAATTTGGTGGGCATTGATTTAAAAGCTGTAGATAATTTACTCATAGGGGAAGAAATCACACATCCTTTTAGGGTGACTACCACTCTGAAAGATCTCTCATTTCTCCCTATTGTTCTCCTTTGCTGGAATAACAATACATAACAAGAAGTTGGAGGAAGTAATTATGCAAAAGATCCTATTCATTTTCACTTTAATGCTTTTAGAAGTTAAGAACGAGAGCTACCTTGGATTCAGAGGAGATGAAGTGCATTGTTTTGTGTGTACAAAAATTGTGCAGCTGGAGCCGAGAGCATAAGGAAGAGTTGATGCACGTGTGTGTGGAATAGACCGGCAGGCCTGAACCAGCTGGGGGACTGGCAGCCTCCCTGACCTCTCTGCTCAAGCTGTTTCCTCACCTGTAAATAGGGACATATTTCCCTGGCACAGTGATTATGGGAAGTAAATAATATAATACATTTAAATCACCTAATTGGCACCATATTGTAGGCACTGGAAAATATCCATTCTCATCTCCACTCGAGGTAGAGGAGGGCAGAGCAGTCTTCAAAACAAAACTTGAAAAATAGGTAGCAGATAATGAAGAATTTAAAGTGAGTCCTGAATTTCATTAAGTTTGAAAAATTTTAACACAAATACTGCTGCTTTCACTGGATTCAAGTCCTCATTTTAGAATATTTCATGTGGTTTTCCCTCTTCTGAGTTCTTTTTGCTGTTTGATGGTGGTGTTTGTGGGGGAGGGGTTGTTTTACTTTTCCCGGTGCAAAGTTGTACCATGCCGTTCGCAATTCTATACTTTACGAACCAAGATCTTTTCTTATAGTCATCTACCTTAGAGATGTTCTGTTTGATATAAGTAAGTGAGGCTTTAAATTTTTTTTAAAGAATAATATATAAGAATTGAGGATAAAATATTTTTGGGTAGAGCATAACGAATTATGATGTATGACCATCTCTTTATATTTTTCTGTTTATGAAAATAGAAAAACAAAAGAGCCTCTTCAAAAATCTCAGGGCTTCCTGAGGTGCCTGGGTGGCTCATTTGGTTAAGTGTCTGCCTTCAGCTCAGGTCATGATCCTGGGATCCTGGGATGGAGCCCTGCATCAGCTCCCTGCTCAGCAGGGAGCCTGCTTCTCCCTCTCCCTCTGCCCCCAACTCATGCTTGCTCTCTCTCTCTCTCAAATATATAAGTAAATAAAATCTTTAAAAAAAATCTCAGGGATTCCTGATAGTACCCACTATTTTCCTCTAAGTTGCAGATGAGCTTCTATAATGTGAAAGTTATTCATGTGGGGAATCAGAATAAGCCTTATTAAGCAAAACCACTTACCTGATTATCCCCTCTAAATTTCAGAATTATATTTCCAATACTCAGTTGGGTCTCCTTGGTTGCAGTGTTGATTTAAAAAACTTGGAAATGGTTTGCAGCTTGCAATGACATGGATGGAGCTAGAGAGTTTTATGCTAAGAGAAAGAGATCAGAGAAAGACAAATACCATATGATTTCACTCATATGTGGAATTTAAGAAACGAAACAAATGAGCAAAGGGGAAAAAAAAGAGAGAGAGACAGGCAACCCAAGAAACAGACTCTTAACTATAGAGAATAACCTGATAGTTACCAGAGGGGAGGTGGGTGGCAGGAATGGGTGAAATAGGTGATAGGGATTGAGTTGTGCACCTGTTGTGATGAGCACCAGGTGTTGTATGGACGTGTTGAATCGCTGTATTGTACACCTGAAACTAATATTACACTGTATGTGAACTAACTGGAATTTGAATAAAAACTTAAAATTTTTTTGAAGTGGTAAGTTACCTTAGACTTTGTAAATGCAAAGAAGGAGCATAAACTGTGACTAAATCTATACCATAGAATAAAAATCACATAAGGCATTGTGGTTAAAAATGAAAAATTTCTGTTCAGTTCCTCTTCACAAGGAATTAATTAAATCTAGATTTGTGATGTAGTATCATTGTCCTTTTTTCTATTTTTATCCATTATTCTATTTATATCCACTACCAGTCAGTCCTTTTTCAGGATATTTTGTTGTTATTATTTATTTGTTTCATTGATTTATATTGTCTTACCTATACAGAAAATGTTCAATCTCTCGGTCCATAAATATTGCATTTTAAATTAAGGCCCTTATTAGCCATATTTTGGTGCCAGATTATAAAAAATTCAATGTTACCTGCTTCCTAGTAACTCTTCAAAATGCCCCATAGAGAATTTCAAAATTAGATGGACATATCAGTGCAGTACTGAAATTTGTGTGGTAGACTAACATCATACAGTGGAGATTAAGAACAATGATTTTAGTGCCGAAAATCTAAGCTCAGCTCTGCCATGCACTTGTCTCATGACTTTGGCAGATTGCTTTCCTCATTTTTTAAAAGTCTGTTATTTAGGAATAATAAAAATATCACTTCTAGAGCCACTGTGAGATAAATGAGATAATGCATACCCACTGCTTACCATAGTTCTGGAAAAATAACAAGTTATCTTTAAATATGAACTATGATTTGTATTATAATGATTTTCTGAGTCAGTTTGTGGCTCTGACATGAGGAAGCTATAGCTGAGGTGAGAAAAAATACCTGCCAGATTTTTTTTTTTTTTTGGTGGGAGGAGGCAGTAGGATTTCCAAGAGGATTTTCAGTTGCAATTATTTCTTACATTGCATGTATCTGCACACTCATTTGATACTTCCTATATTACAGTATTAAAAATCTTTATTACCTTAGGGCTTTACTCTGACCACTTTAAGCCCCAAATCATAGGGATTCAAACTTCAGTGTGAAAGAGAGAACTTTAAGATGTTTTAATTCAAATGGTGCTTAGCTTCAGGAGTTAGATTTGTGAATGTTTTATAATGTATTTTCTTAAAAAATCTCAATATCATCTTAACTATATTTTCTTGGCCAGACTGTAAAAACAACTGACTAAAAGGATTAGGCCAGGAAACTAATATTGTCCAAGTGGGCATAGCAAAGCCATTGTTTATTATGACATGATTTTTCATGGCTTATCATCCATCCCCAAATTGAGACTCTTGAATTAGATCTTCCTTAATTTTAGAAATAATAATGTTTTTTTAGATGGGTGACAGTTACTTTGCATACAAGGTTCCTGCAAAAAAATAATAAAATAAATTTTCGTATCACTTTGAGATTACGTTCAATCATTTTAATTTTGGTAATGAGAGCTTGAGAGGTTTGCAAAAGCAAATTCTATAGTTACTATTTTTTCATTAACCACTTAATTTCTGATTGCCTTTCTAATACCTATTACTGAGCATATGAATAAAAAATTGTCATTTAAATAAACCAGGTGCCCACAGATTTCAGTTCTCCCCCTATTATACATTACAGCAGGCAAGTAGTTAAGCATTTTACAAAAAGAAACATGAGAAATTGTAAATATTGTTTGCAAACTGCAATGAGCTTGCAATGAAATCTCTAGCTAAACACAACATTCCAGTTATCTCTAATATTGTGCTAGTGTGTTATCATTGAAAGTGATATTCAAAGAGAGTGTCAAGCCATCTCTGTGATTCCTCATGTGAACCTAACTTGGATGATATCTACATATGAATATGTACTTTATTTACACTGTGCTGTGAAGCCAGCCACTGGACCATGGCCACCAGATCTCTTAGAACTGCATTGCATCTGTTCTTACTAATTAATTCACCTTGCACCATTCAGAGTGTTGGGGAGATTGGCTACAAGGCATGTGATTGCTGTTTATTATCAATTTTATAACACATGAATAAACAAACACAGTATATAATAACTGTCATGTTCTTAGTAATTACTTCCAAATATTACATAGAAATGTTCATATAAATTATCAGAAGTGATAGAAATGTTAGGGCTGCGATTTTTGATTCCATATTCCTCTCCCTAATAGCCTCAAGCATTTATTCTTTCATTTAAGACTGATGCTTAATTTATTGCTTTATTTTAATTCTATTTTATATTTAATAAGATATAAACTATTTTAATAGAAAATTTAACATTTTATATTTCCTCTGTAGGTACTAGTAATACAAAGATGAAGGTCATTATTCTCTATCAGAGAAGAAAATCTAAATACATTTTACTTAATTTAATAAATGTTTATTGGGTAGCTACTATGTGACAGAATCTGTTCTATTTACTGAGGATTCAAAAGAGACCAAGAATGATAAAAATCTCTGTTACCATGGAGCTTTTGTTTTAGTAGTAAGGGAAAACAAACAAAATGCATAGGTAATTTAGAAAGTATGTTAGAAGATATAAGTTCTAAGTTCTATGGAAGAATTGTTATCAGGGAAGGTGAAAAGGTTAAATGTGTAAATTGAATGAATAGGAAAAAAAAAAGTTTGGTAACGTGACATTTGACCAAAGACTTAAAGAGGAACAAGAGCAAATAAGGCATATATTTGAAGAAAGAGTCCAGATATGGAACCACAAGTCAGAGTCCCTGAGACAGGAGAATACCAGAAAACAAAGAGCTAGTGGGGCTGGAGCAGAATGGAATGAGTAATATGATATTGGAAAAGTAAAAGGATGAGGACGGGAAGGTGAGTGTTGGCCACTGCAAGCACTTTACTTTCTTCGTTGAGTCAGATGGTCTTTGAGGACTGCCATAACAAAATACCAGAGATTAGATGACTTAAACAACAGATATTTCTCTTCTTGAGGTTCTGGAGGCTGGAAGTCCTACATGAGGATGTCATCAGCATTAGTTTCTGGTTAGACCTCTCTTCCTGTCTCGCGGATGGCCACCTTCTTGCTGTGTTCTCAGATGGCCTTTCCTCTGTAGGTGCACAGAGAAACAGAGAACGCTGGTGTTCTCTTCTTACAGCAGTCCTATAGGTTCCACCCTTATAACCTCATTTAACCTTAATTACCTCCTTAAAGGCCCTATCTCTAGCTAAACACAATATAGTCACATTGGGGGTTAGGGTTTCAACATATGAATTTTGTGGGAACACATTTCAGCTCATAACATTCTGTCTTCTGTCCTTCCCCCAAATCTATGTCATTCTCGTATGCAAAATATATTCACCCCGTCCCAAAAGCCCAAAAGTCTTAATCCATTTCAGCATGAACTCCCAAGTCCAAAGTCTCATCTAATTATCATCTAAATAAGCTATTTAGCTGGTGAGACTTCAGGTATGGTTCATCCTGAGGCAACATTTCTTGCCAATTGTGAACGTGTGAAACCAGTCATAATGAGTTTCTCAAATACAGTGGTGAGATGGGCAAAGGAATTCCCGTCTAAAAGGAAGACACTGGAAAGAAATAAAGGAGAACAGGTCTCAAGCAAGCCCAAAACTTAACAAAACAAATTCCATTAGATCTTAAAGCTTGAGGATAATCCTCTCTTAGCTGTATGCTCTGCCCTTTGTCCCCACTGGGGGTGGCAGTGCCACCCCCACAGCCCTAGGTTTCTGTCCTGTTCTATAGGCTCTTTGAGATGGCCCCATGCTCATGGCATTTTCAGAGGATGCCTAGCCCACTCAACCCCAGGAGTTGCCTCACCCTCTGAAACTGGAGGAAATAGCCTTGCCCCCTGGGCCAGTATGATCCGGACCTCTGCTGGTAGTGGCAGCCATGACGATCTCTGGAGCCTTCAGTTCCCTTTTTTTGAAGGATAAAGCATATTCATAGCTGAATAACTCTACCATCCCATCCTGGCTTCTGCCAAAGAGACAGCTGATTAAACCCATGGATAATCTCTTTATGGAGTGATTATCCAGTCACATACTTGGTGTTCTCTCCAGAACAGGCTTTCATTTTTTACAATATAGATGGGCTGAGAATTTTTGCAAATCTTTAAGTTCTGGTTCCATCTCACCTAACAGTTTCTTTCTTAGTTCATCTCTCTCCTCTCTCTAGTAAAGACAACCTAGCTGCACCTTCAACACTTTGCTTAGAAACCTCTTCTGCTAAATACCCAATTTCATAGCTTATAAGTTCTCCCTTCCACAAAAGAATAGATCACAACTCAACCACGCTCTTTGCCACTTTATAATAAGAATCACCTTTCCTCCAGTTTCTAATAGCATGTTTTTTATTTCCATCTGAGACCTCACCAGAAACACCCTTAATGTTCATATTTCTACTAGCGTTCTGTTCATGATGATATATATTCACTGAGATGATAGGAGCTTTCTGTATAGCTCTTCTCTTTTCTTTCTGCACTCTCACCAGAATTGCCTTTAGCATTCATATTTTGACCAATAACACAATTCAGTCCACAACAGACAGAAAACTATTGGAATGTTTTGAGCAAAATAGCAATGCAATCTGACTTATTTTATTAGGATTACTGTGGCTTCTATGTTGAGAATTGATTGCAGGGGACAAGAATGATAGCAGGAAAAACAGTTAAGAGGCCCTAAAGACAAAGTCAAAAGGATTTCAAAGATTTTGGTTTGAGCAAATTGGAAGTACGGGTTATCATTAATTGAAATAGGAAGGCTGACAGCAAAGACCATTTGAGTAGCAATAATGAGTTCTTGTTAGACACATTAAGGTTGAGATCGGTATTAGACACCATCATGGAGAGGCTGAGCAGGAATTTGTGTATGTGTACCTACAAGTCAGTGGGAAAATATGGGAGAGATCTATGCCTCTAATTCAGGGGACAGTTGTCTGCTTTTGACTTTGTATTTAAAAACCATGAAATGTGATGAAATCACTATAGGAGTAAAGTAGAAAAAGAAGAGGTCCAAGGAGCCATCCCTGAGATGCTCTAACATCATCAGAAGGTTGGTGAGATAGGGAAGGACTAGTAGAGCTGACTGGGGGAGAGAACCAGGAAAGTGTGATATTCTGGAAGCAAAGTAAAAGTGTTTCAAGGAGAAGAAAATGATCAACTACGTCAAATACTGGGTAGCAGATTAAGTAAAATGGAGACTGAAAATGACCGGCAGCATTGTGGAGCAATGAGAGAAGGTAATACACACAAATAGTGGCGCCAGAAATCTAATCAGAGTGAAATCAATGAGAAGGATATCAAGACGATTGGAACTGTGAGAATAGACACTATTTTGAGAAGTTACTGTAAAAATAGTGCAGTATTTGGAGAGGGAAGAGGTCTCAAGCGGTTTTTGTTGTTGTTGTTAGATCTCTGTTTCTGTGTTTGTTTTTTCTTTTTAAGATTGCAGAAATTACAACACATGTTATGGGAATGAGCCAATAAAGGTGGAACACTGGATGCTATAAGAGAAACCAGGAGAATTAATGTACTGAATCCCTTGAGTAGTTGAAAGGAATGGGGTTTAGTACTTAGTGGTTTCTGCATAGGAACAGAGGGACATCTTCGTTAACAAGGAAGAAGACAAAGCATAAGGGCACAGTGGACTGCATGTAGAAAGAAAACAAATAATTTTGATTGAAAGTGGAATATGAAGGGGCGTCTGGGTGGCTGAGTCAGTTAAGTGTCCAACTCTTGATTTTGGCTCAGGTCATGATCTCAGGGCTGTGAGATTGAGCCCTGTATCAGGCTCCCCTGAGCGTGGAGCCTGCTTAAGATTCTCTCTCTCCCACTCCCTCCACCCCTGCCCACCACTCACATGTGCATGCACGTGCTCTCTCTTTCTCAAAAAAAAAGTGGAATATGAAGATGTGAATAATGTATTATGGGGATAAAGAAAAGGGATGGAGAGAGGAGTGGACTAGGATTTTTGAGCACCTATGAACTATCAGAGATTCTGCCAGTGATTGAGAACACAGATTAATACAAGATCTTTTCCCCTATGTTTAAGAGGCATAGAGTGTAATAAAGCAGGCCAGTGAAGATACAGGTTTAATAATGAGAGAGTACATGTCTTAATATAGTAGATGCAGATGCTTACATAAACTGCATACATTCCTGTTAGGAATGCATTCTTGGGCACACTCACAAAAACAGGATTGAAAAGGATTATAAGGGCAGAGTACTAATAATTTTCCCTTGCTCTGTGAGCTGCTAGGTTTTCTCTGTGCAATAGGCTTCTCTTCTCAGTTTGTTTAATAAATCTCTATTGTTTCCTCTTTTTTGCCTGTATAGACTTGGAGACAAATTTGGCTTAAGTCACGATCAGCTCAGTTGAATCCTAGATTCCCAGTTAATAGCTAAGCTATCTGAGCAAGTTAATGAAATTGCCTCAGTCTCCCCATCAGCAAAATGGAAATAATGTCTCACATAAATACCGTGAAGGCGGAGTTCTTTAATATGTAGAAGTCTTTAGAAGAGTGCCTGACACATAGGGAATGTATAATCAGTATTAGTTATTATACAGCCTGTTGTTTTATTGCATGTTATTTTTTTTTGTGTTTTCCACTCAGTGTCTCAGCTTTCTTTGCCATCTTTCTTTTTTATAATCTTTTTTTTTTTCTTACTCTTTAGTAGGAGTTCATTTTTTTATGTTGACTCTTTGCACCTTTTATTTCATACTTAAGATGATTCCTCATCATGAACTTTCTCTTTAAGACTAACTCTTTCTGTATTTTTTTTTTTTCTGTTGCTGTTTATCTTTGGGCTAACTGTAGGCCTTCTCTGCTTCACCAAGTCTGATTCTACCTGCTAAATGGGCTGGAGTCAGTGGCAATATCGAAAAGCCAGTCATGGCTTCAGGGGAAGCTCTTACTCCATACAGCTGTGCTGTTTGCTTTACATGAAGAGAAAACACCTGGGTCTGGGCAGGGTGTGACTGTTTGGGAATTTGTGTCCTTTAACATTGGCCATCGATGGGGCGCCTGGGTGGCTCAGTTGGTTAAGCACCTGTCTTCAGCTCAGGTCATGGTCCCAGGGTCCTGGGATCGAACCCCGCATCGAGCCCCGCATCCATCCCCGCATCGGGCTCCCTGCTCCGTGGGGAGTCTGCTTCTCTCTCTCCCTCTCTGTGTATGCCCTCTCTCACTCTCTCAAATAAATAAATAAAATCTTAAAAAAAGAAAAAAAACACATTGGCCATCAATTGGCTAATGTTAAGGACACATATACTTTTTTTTTTAAGTGATAGGGAGTGACACCTAATGAAAAAAAAGCATAGATATTTTATACTTGAGAACATTCTGTAACTAGATACTGCAGCAATTCAGGTTAAAATAAGCCCTATTTAGTTTTTCTCAAGATATTCTGTAAAGATGATCAGCACAAATAGAAAATTTATGACAAAGTTTATGGTGCAGGCTACCTAATTACAGAAGAGGAGTCAGTACCCAGAAAGTGTTTTTAAAAGGAAACAAAGACAACTAGACATATTAAGAGAAATGTATACATTATTCAGAATCCTTTTTAAAATTCCCCTGGAAAATAACTACAATATGACTGCAGAAGCTATTCAGTGCAAGACTATTTAATTCTAGTTCTATAAAACTAACATTTATCAAGTATGTCATTTATGTCAGGTAATATTCTAGTTCTGTGCACATGTTATCTCATCTATTCTTGCCAAAAAACAAAAAAACAAAAAAAAAATCAATATTGTGTAGGTTCTGTAATTATCCCAGTTGTACAAGAAAATACCAATGATCATGAAATGTAAATCATTTGTTCAATGTCCAACGAATAGTAAGTGACAGAATTTCAAGGCAGCCTGCCTCCATGATACTTGGCCTTAAACTACAAATGGGACATTTGTATTTGAACCTTATTTCCATGACTCACTGGCTTACAGCCTTACATATCAGGCAGCATGTTTTAGTGTGCCAAACACTCAGTGAGGCCTAGTATTGCCACTTATTATCTGCTTATTTTGAGATTTTAATAATTAATATTTATTCTCAGATTTTAATAATTTAAAATTAAGTTAAAAAGTCCTAGTTCACAACATGACTATAAGAGATAAATGAGGTAATGAATATTTAAGTATTCGGGGAGTATTTCCTTCTGTTCTTTAGTATCCCTATTTGTCTTCCTGCAAAGAGTGCGGGTTGGTCTAAAGTCCCTTCTTCTCCCCTTTAGTGATACAAACCCTTTCTTCTGCCATCTAACAAATATTTATAATGAGCTCCAATGATAATAAGTGCGTTTTGTAAAAAATTACTAATTCATGGTCCCTACCCTTCAGCCCCTAATAATCTATATCAGGCCACTATATAAAACCTGTGGCCTTTAAAAAAATCTTCCCTAGCACGCCAGGCAAAAGTACTCCTCAGCTCTTTTATAATTTAATAGGTATCCCATCATTTGGTACTGAGCAATTTACTTACTCCCTTTGTGATATCTCTTTGTACTTGCATGGCCCCTGGCTCACTAGGAGATCTGCCTTGCTTAAGAGAGAATGGTGTCCGGGCACCCGGGTGGTGCATTCAGTTGAGCATCTGACTCTTGGTTTTGGCTCAGGTCTTGATCTCAGAGTCCTGAGAGCCAGCCACAAGGTGGGCTCCACGATCAGCAGAGTCCTCTTAAGACTCTCTCCCTCTCCCTCTGCCCTTTCCCCAACAGTGTGATGCATGTGCAAGCATGCTGACTCTCAAATAAATAAATAAGTCTAAAAAAAAAAAGAGAGGGTGCCTGGGTGGCTCAGTTGGTTAAGCAACTGCCTTCGGCTCAGGTCATGATCCTGGAGTTCCTGGATCGAGTCCCGCATCGGGCTCCCTGCTCGGCAGGGAGTCTGCTTCTCCCTCTGACCCTCCTCCCTCTCATGCTCTCTGTCTCTCATTCTCTCTCTCTCAAATAAATAAATACAATCTTTAAAAAAAAAGAGAGAGAGAGAGACCGAGAGAGAGAACAGTGCCTTGTAACCCACAGATATTTACCGACTTTCTGATGGATAAAATTAACATAGCCTGGAATTCATTTTGAAAAATTCTTCCAATGAGTAATGTGCCATTATTCACTGTATTAACACAAGCAAATTAATCGCTGGCTTTTAATCTCACTTCATTTTCTAGATTATTTAAACATGATGAAAAAGCACAGAATCAGCATTGTTTGGGGATGGGTTAAAAAAGAGCAATAATTTTATCTATCATTATCTCTGAAATTAAGGGGGGGAAACAGATTGAAGATAAAACTGTACTTAGGCAGAGCATCTTCTCCCAAGCATTTTGCATGCTTCCCAAGGAGATGTGTAAATAATAGCCCTCACTCAGCACTGGCTGAAATGTGCCTGAGGCTCTATGTCACCTCCTGAGATGGGGAGTGGGGGAGTGGAGAACGCAGAGAAAAGGCATCCATACACTTAGAAGGAAAACTGTATAAGTGTGTATGGTGGCCAGGGGCAGAAGATTGGATGGGAATTCAGGCTAGCCGAATGTTTGGCAATTAAAATTTAGAACTGTATTAATATGCAGTCAAGAGAACAAAGCATCAGTATTGCTGCAAAAGCTAGATTTTCATGACCAAAAGTTGGTTTATCTGAGACCTATGTGTGCACGCAGAAATGCACCATTTCTCTAGAACTGAATGAGACTTTAAAATGATCCCCAAAGTCTGGTCTGGGTCTAAATTATAACTGTTCTTTCTTTCACAGTATACCAATAAACAAAACACTGCTCCCTTCCTAGTTCCCAAATTGGGGAAAGTATATCTTTTTAGTGTCCTATTTGATGTTTGATGACAAGCACTATGGAACTTAACTAGAAATGCAGCCAACAAATAATTAATTAATGTTTTTCCATTGGATGTTGCTATTTTTTTCATATATTTGTTGTGTTTGTTTTGGTTTTAAAGGATAAAATTTTATCATAACATCAATCATTCCATTAGGCCAAATATATTTAATGCCTGACATAGAGAAATTCTTTATTAAAACTCTGTGATCATTTACTTGCATAATTGCTGCATGTCACACTCAGACTGTATTGAGAGAAACAGGAAAAATGTAAAAAAAAGAGGAAACAGGAAATGAATAGATTATATGCAAAATCAGTAAGCAAGTAATCACAAGAGAAAGAAAACAGGAAATAGAAAGAAAGAAGAAGGTAATGAAGAAGACAGGAAGGAGGACTAGGTTGAACATTCCCACGAAGTTGGAAAAGGGGGAAGAACCATTAGAGAGAAGACTGGTTATAAAACGGGAAAATGAACGCTTTTGGTTCATTTTATACTGATTTCATTTTCATTTAGTAATAAGTTAATATTTGTGATTTTTTTCTATTCTTGTTATTGTTATTTATTTTTTATTTTTTATATTTTTTATTATGTTATGTTAATCACCATACATTTCATCATTAGTTTTTGATGTAGTGTTCCATGATTCATTGTTTGCATATAACACCCAATGCTCCATTCAGTATTGTTCCAATATTAGTATATGTGCTGCTGAAGCGAGCACCCCAGTGGTCCATTCAGTACGTGCCCTCTTTAATACCCATCACCAGGCTAACCCATCCCCCCCCTCCCCTCTAGAACCATCAGTTTGTTTCTCAGAGTCCATAGTCTCTCATGGTTCACCTCCCCCACCAATTTCCCCCCCTTCATTTTTCCCTTCCTGCTATTTTCTTCTTTTTTTTTTTTTTTAACATATAATGTATTATTTGTTTCAGAGGTACAGGTCTGTGATTCAGCAGTCTTACACAATTCACAGCACTCACCATAGCACATACCCTCCCCAGTGTCCATCACCCAGCCACCCCATCCCTCCCACCCCCCACCACTCCAGCAGCCCTCAGTTTGTTTCCTGAGATTAAGAATTCCTCATATCAGTGAGGTCATATGATACATGTCTTTCTCTGACTGGCTTATTTTGCTCAGCATAATACCCTCCGGTGCCATCCACATCATTGCAAATGGCAAGATTTCATTCCTTTTGATGGCTGCATAATATTCCATTGTGTATATATACCACTCTTCTTTATCCATTCATCTGTCAATGGACATCTTGGCTCTTTCCACAGTTTGGCTATTGTGGACATTGCTGCTATAAACATCGGGGTGCATGTACCCCTTCAGATCCCTACTTTTGTATCTTTGGGGTAAATACCCAGTAGTGCAATTGCTGGGTTGTAGGGTAGCTCTATTTTCAACTTTTTGAGGAACCTCCATACTGTTTTCCAGAGTGGCTGCACCAGCTTACATTCCCACCAACAGTGTAGGAGGGTTCCCCTTTCTCCGCATCCCTGCAACATCTGTCGTTTCCTGACTTGTTCATTTTAGCCATTCTGACTGGTGTGAGGTAGTATCTCATTGAGGTTTTGATTTGGATTTCCCTGATGCCGAATGATGTTGAGCACTTTTTCATGTGTCTGTTGGCCATTTGGATGTCTTTGGAAAAATGTCTGTTCATGTCTTCTGCCCATTTCTTGATTGGATCATTTGTTCTTTGGGTGTTGAGTTTGATAAGTTCTTTATAGAATTTGGATACTAGCCCTTTATCTGATATGTCATTTGCAAATATCTTCTCCCATTCTGTCGGTTATCTTTTGGTTTTGTTGACTGTTTCCTTTGCTGTGCAAAAGCTTTTTATCTTGATGAAGTCCCAATAAGTTCATTTTTGCCCTTGCTACCCTTGCCTTTGGCGATGTTTCTAGGAAGAAGTTGCTGTGGCTGAGGTCAAAGAGGTTGCTGCCTGTGTTCTCCTTTGGGATTTTGATGGACTCCTGTCTCACATTTAGGTCTTTCAACCATTTGGAGTCTATTTTTGTGTGTGGTGTAAGGAAATGGTCCAGTTTCATTCTTCTGTATGTGGCTGTCCAATTTTCCCAACACCATTTGTTGAAGTGACTGTCTTTTTTTCCATTGGACTCTTCCCTGCTTTGTCGAAGATTAGTTGAGTCTTCCCTGCTTTGTCGAAGATTAGTTGAGGGTCCATTTCTGGGCTCTCTATTCTGTTCCATTGATCTATGTATCTGTTTTTGTGCCAGTACCATACTGTCTTGATGATGACAGCTTTATAATAGATCTTAAAGTCCAGAATTGTGATGCCACCAGCTTTGCTTTTCTTTTTCAATGTTCCTCTAGCTATCCGAGGTCTTTTCTGGTTCCATACAAATTTTAGGATTATTTGTTCTATTTCTTTGAAAAAAGTGGATGGTATTTTGATAGAGATTGCTTTGAATGTGTAGATTGCTCTAGGTAGCATAGACATCTTCACAATATTTATTCTTCCTACCCATGAGCATGGAACATTTTTCCATTTCTTTGTGTCTTCCTCAATTTCTTTCATGAGTATTTTATAGTTTTCTGAGTACAGATTCTTTGCCTCTCTGGTTAGATTTATTCCTAGGTATCTTATGGTTTTGGATGAAATTGTAAATGGGATCAACTCCTTAATTTCTCTTTCTTCTGTCTTGTTGTTGGTGTATAGGAATGCCATTGATTTCTGTGCATTGGTTTTATATCCTCCCACCTTACTGAATTCCTGTATGGGTTCTAACAGTTTTGGGGTGGAGTCTTTTGCATTTTCCACATAAAGTATCATATCATCTGCAAAGAGTGAGAGTTTGACTTCTTCTTTGCCGATTTGGATGCCTTTTATTTCTTTTTGTTGTCTGATTGCTGTGGCTAGGACTTCTAATATTATGTTGAATAACAGTGGTGGACTGCTATTCAGTTCAGTTCTTTTTAGCAGTGAATAATATTCCATCATCTGGAAGTGCACTGTTTATTCATCCACTCACCTACTAAAAAAAATATCTTTGCTGTTTCCAAGTTTGGGCAATTATGAATAAAGCCAGTATAAATGGGTGCAGAATTTGTATGGACATAAGTTTCCAACTCCTTTGAGTAAACACCGAAGAGTATGATTGCTGTATCATATGCTAAGAGTATATTTAGATTTGTAAAATAAACAAAAAAATCCCCCCCAAAACAAACTGCCTTTCAAAATGGCTATACCATTTTGCATTCCTACCAGCAATATGTGAGAGTTCCTATTTTTCCATATCCACTCCAGCATTTGGTATTGTCAGTGTTCCAGATTTTGGCCACATTAATAGGTGTGTAATGGTATTTCATTATTGTATTAATTTACATTTCCCTGATGACATATAAGGTGGAGTGGCTTTACATAAGCTTATTTGCCATCTGTAAATCTTCTTTGGTGAGAATGTCTGTTAAGGCCTTTGGTCCATTTTTTAATAGGATTGTTTGTTTTCTTATTGTTGAATTTTCAGAATTCTTTGTATATTTTGGGTAACAGTTATTGATCAGATGTATCTTTTGCAAATATTTTTCCCAGCCTGTGGTTTGTGTTCTAATTCTCTTGACATTGTCTTTTGCACAGCAGAAGTTTTTAATTTTAATGAGGTCCAGATCATCAATTATTTCTTTCATGGATTGTGCCTTTGGTGTTTTACATAAAAAGTCATCACTATAACCCAAAGTCATCTAGGTTTTCTCCTATGTCATATTCTAGGATTTTTTAAATTTGCATGTTACATTTAGGTCTATGATCCATTTTGAGTTAATTTTTGTGAAAAGTGTAAGACCTGTGTCTATATTCTTTTTATTTATTTACTTTTTTAACATGTGGATGTCCAGTTGTTCATTGAAAAGACTGTCTTTGCTCCATTCTGTTGCTTTTGCTTCTTTGTCAAAGATCAGTTGACTGTATTTATGTGGGTCTATTTCTGAGCCCTCTATTCTATTCCATTGATCTATTTTCCTGTTCTTTGGCCACCAATTGTCTTTTTGCACTCAATGTTTTATTTTTTTAGAGTAGTCTATTAATACATATAGACTGAGTAAAGCATTTTGTCTGCAGTTCAGAATACTATTGTATAACCTACTAGTTTATAAACCCATGGACTTTAAGGGTTTATCCAGATTTTTGCTTTTTACAAACTATATTATCTTTGATAGATTTCCTTATGCATATGTGAGATTTTCTCTAGCACTTTTATAACCTAACAGTTTATAAAAATCCATGGACTTTTAGGATTTATCCAGATTTTTGCTTTTTTCAAACGGTATTACCTTCGATAGATTTCCTTGTGAATATGTGAGATTTTCTCTAGCACAGGGGTTTTCAACCACGTAAACCTGGTGAAATCATCTGGAAAGCTTTTGAATACTATATATAAATGGCAATTCAGTTTGTCTCGAGTAGGGCATTGAAATATATTAAGAACATCCTGGGATGGCTGGATGACTCAGTCAGTTAAGCATCTGCCTTCAGCTCATGTCATGATCCCTGGGTCCTGGGATCAAGCCCTGCATCAGGCTCCCTGCTAAAGGGGGAGCTTGCTTCTCCCTCTCCCTCTGCTTTTCCCCCAGACCACTCATGTGATCCCTCTCTCTCTCTCTCTCTCAAATAAATAAATAAATAAATAAATAAATAAATAAATAAATAAAATCTTAAAAAAAGTCCCAGGTTTTCCTAATGTGCATCCAATCTTGAGAACCACTACTCTTGTTTAGGACAGTGCTTCTCAAACTTTAATACGCATGTGAGTTACCTAGAGAACTCATTAAATTGCAGCTTTTGATTTAGTAGATCTGGGCACACCTGAAAATCCACACTTGTAACAAGCTTCCAGGTGATAGAGAACCATATTTTAAAGCAACAAGACTCTAAGATATGTAAATACTTAGAAATGAAATTATAGAGATATATGTGCATCTTCAGTTTTATTAGCTGTTTCCAAATTGTTTGCAGATTTATACTATTTTCATCATTGTATGCTATTTCATTTATAGATATCCTTATCACCTTTAAAATTTTACCAATATTATGAATTTGAAATTATGCTGTTTTAACTTAAACTTTCATAACTACTAATGAAGTTCTACTAGTTAAAGTGGCCATTAAAGTTACCTCTTTTATGAATTTCCTATTTATATCCTTTATCCATTTTTTAAAGATTTTTAAAAAGATTTTATTTATTTATTTGAGAGAGTGAGTGAGAGAGAGAGAGACAGCACAGGAGCAGGGGCAGAGGGAGAGGGAATGGGAAAAACAGACTCCCCGGCTGAGCAGGGAGCCCGATGCAGGGCTCGATCCCAGGACCCTGGGATCATGACCTGAGCCAGAGGCAGACACTTAACTGACTGAGTCACCCAGTAGCCCCTCCATTTTTTAAAGATTTACTATTCATTTTTTAGAGAGCACCAGAGAGCACCAGAATGGGGGAAGGGGCAGAGGGAGAAGGAGAGAGTATGGTAGGATAAGTTCCTCTCTTTATTTTTCTTACTCAAGGTTGTTCTGGCTACTCTTTGTCCTTTACCCTTCAGTATTAATACTGAACTAATCTTGTAGAATTCTGTGAATAAAAATGGAAATTTTAATGTAATTTTATCAAATGTATAGATTTATTGTGGGAAGAATTAACACGTGTTTTGTAGTCTAGATAAATTCTTAGCAATTTCATCAAATTCAGGAGTATGCTACATCTCTTGAATATTCTACAAAGACTATTATATTATATATGATCAATGGCTTTTTTGGACCTTTCTTTCCAATACTAATACTTCTAACTTACTTCCTAATCTTATTGAACTTGTTAAGAATTCCAGTACAATGTAAAATAGAAGCAGTGAAAGTGGGCTTACTTACCTTGTTTCAGGTTTAAGGAAATAAGTCTAACACTTCATAATGAAAAATAATGATCACTGTGAATTCTTTATAGATCCTTTTAGTCACAGTATGAAAGAAACTTTCTATTTCAGGATTGCAACTATTTTGTTACAGTGTTTCTTCTTATATAATGTTTTCTCTATATCTATTGACAAGATCATAATATGTACTTCTTCAGTCTCTTTCTGTGACATATTAAGTTAGGATATTGTTGAACAAAATCCCCAGTCCAGGAGTAATGCAATATATATATATTTTTTTTCACTTGATGGGTTAATATTATATTTTTTCTGTGTTCATAAGTGAAATTGCTTTTCTTGTATAGTTCTTGTCCATGTTTAATATCACATTATATCAGTTTCATAAAATTAATTGGTGATATTTTGGGGTTCCTGGTTGGTTCAGTTAGTTGAGCATCTGACTCTTGATTTTGGCCCAGGTCATGATCTCAGGGTCATAAAATTGAGCCCTGCTTTGGGCTCTGCACTCATCTGAGGGTCTGCTTGAGATTCTTTCCCTCTCCCTCTGCCCCTCCCCCTGCTCACATGCACACGCACTCTCTCTTTCTCCAACAAATAAACAAATCTTTAAAAAATAGAATAGAATAAAATGAATTAGTGATGTTATTATTTTCAGGAATAGGTTATATAATAGCAATTATTTCCTTGCATTTTCTTTCTTTAATCTTCTTTTGTTATAAAAATCCATAAAGTTACAAAACATAGGGATTAATTCCTTAAATATTGGTGGATCTCTTTTAAAAAACTGGCCATATTATTTATTTCTTGCCAAAGAGCATCCAAATCAGTTGTTCATTATAGGCAGTCTACATTATCTAGAGACCAGTTCTCTGTGTTGTATTTCTGTCATCTTCAATATATGATTTTCAATTCCCAAGGCCCCGTACATAGCTGTGTAGGGGAAAATAACATGGAGGATCATCAATGGGAAGTTTTTGTGGGCCAAATCTGAAAGTATCACACATCACTTCTGCTCACATTCTACTGTTTAAAACCCAGCCATGAAGAACAGCAGGGGATACTGGGAAACAAAATCTAGTCATGTGCCAAGAAGAGGAAATCAATTTGGTGATCAATTAGCAGACTTACTACACCCACAAAGGAACATATTGTATTTCCCTGCTACAAAACTTTTTTCTTTCTCCTATAAATTTTATTTAATTCCCCTTTCTACAAAGTATCATGCAGTAGTAAGCACATGACTCAGTCATTTAAGGTACCATTTGATTGTTACCACTCTCAGCCTGATAGAAACAATTTGATATTAAAATCTTAGCACAATGCTACTGACTTCCTACCAAAAAGCACAATGTTATATACAGTTGGTGACTCTGCTGTCATTTGGTACATGTTTTCTACAATAAAATAACTGACTGGCAAAAACCAACCATAGTCACTGCTGTTTTTGCAATATGTTTGAAAGGCAGGTGGTCATCCCATCTCTGGAGATTAAAAGCAATTCAAAGATAAATGTTGAAAGAAAGGAGAAACCAGGGCAGAAAGTGTGTGGGTTTAGGTGTTTGTTGAAACAGGATGAGAAGGGCTCTTATGTTACTCATCAACTGAGAAACATATTTCCATCTGTTTACACTAACTCACTGATCTGGATGCATCACTGTGACTGCTGTAATGCACACAAACTCAAAAAATGTGCTTCAGTTTAAATGCTTGATGTAATAGTCATATTATTTTGGCAAAGGAATATATAAAATTGGTCAATGGAGTTTTCAGAGAGCACAGAATAGTCTCTTTTTTCCCCTACAAAGATATTAATCAAATGTTCTTTCCATGACAAGAATCCAACAAGAGCTTACTCAGGCCTATTGCGTTTTAAGCACAGAAAGGAAACAGGAAATTGCCATTGATCCAGGCCCTTAAATGTGTCCATGGTGTGTTTTACTTGGATTTGTTTCTTCTTCGGTACACAGTACAGCAAAGAGTCAAAGAACACATCTGTTCATTAACATTACATAATAAATTTTTTTTAAAAAATGTAAAAAAAAGAAAAATCCCAAGAGTCTATCTGACCCAAGCACCCACTCAATGTAGTAATCCTTTCTTTCATTCTATTGTTCTTCCACATTCTCTGAGACTCTTCTGATGACAGGGAGCTTGCATTTTTATATAATAATCTTTTTCAGTATGAGGACACTTTTTGTTTGGTACATACTTCATTATAATGAACTTAAATCTATCATTTTCCTGTGTACTGGAACAAAGTAGAATAAATTCATGGATGAATCAAAAAATTGTATTCCCTTACATTTCTTATCTTTATATAAACATTTTTAACTCCTGGGCGCCTGGGTGGCTCAGTCGTTAAGCGTCTGCCTTCGGCTCAGGTCATGATCCCAGGGTCCTGGGATCGAATCCCACATCGGGCTCCCTGCTCTGCGGGAAGCTTGCTTCTCCCTCTCCCACTCCCCCTGCTTGTGTTCCTGCTTTCGCTATGTCCCTCTCTCTGTCAAATAAATAAATAAAATCTTAAAAAAAAAAAAAACATTTTTAGCTCCTTAAGTTGTGTCTTTACATGGTACTGTGTCTGGGCACTTTACTTTTCTGAATGACCTATAATTGTGAAATAACACGCCAGTGTTTCACTCTTAAATTGTAGAGACTATAACTGAACACATGACCCTTGATACAGTTTTATCAATAAATATGCTTCCAAGAGTTTTACCCAGATTGTTTAAAATTGAGGAAAGGAAGGGGCCAAACACAGATTCCTATGGTACTCCTCTAATAGTCCCCCCATCATACTGACATGAATCTACCCATCAATATTAGTTGTAGTGGCTTAACCAGATAGGATTCTTTCTGACCATGTGATCTCCTTGTCCACACTTCTCCATTTTATTGCTTAAACTATTGTTAACAACTACCAAATGACTCCTGAAATATATATTTGCACACATACTCAATATGTTCATAGAATTATGAAGTTAGTTAACCTACCCAAAAGGTAAATTTGGTTATTTTGACATGGCTAAGCTTGCTCTTCATTTCTCTCAACCCTCAAAACAAAAATTTAGTATACATTCTACCCTTCCAGTATAGTAGTATCTGTGAAAAAAAAATAGTTATGATAGGTATAGGCAAAACTATAGAATGAAAGAACTACTGTTCATTGAGTTGATTATTTGAGTTTTCCATTTTTCAGAAAGAAGAGAGGATTTGGCTTATTTTTGGAAGATTTGCCAAGTGATAAGACTGGAGTGTTGAAAACAAGAAAGTTCAGTAGATAGGAGAGGTAGTTCCAAACACTCATGCCCAAGGGAATATACTTTTCAGTCTTAACTGCATTTTTAAACTCTTAAAAATAGAATAGGATATTATCTAGGAAGCCAAAATAAAAATGCATGATACTTTTCAACTGGGATATGAAAATATGTGACACACCTAGTATCTTGGAGAAGCTAAAATAAACCAATGTTGTTTTTTTGTTGTTTTTTTTTACTTAATACCCCGAGGAGTAGTTTGTGCACAGTGTCCTTTAATTCACAAAGGAGAAGTGGTAAAATATTTCTGTTCCTCAGAATGTAGTAATGAATATGAGGGAGAATAACTTTTTAATGAATGTGTTAAAGACTAACTCTCCAAGTAAGAAACATTAGAATAGTTGAAAACATTCTTATTCAGCACTTTCTGAGCTCTTACGATGTCCAAGTATGATCCCATACAGTACTCAGGGATCAATAGAAAATGGTTCCTGCGGGCACCTGGGTGGCTCAGTTGGTTAAGCGACTGCCTTCAGCTCAGGTCATGATCCTGGAGTCCCGGGATCGAGTCCCACATCGGGCTCCCTGCTCAGCGGGGGGTCTACTTCTCTCTCTGGCCCTCTTCCCTCTCTTGCTATCTGTCTCTCATTCTCTCTCTCTCAAATAAATAAATAAAATCTTAAAAAAAAAATAAAAATAAAGAAAGAAAATAGTTCCTGCATTCATATTACTTTTCCAGAAATATGTAAGAAATAAAAGAAATTTGTTCATGGTTTGAAAGCAAATAAAGGGTAAAACTTCAGTTGTGACCAGCCAAGTAGTTCAATCAACTATTGCAACCATGATGATGGTCTGCAAATGGACCATGATGTTTCCCTGCTCTGTGCCTTCATACATGTGTCATTCAACTTGGAATTCACTTCTCTGGATAGTTACAGTGTATTATTCTAAAAATTGTCTTTGTATCTTCATCACCACCCTTCCATCTCCATCTGGGTTGGGTGAGTTCCTTTTGGATTTACATATTTTATGTACGTCTCTCCTATAACTTTATATAGTTATGTTTTTAATTTACTTCTGTTTGTTTCTTCCCATAATATATAAGCTACTGGAAAGCAGCAATTCTGTTTTATTAAATTTTAAATCACTAGCACCTCTCATAGTCTCTGGTGCATAGCCAGTGAAAAATAAATACCTTCTAACCAAATGAATAATATATAAATCTGTATAGAGAGACCTTTTGAGGTTAGCCTTCCTATAATTACATTTCCTCCTTTATTATCATATTCTGGCATTAACAAAGGCATATAATGAGGTTACAGGATACATACACACATAAACAGGTATATCCAGTATAATATATGCCAACTATATAACAATATACATACATGTATATATTCATGCATATATGATTTTTATATATGCATAGGTATATATAAGATATATAACTCATGAATTATATAGGTTTTATATTGTATTCAAAAACAGTAAATGAAAGAAAGTCACCAAATTTCAGTATTTTTATATGGATCATCTCTATCTCTTTATCATGACTTTACAAAGAACTACCTATGGATATTTTCCTTACAAATGCTCATTAGACTAACACCTAGATACAAGACAATTTGTAATATTGAATACACTTGATGGAAATCAATGAATTAAAGAGACAAACCTTTTATTCAATACCAACAAAATTATGAGTATCTGAAATTTCCAGGGTTTTTGTGATTCATATTTAAATGTAAGTCCCAGAAGCTAGCCCCAGTATAAAACAATTTCTGGCAAGAGAATGACTTTTTTTCCAATGAATAATTTAAAATGCAACTTTTTCCATGTGAACTGTCTTATATCTTGGCAGTAGGCATAGTATTTCAATAATTTATACAATTTTGAATATAATATAGTTAATGCCATAAAAGCAATTTCTTTGATATTGAATTATAAGAGAATGCACTTAGGCCACTGTGACTAATGATCCAGGGGCCAGCAACATGGCAAATTACCCTTTAACCCAATTTTAGAAAGAATCTGTACATGTAACCATAGGACTGTGCTGAGATCTCCTGGTATATAGTTGCATAATAACACTTGGTTGTTACACTTTAAAAACATAAATAAAGCATTATCATAGAGAAAAGTGGTTAAAGAAACATGATAATTTTTAAAAAATAGATAGATGAAAATTATTTTGGTGGGAGCAGAATATTAATGAGAATCATGATTTTATTTTTTACATTTCTAAATAAAACCTATTCTCAGAATTTTTCCTGAGGCAAGACTATAGTCACCCTGAAGATCTAATCATGGTTATTCCATGACAGGTGAGCGACTGCACATTCGTATGATAATGTACAGTTTTTATGAGAAACTAAGCAATGTCATGTGAAAATAGATTCCTTGGGCCCTCCAAGGCAAATGAATAGGCTCAGGGCTTGCCAGGATGTAAGGCAGAAATGGCAAGATTATAACTCCATGACTGAATCCAGACCACACAGGGCTTGCAGCATATGGTCAGGATGTTTTAAGTATGTAACTCCACGGTACTGTTTACTTTCATAGGCCATGTAGATTTCTATATCATGGCAATTTTCCAGCATGTAATGACCAAGTGTCTCCAATAAGTGTCAAATGTTTCTAATTCCCACAATGGAGCAATTTGGGTTGATGCCAGAAGAAATTTACAGATATTTTAATGCGTGTATATGGTCAAAAAAAAAAAAAAAGGAAAAGGAAAAATTCATGTCTAAAGTTAGGGCAAACCTGGACTTCCATTTTCTAAATGGAAATTATCAGAGATCACTGCCCTCTTCAGACTGGTGCTCCCACCAGGCCCTATACTCACAGTGTAAAGGTGCACATTTTCTCTTGAACTACATTACTCACTCATGTTTCAGATATCTTAGTTTTTAGTAAAAGTAATCAGGGGTTTGATCCTCACAGGAAGTTTCCTCATCTATCTTCGGAGTCTCCATTTTGTTCCACTGTCTGTCCTGATGCAACACACACTTTGTTGTACTGTTATAATGAATAGTAAGCCTTGGAGTCAGATAGCGTAAGTCTCTGAACTTTCTTTTTTTTTTTTTCAAACCATACCTGAACTTAGTGATTTTAAACAACTACGTTTATATATTTTACTCACTATACTATGATTTGGACACAATATTTGGAGTCTTACTGGGATAACTGGAAGAGTTAAGAGCCTAGAAGAGTTAGGGTGTTTCCTAGGGGCGTTTTTGTTTCTGTTGTCTCAAAAGTTCTCCATGTGGGGTCCATGTGTTCTCTCCACCATGGCGGCTCCTGGGTGGTCAGCCTAATTATATGGCAACTCAGACCTCCAAGAGTGAGTGTTCTTAGACAACAGGGCAAAAGACAAATGGTACTTTATGATCCAGTCTTGGAATTCACACAGCATTACTTCTACCCAACTCTGTTATTTGAGATGGCCAGGAACCTACTCAAATTATAGTGAAGGCACTACTAAGACCTCACTCATGATGGAAGAAATGGTGAAGAATCGGGGGCCATGTTCTAAAACTGCCATATAAGCCGACTAACAAAATAGCAGGTGAGTGGGTGGAAGAAGAAATTGGGGAATGGACATGTAGAACTCTGTCCCATTATAGACCCCACTCCTGTCAACAACAAAAAAAGTCATTAAATTCTCAGTACATTACCCATAGTCAATGTCCAACAAATACTAACCTTTGCTGTCAGTATCCTTTCGTTAGACATGTTTCCAATAAGAAAGGGAAGAGAACCACAATGCCCATTTTTGAATCCTTCTCCAGCCACCTTCTAGCTCAGTTTCTAGAGGATGTATGACTTAGAGAATGGGGCACTGTTTTCTGCCAAGGCTTAACATCATTCCTTGGTGAACTTTTTGGACCGTGTGGAAATATCTGGGATCTATGCATAAATATATGCATAAAAAGCCTTAAATGAAATATATGAAACTATTAGTAGTGATTCTCTCAAAATGGTGAGATTATATTACACTGAGTGACATGAAAGCATTGGCAGCCATTTGTTTGTAACCACCAAAGGACAATTTTAGATGTTTCAACCCCATAGGTGATTTAGGTTTTTTTTCCCCCTCACTCATATATTTTCCACATCTTTCCAATAGGTATGTACTACCTTCATAATTAGGGAAAAATATTATATTCAAAGAACAAAGACAGCAGAGTACTTCAGAGAAGGCATTATTTTTCTGATTGCACTGAAATGACACAGCTCCTCTGCAAGTACACAAAACAGCATAGCAGCGTTTACATATAAAAATCTGCTAAAACATATTTATTAAGCCTCAGCCTAACAAGGAAAACTCATATTGAACCGGAACAGGCTTACCTCATGAAATCGGGAGGCAGGTGTTTACATTATAGCTTTATGAGACCAAGGGTAGACATTGGACTTTCTTGTGTTTCAAAAACACTAAAGCAAGCTTTTAGCTACTGGAAATATTTGCTAAGAAGGCAGCTGGGTTCTAGTATGGCACAGCTGGGCTGTTTTCTCTGGTTTATGTGGAGAATAATTCAGCGCCAAGGATGAGGCAAGAAAAGTTCACCCAGCCCATTCCAGGGGGCATTTGCTGGCACATTTTCAAACAGACCAGTGGAGCTGGCCACCAGGTTTATGGGAATAGCGATGATACTGGAAGAAGTTGCCTACTTTCCTCAAGAAAATTCCTGGAAGTGGTGTCATTAGCTAGCTGGGTTGGAATTTTTTAAAGTTCTTAAAGTATACTGCCAAATCGTTTCCAGGAAAAAGCTCATTATTAATTCTTAATAAAATGATATCATCACTGCAGATTTAAAGGTATGGAATAGGTTCCTTAAGAATTCTGCCACTCTAGGTATGGACACCTACATTTGTGTGCTTTAAGGAATTTCAGTTGTGATGTTCTTCCTGTGTATTTTGTAACTATTCTCTACTAGGGAGAATGCTGAGTTAAGTAGGCATTGTGGATTCCCTGTGATATATGACTCGGCTGTAAATGTGCTCTAGCTTCATGCTGCTGCTGCCTGAGGGGGTAGCTGCTATTATGGTCCTGATTTTAAGCAGTATTTTATATCTTTGAACCATCCAAGTAAGTGAAGCTGAAGCTAGCCTGAGGTACAGCAGGGATTTGAACTCTGGTGTATAAACACTCATGTGCAGAGGCCAGCTATTGATCCTCTAGCCAAAATGAAGCAAAAATAAAAATCTTTAGAGTCCAAAATATTGAAACTCTGGTATAACAATGCTGTATTTTTTGCCTTCAAAATGTTTACATAGCAGGTGGGAAAGTTGCCATCAACCAGAAATTTAAAAATCATTAAATAAATGTTAAGCTACCAGAACTTATCCTTTCTAAATCAGTGCCCTTTATTCTTTTATCACATTTAACCCTCATGTATGCTAAGCCATCTTATATAACCTATACACATGTAAGAAATATTGAATTTCTTTTGCCATGGAAAATCTATTTAGCAAATACACCTTTCTTCAGTGAGAAAATCTGTCTTAAAGTTTAGAGATTACTTGCTTCTTTCTTTCACCCCCCTCATGCACAGCCCATGTGTTAGGTAATCAAAGTTAGATGGAGACAAGAGGAAAAGAAGGAAGCGATTTCCATGTTGATTTTTTCGATAGCTCCATGTCCTGTGAGGTTTGTTCCCCTCGGAGGTTTATTTTCTTCTCTCCATCGTTGATTGTCTTGCTCACTGCTATGCAGAACCAGTTCTGGGTTTTCCCAAGAGAAAATTACAACTGGGAAAAAGTTGCCCATAACATCTTTCTAATCTTCTTCAGTATGGAGCCCTCTCTATGCCCACTGTGCTGCTTGCTCTCAGGAAGTGTGAAAATGTATGCAAGCTATTAAGGCATCATCTCTTCAAGGGGTAGTTGCATTTCAGTATTAAGCCCTTGAAAGCAGGTAACTACTCTGAGGATATGAAGGAAGGCCTCTGTAATTACAATGGAACCTTTAAATAAATAGGAGGGAATCGTTTGTGGAGAGGTCTTTCTGTCATCCCATAAAGCTATAAAACTGTAAAGCTACATGCTACACTTTTTGGTCTAGGATCGCCTGAATCAGCCCTCCCACCACTCCAAGATTATAAAACACTCATCAGATTATCCTGATGAATGAGCTGTATGAAGTTAAAAACTACTGTTTTTAACCCTCAAAGTCCACTCAAATTCCATCTGTTTAATGAAGCCTTTTCTAATATCAGTATCCCCTCTAGTCTGACTCCATAGGCAGAGTTAGATTTACTACTCTGTGTTCCCAAAACAATTTATATTGCAAAATCCACTTTGTAGGATTTATGACTCCTTATTATAATTAATAGTGTTTGGTCTTTCACTCTTTAGACATAGACTTTAAGATTAGTCTCCCTAATGTAGTCGGGTCTCAATAAATGTTTGTTAAATGGATGGATGGATGGATGGATGGATGGATGGATGGCTTAAAATAGGTTACCACCTGTTTTGCCATTTTATATAGCTGACCTCCTGCAGGACAAGGTCAATTAAGAAAAACTTGCATGTAGATTTTCTAGAAAAGGAAAAACACTAAGTTAACCAACATGATTCAAAGATTGAACCAAAGTCTGAAAGATACTTTTTTTTTTTTTTGCTCAAACATGTTCTTTGCCCCCAAAAGTAGTGCTGGCATATTCCATCCTTAGGTATTCACAAATCTGCAAGTTTGCATTTACAAGTCACACTTGGGTTATTTTTTCCTCCTATCACTATCTGAGTGATGGGATGAAGGGAGAAGCCATAGAAATCTCTGAAATGTCATAAACTATAAAAAGTCAGTTATAGTCTATGAGCTGGAGAAAACAATGTTGCTAGTTAGTTGCAAGCCAGGAAACCATCAGGCACCCACCAGCAAACCAAAAAAAAAAAAAAAAAAAAAAAATCATGAAACAATTTCTTCTCTCAGTTTGAGAATAGCACCTTTTCCAGGAGGTTTGTTATGTAACGTAGATCTGCGTTCACTTTCTGGGGGCTGGCCAAGACTGAAAAGGAAAGTGCCAGCCTAGGGAAAGGAAGACTGTTCTTTTGATGTTGCCAGCCATTACCAGATATGGGAGTTCAAAACAAAGCCAATTCTCCAAAGATTTATAGTTATGTCTAGCTTGTTGACTCAAGCAGTTTGGAAAATCTTCAGAGATATAGTTTATTCGAACTAAGCTAGGCTCCAAATCTGTGGAGAGAGAAAAAAAGAAGCAGAAATAATATGTACATACTCTTAGAGTCAAATCCTTTTGGCCCCAAATTTACATACCTTTTTAAGTAAAAAAAAAAATACTCTAACCAACACATACAGTACTGTGTAAGATGTGACAGCCTATTCTGTTGAATATACATGTATATGACTATTGTCCAATTATTTCTCTGAGTTTGCATGGCAAAAACGATGATAGGCAGTGAAATAGGAAAATACTGTGCTTTTAAATGAGTTAAAAAGAATATTGAATCCCCCAAATTGGAAAATCCTTGAAAAAAGTCACAGAGGACCCTTGACACTATAATTACATTTTCACTATATTCTCAGACCTTGTATTATATCATCCTTGCAGTGGTATGAAATTCTATGGGAAATCTTCATTACAAAGTCAAAGAAATATTAGCTCAGCTGTTAAAAAAAATAAAAAAATATTTGTGGAATATCTTCCATGTGTCAGGCCCTTTTCTAGGTGTTGGTGGTAGGCTGTTGAGTAAAGTAAACTAGGTTCCTACCCAAGGTCTGTACTTATGTTCCATAAGGAGAAGAGGCAATAAACAAAGAAGTAAATATCAATGACACTGTCAGATTTAAAAGATGCTATACCAAAGAAACTACAAAAGGAGGAGTGAGGTGGTACAGAGGGTTATATGTGCAAGCTGTTATCTCAAAAAGACGCATACCCAGAAAAATCTCTCTTGCATTAAGATGATCAAAGCCATCAGTGACACAAGGCTTTAAGATGAAATTTTAACCCTTTAACATTCACTCAGAAATCCATATTTCAGCGTTTCTTCTTTGTAGTAAATTTTGGGGGTGGAGGAAGGCACTGTGGAGAAAGGTGAGTCCAGCAGGACACCAAAGGGATGCGATAAGGTATATTTTTATTCCATGTTGGCCTAGTGAACACATTTGGAGAACACATCTAGTGACTATGTACATAATTCAACTAGATACATGAAAACCTTTAAGTGATTTTAGTAACACTAAACAGAGAATGATAGAAAGAGTTCACTTGCCTATGAAACACTGCTGTGATTTTTACACCCTAAGGAAGCAAGTGGTTTTTGCAGTGCCCAGAATACCATGGTTATGATAAATACTGAATTGCTGTTTCTTTCAATAATCTGTGATTGTTTGGGGCCAGATTAAATACATACTTCAGCCACTTTTAGCCCTGGCATTCTAAAGATGTCTTCCACCTGGATTTGTATGTGCTGTTGTCTTTCATGGATTCTTACAACTTAAGAACTTGATGGTGCATTTAATTGATTCCAGTGAGCCAGTGCAACTTTCCAGATCCAAATAGTCAGTGTCTTGCACTTATAATTAAGAGCCATCAAATATATCCTCTAAGGGTTTTCAGTGTTATGTGTGACCTGGCCTCACATGTCATGGAACTTAAGATAGGTGTGACTCTATTGTATTTATTATTTCTGGAAATCATATGCACAGACATTTAATATAATAAGAAACTGTGCTCACCTGATTCCCATGATGTACAGATTAGTCACCCTTATGTTGACTTCTCAAATTTTTGTTGATTATGTTCCAGACTACAGGATGGATTCTTAGAAGAAATTTAAGTTACATCTGTGAAGGTTGTTCATTAAATAAACAAGCAAAAAGCTTATTTATTTATGTAGGTAAAAAATATGTACACATTAAAAACAAAACAAAAAACAAATGAAGCCATTCACAAACTCAGTTGCACATCATGATGCAAATGGTGGGGAATAATCCCAAATGGTTGGTTGTGTAAAATCATTAGTGTTTCTCTAACTGACTTATTTCACTTATATGTGTAATTTAAGAAAGAAAATGAATGAACATACAGGAGGGAGGAAAAAAAAAGAGAGAGAAACAAATCATGAGACACTCTTAACTATAGAGAACAAACTGAGGGTTAATGGGGGTGGGTGGGGGATGGGATAGATGAATGATGGGTATTAAGGAGGGCACTTGTTATGGTGAGCACTGGATGTTGTATGTAAATGATGAACTACTGAATTCTATTCCTGAAACCAATATTGAACTCTATGTCAACTAACTAGAACTTAAATTAAAAAAAAAAAAAGAAATCATTAGTATTTGGTTTGGATATATATTCTCTGATTTTTCTTACTGATACTGCTCCATACCCTGACTAAGGACACTGTGATAGATGGCTGAAATGAGAGAAGGCAGTTGGGGCAAGTCAAACTGCACAATTTTTAGTGAAAGTGAAACTAACAAGAAATTTAAATTACCTTTAATGAATTGAAAGCTAGTGACACATCCAAATATGCATCATCCCCTCACCGTGGCATCCACTGAATAGACGTTGAGGACAGGATACTAGGTAGTAGTTGAATTTAAGGCCCGCAAATAATTAAAGGTAAAGCAGATTATCAGTTTGATGATCCAAGAGCGATTCTTTTAAATGTATATGGGAATTTAAAAAGCACTTAACCCCAACACAACCCTTAAATCCTCTTTCAACCTCTTTTGTTTAGAAGGTTTCCAATGGTCTTCAATCTCTCTAACTGGTGATATAGAACAATTAATTATGAATGCAGTTGTAAAGTCATGTATATCCCCAATTAGGGTCCCATTAGGAGAGAGATATTCTGTGATTTGTAATGAAATCTAGAACTTTCACCCTTCATTGGTTTTTATTTTTTATTTTTTATTTTTTAAAGATTTTATTTATTTATTTGAGAGAGAGAATGAGATAGAGAGCATGAGAGAGGGGAGGGTCAGAGGGAAAAGCAGACTCCCCGCTGAGTGGGGAGCCCGATGCAGGACTCGATCCCGGGACTCCAGGATCATGACCTGAGCCGAAGGCAGTCGCTTAACCAACTGAGCCACCCAGGCGCCCCTTCATTGGTTTTTAAAAAAGATTTATTTTTTAACTTGAGAGAGAAAGAGAGAAGAGAGAGAGAGAGAGAGAGAGAGAGAGAGAGAGAGCATGGCCAGGGGGAGTGGAGGCAAAGGGAGAGTCTTAAGCAGACTTTGGGCTAAGTACAGAGCCTGACATGGGACTCGATCTCATGACCCTGAGATCACAACCTGAGCAAAAACCAAGAGTCTGACGCTTAACCAACTGCACCACCCAGGTGCCCCCACCTTCACTGTTTTTACTTATGGTGTTATGATATGATGACAGTGATGATAATGTTATAATAATTACTTCCTATGAATTAAACAAGTTTACATTTCGATGAATAATTTATTCCTTTATTATTCTGCTCTAGGTCATAAATACTTAAATATGTACACAGCAATTCAAAATGTTACTAAAATCTGTACTTATTTAGTGATTTAAAAATTGTGCAATTGATTGAACACATTTGCTCCTTTTCAAACTAATTTTAAGCTCAATTTCTAAATGAGAAGAGTGTGAGGAAGTTTAATATAAGGTGTATGAAAAAGGAACATACACCTAGAATAGTAAGATATTTTAGCTCTCCTCATTTCTGTTTTTCTATGCATAGAGTATTGGAAATACCATAAGACATGCTGTTTTGTCATTCAGAGCTCAACAGAGTCCTCCGACCTGTGTGCATGCATGATTTATACACAAACCATAACGTGGGAAGAGCTACTAGAACCAGATGGGCTTGAGATACCTGAGACATTACCATTCTTCCCTGCTTATGTCACCCAGAATAGAAGCATCTTTTTTTCTTCTATTTTCTCTGAATCTGATGCTCCCTCAGATCATACCAAGACCTTTCCCAGTACCATACCTTATTCTGGATGCAGAGCTAACAATACCTCTATTTCTGTTGTCCTACATTGAGGTTATTCATAGTTTTTCTCTATTATAAATTGTACCACACTGAATAACTTTGCGCATAAACTATCCTACATGGTTCACTTTAAAAGAAACTTACATAAAACTAATGTTTGCTGATTCGAACCCAGAAGGCATACCTATTAGACATGTGTTACTCATGTAAAATGGAAAAGGAAAACATGGAAAATATTTGTCGTCTCTCAGTTACTTACTATTTGCCTCCCTCTTTTAATTTTAAGTTCCTTGAGGGCAAGGGTTATGCCTTGAAAATTTTGCATTTCCTGTGAGTCCAGAATTATTCCCTCCATAATACTCAGTAAAAGTTTGCAGTCTTGAACTGAATATGAAATGGCTTTGAATAGTCAGCAAACCAACACCTGTTTTTGCCTCCACAAGCTACAATGCATGTGAAGGATTTCACTGGTTCTCTTTACACACAGCATCTGCTGCCAACAGGTGATGCATTCTGGGGAGAAGAGCCTTGCCAGAGGGACTTTCCTTTACTAACATCCTCTTTCCAGATGTTTCTTCCCTGTAGTATATCCTCAATTATGAGCCCCCAGGAGGCAATTGCCATCACTGAGATGACATGTCACACCTAGAATTCAACACTCTTCCCCCACCGCACATTTTCCCAAAGTTAAATGTCAAATCTGAGTTTATTGCTAAGGGATTTGGTTGTTTCTCTGTGAAGCCAAATATTGTGCTTAATATTAGTTTACCACTCGTGTTTACCACTTTAAGTGTAAGTAGACATGTAAAGATGAAACTAAACTATTTTAAGATCAGGTGGAATTGACAAAATTATATAGAAGATAGAATTCATGGTCTTATGGCACTCCATCCTTTTTCTTAAATATACATACCACTATCTAAAGTTGAATTAGTTATATGTTTGGAATATGTAAATTAGACTGATCTCTGTGTACTGTCTTCTGTACGAATAAGGAAAGTACTATATAACTTTTTTTTTAAATAGTGGCCGTTGGTATGTATGTAATTGTGTATATGTATATATGTACATATGTACACATGTATTTCATAGTTCACTATTTCAAACCTGTACCCACATCCACAAGCCAGATGATAGTTTTGTTTGATGTAAGTTGATTGTTATTAACTTTCCTATTCACCAATGAGTCATGCACACTTTTCTTTACTTTCCTCACAGGATATCGTAATGTCTTTATTTCTGTTCTGTTTCAGTTAAGCTAAAAAAGTCTTCTATTTGGAATGGTTTTTATTTTATTTTATTTTATTTGCCTGGGAACAGCTCGCTGAAGGGTTTAATGATAATATGTTTTAAATGCGATTAGAGAATGTCATTTAGAAACACTTACAATGTTATATTACTTAGAAATAAGCTTTTTTTTTTTCAATCCTAGCAACAGTTGCATATAATCAAATACTTGATATTTACAATCAAATCATTTTAGGGTTTTTTGTCGCAAAGATTTGCAACAAAATCAAAGATGATACTCAAGTATAGATAATTTAATTTATCCTTGTAAAAATTATAATTACCTTTTTAAAAATAACTATGAATGCATATCTCTTGCATACAGGAAGCCTAAGAATGGAACAATTAAGAGAAGTCTGGAAAAAGGCATATTTTTCTAAAAATTATCATGATATCTAATTACCATTTATTAGTTTCAACCTGGGAACTTCAACATACTATAATTTGTATAGAGTAAACTAAAACTTAAGGCACAGGCCAGTCTTACACACTAACAAACTGATGAAGTGATGAAAGCATGGGAAAAGGGCAGTAGTAAAATTAAATTCAAAAACCATATATGCATTTTAAGGCATCTAATAATAATAGCTAACACTGATGCCAGGGACTTTTCTAAGTTCTTTAAAATATCCTGGTTTATTTAATGCTCACAGCAGCTATATGGGGTTGGTACCAAAATTGTCTCCAGCTTTCAGATGAAGACACTGAGCCTGAGAAATATACATACATTGCCCTGGATAACACAGCGAGTAGAGAACCCAGGATTCATATCCATGACATTTTAGGATGAAGTGAGACCATTTGATATTTGAGGGACTATGGACATTTTAATTGGAAGTTCACTTAGAGATTTTCCTATCCAGCATTCCCAAAGTGCATTCCATGGTCTCTAGTTTTATCAAATGCTCTTGAATAAAAGCTTCCATATTTAATACATCAGAAAAAAAAAAAAAAACAACACAGACAAATACCATATAAATTTTTCCCCTTCACTCTTGGAGATTTACAGTAAGCATAACAAAGTTTCTAAGAAATCCCAGAGTGAAGAGATCTGTTTTCCCCAGTGGTTTCCAGCCATCACTGACAAGAAAACTCTTAATGAAGACACCTTTCAAGCCCTTAGGAAATGAGTCCCTTCAAATATAAATAGTTAGAAAGTCCAGCCCTACTATCTGGCAGATAGAAAACTGAGGTTGCAAATGCCCTTGTAACCCTGAAATCGTACCTCCTAATCCTACACATGTTTGACCTCACTCAGCTCTTAAAACAGCATGTAGGCATAACTTTTCTGCTATTTTAAGTTTCTTCCAGATTTCCATTTTTATTAAATTATCTCCACAAGAAAACCATCATTATAGTGAAGATACATAGATGGAACAGAGTGACTACATTCTAATTGACTTAACACAAGCATGCACAATAAAATTTTAATTTATGTAATATTCAGATTTTTTGGTTATTAAACATTCCATTTATCTTGAAGTATATAATATCTAAAAATTAGAGAATAATAAAATCAACCAGTGAACAGAAAACTCTGGGAGAATCCTGAGGATCTGGAGAAATCTCTTGTGCGGTGACCATGAGCCATAGGTACATTTCACCACCACAGTCTTATTGTATAATATCATGGAGTTGATCAAATGTAGTTCAACAGAATTTTTTTATGTATTTTTCTGACCACTGCATGTTTTGTCATTTCAGTTCCTCCGAAGATATATGACATCTCACGTGATATGACCATCAATGAAGGAACCAATGTCACCCTTACTTGCTTGGCCACTGGGAAACCAGAGCCTTCCATTTCTTGGCGGCACATCTCCCCATCAGGTAAAGCAGAAATATATCAGTGTTTTTTGTGCTGTGGTGTTCAATATTTTCCTGTAACCTCACTTGTTCAGAACCTAAGAGTCTACTTATATTTTTTACATTTTTTCATGAGGTAAGTGGGATGCATATTTTTTTTTAAAGATTTTATTTATTTATTTGAGAGAGAGAATGAGATAGAGAGAGAGAGCATGAGAGGGGGGAGAGTCAGAGAGAGAAGCAAACTCCCTGCTGAGCAGGGAGCCTGATGTGGGACTCGATCCCGGGACTCCAGGATCATGACCTGAGCCGAAGGCAGTCGCTTAACCAACTGAGCCACCCAGGCGCCCGGGATGCATATTTTTATACTTAATCTTTATACCTCAATGCACTGTAGTTCACAAAAGTTAAATAAATGAACAGTTTCTGTCAGAGCCCAGAATAGAATCTGTGTCTCTTGATTCTTAGTCAAGGTTATTTTCATTTTAGTATACTGGATAATCACAAATCAATAGACAAAAAACTCAAATGGAAATATCACAAGAGAAGTATCTTCATTTAAATGTGTAAGGCTTTTATTCAATCTTCATTCACATGTTAATAGGCCAGCATGAACTGCTAAGGTAATCAAGGGAGAATGAAATTATACAAATTATGAGGTTGCTAGGTCTAATTTCAAAATGCAGTTCAGAATCAAGGATTTGGCAGTTAGAATTAAATTTTAACTGATGAGGGACCTAAAAACCCAAGACTTTAAGTAACTTGTACAAGATCGCATAGCTAGGTGAAATTAAGGGATATAACATTTTTAAGGGTTTCTGGTGCTTCTGCTACAGTGCACATGCTCCTAAAGAGATTAAATCAATTTAGGAAGTTGGGGATAATCATCATCAAAAAGACTTTTCACAGCCACTCTTCACAGAATCACCAGTTTGCGTCAAGTTTAAATATTTGAACTATCTAGCTTTGAGTCATACCCTGGAAGTAACAAGGGTACTTTTAGGGAATAGGATCCCTCCATGTTTCTGGTAAGTGAAATTTGATTTTATTTGTTTTATAGTTTTGGTGGACCCAGCTCTAACAAGGCTAGTATGATGAAATTGCTTTTAAAGAAATCAGAAAGGCACCCTTTATGTAGGTGTAGAAAGAGTACAATTGTCACATCCTTTTTATCTGCTAATGCTTTCTTTAATATCACTTATCCTTAAGTGTCTTTCAGTTTCCTCATTTATGCAGGAGGTCTAATGAGACTTACATCACATGCTAAGTATTACTATTAATGTGAGAAAAAAATCAATATAACGGCAGTATACACTTATATAATATGCATTATGGCCCCTATAATATTTCCGAAGCATGAGAGTGCTCTTGACTGCCAATACTCCACTCCTTAGAGCAGCTACAGGATCATAAAACTGGTATACAAGCACTGAATTAGTCGCAGGACTCTCCATGGGGTAAAGTGAGACAAGGGCTAGCAGTTAGGATACACCTGCTTTTATCTCAAGGTCCTTACACATCAATTCAGCCAATCCTCCTGCAAATCTCATCACCTCAGTTACCCTCACCTCATTGTCTACTTTCCAAAAATCAAATAATAAAAATCCCTAGCTATTGTGAGAATCAAAAAAGATAATAAGCATAAGTGTGCTTTAAAAAAGTATAAGGTGATATGCAAATGTATGGCTGATTCTTAATCATCTTTCCAGGGATTTAAATCTGATATGGCAATATAATTTTTGTAAGAATGAAGCACATAATCTCCATCTTCATATAATTTAAGATTAATATTTTGGACTGAACTCTCCTGCTTTGCAGTGCTTATTATTATGCATATTCTTCTTTTTTTAAGTGCTTGGATACATTTTGGTTTAATTAAATAGCGTGAATGTTGGCTAGTGAAGTTATTAGAATAATGATAATGGATAACATCATGAAGCTGAAAGAAGTCAGATTGGGTTTATAAGTTAAACTGTGCATGGATTTATTTTTCTGATCCTGCCCTACAGAGCAAATGAGTAAAATTAGCATAAATATTAACTGTTATCCAATGAATAGCTAGACATGGCTGATATATTTATAAATGCTTCCAATAATTTCAAATTATAATTTGTTAATGATCTGTATTAAAATGCATAGCACTGTGGAGTTCCTGCTTTAAGTAACATGTCTGATAATTCTATTAAGTTTCTTCAACTTACATGTTTATATTTGAAAGCCAAATTATAAACTTCATTGATCTGTCTACATTTACCAAAAAAAATCAACATTTTGCATACTCTCATCTTTTGCTGTATCACAAAAGAAAATGTGTCTCAAAAGAGTGGTCACCATATGAACAGTGGAGAGTGTTAAAAACAGATCCAGATAGACTCCCTGTCAATACTAGAAATAATGGCTAGTTTTTGTACATGTGTGATTTGTTTAGATTTTTTTTTAACCAGTACTTTTGTGAGTTCTTGCTGACTCATTCATGGTCTATATCAGTTTTAAAAATCAATTAAAAAATGTCTGGTCACAGGATGATAGCCCCACAGAGCTTCTCTCTAATGCACAAAAAAAATTAGGTTGTGGGTTCAAGCATACCATAAACATTGCTTGAACTGACTGAAGGTGTCATTCTACTTGTTAGTTCAAACAACTCAGTGTACCTTCTGCAAAAACATCTTTTTTGAGATGTTTCTGGATATATGAGCTTCCTTAGAGTTTACGTATGATGATGATTTCTTTCTTTCTGTATTTTCTATTCTGTATTTAGGAATTAATTTCAAATTCATGTAAAAATTGTTAGAGAAATAATACAAACTCTGCCCTACATCCTTTACTCGGTTTCATCCATTGTTTTTCCCATTTGCTTCAACATTTGCTGTGTGTAGAGTATGTGGAAATTTACATATTTTTTCATTGAATCATTTGAGAACAATCTGCATATATCATGCCCTTTTCTTCCTAGTTATGTCAGTGTGCATTTCTGAAGAATAAGGACATTCTTTTATATATAACCACAGAGCCGTTTTCAGCTTGTTTACATTTAACACAGGTAACATACTTTTGTCCCATTACTATTCATATTCCAATTTTGTCAATTGATGGAATAGCGTCCTTTATAGTTTTTTTTTCCCCCTCTTGTACAAAATTCAAGTATCATATATGGCTGACACATCATTTTACTCCTCTTTATTCTGGGGTCTAATTCCTTGGTCTTTGTCGTTTCCAAACATTGATATTTTTCAACAATGCATGTGCCACCCCCACTTTTTTAACAGAATGTTTCTCATTTGGGGTTTGACTTAAGTTTCCTCATGATAAGGTTCTAGTTATGCCCATCTGGGACTGAATAAGTAAAGTTGTAGATTTCTCAGGGAGTGATATCCAGAGGCACAGGATATCCATCCATCTGTCCCTCATTTGTGATGTTAATTTTGATTACCTAATCAAGGTGTCTGATTTCTGCATTATATAGTTCCTTTTGTTTTTTCCTTCCCCATGCTACCAATAAGCAATAGGGAGAGATTTTAAAAACATTAAATGGAAATGTCTATTACTTGTTAACCTTCCCTCAGATTTTGCATTATCAGTGATTCTTTTGTGAACTAATCTTTACTCTGATGATTACAAAGTGATGATTTTTCTAGCTTGAGCAATCCTACTTTTAACAGTTAGCACTTGGCATTCTACTATAAATAAGAACCTCACTTCCCCCTATTTCTTCTTCTTTCTTTCTTTCTTTCTTTCTTTCTTTCTTTCTTTCTTTCTTTCTTTCTTTCTTTCTTTCTTTTTCTTTCTTTTTCTTTCTTTCTTTCTTTCTTTCTTTCTTTCTTTCTTTCTTTCTTTCTTTCTTTCTTTCTTTCTTTCTTTCTTTCTTTCGGCATAAGTTCATGGATTCCCAACTTTTTAAAACTATTTATAATTCATTACTGCCTTTAGTTATTTTGATGCTCAAATTTTTCCTCATTTGGTGAGTGGAAGACTTCCTTCTGATTCCTGTGTCCTTGTGATGTGATTTTTTTTTTTTTTAGTACTTTCATACTTTCTGGCATGACAAAATATGCCAGCTTCCTCCTGTATTTTAGCTGCCCTATCTCTGGAATCAACCATTTTACATTACTTCAGTGATTGGATATTGTTTACTTGGGGTTATGATAATTATACATTGATTTAAAATATATAACTCTATTGTTCTACTTTATAGTAAAACTATCAGAAACTCAGACATCTAGACTACTCTCTATGATATTCTATTAACCAAAAGAACTTAAATAACTTTAGTGCAAAGGATTAATCCTATTTTGTTTGGTTTTATCTAACAGCAATCCTGGAATAGGGCCTGGGACCTGGTGTGCATACAGAGGGTGATTATAGAATTAGTAGTAAAAAATATTTATATCATGCAAAATATAAGGAGGCAATTGTTCTATCGTGAGAGATTTAGATAGTTTCATACATCTTTATTTATAAGAGATACTACTGTTTTACCTAAACTATGACTAATTTCTTATATACTTAGAAAATTTTCAAGGTTTTCTCAAAATTCATACTATAAGGTGTATGATTCCCTTTATTCCTACCAGTAATTTCTTAGGCATTAGGTGGTTCCAGTGTACTTCAGTGATTAAGATCATGAAATTATATCAGTCATAATTGGATGTGAGACCCAGATCTTCAACTTACAAACTGTAAGATCTTAGACAAAATTGTTAATTTCTTTAAATTTTAAATATAAAATAGTGATACTAATTGTCCCCATTTCATAGAATAGTTATGAGTATTAAATGGAATAGTATAGAGCTTTGAACAGAGTCCATGACTTACAGTAAATATCCTGTAATAGTAGCTATTAGTTTATTACTGAAATCTATTTAAAATTTTGATCAAATGGAATCTCCAACCCTGTTTCTAAAATTGAAGGGCCTACTTATAACTCTTGAATGCAATTCACTTAGCCAAATGAGGATATCATAATGCTAAAACTCATTTAAAACTTTTAGAGAACATTGACAAATTTATACAAGGCATCTGATTTTGAATCTCTTTATATTCAAAATAAAGTTCTTAATCATAAATCATTGCATTAATAAATCTAGACCAGTCAGGAAAAAAATAGGAGAAGTTAAAAGATAAATTTTAAAATAATAGATTACCAAAAAAATTATTAAAAAAATACAAAAAAATAATAGCAATAGATTACAGACAGATAACAAATATGGAGGCATTTTGAAAGTCTCTATCAAATTTCCACTTATTATTCATTGTTGCTCTTCTTAATCTTTGCTTCCTAGTTCATTTTTATACCTTGATATCTGGAATCTCCAGATATGTTCTCACTCTACCCTGCTGGTGTTTATTAGCTGACAAAGATATTCTTTTGGATCTGGAGCTAAAATATGATCATAAACACTGAGTTGTATGTCTTAAATTATTTTTTTTGTCTAATTTCCATATGCTTAGTTCTGTTTGATGGAATATATCACCCTAATTATCCATAGGAGTTAAGGCTCTTGCCTAACTCAAAATAAAGACTGTTCAGTTATGTCCCTTTGTCCTGTTATGTTCTGGATTCCATTCATCCCTTCCCATTTGTCAGTTCCTTATCCCATTAAATATCTCCTCTTTCCCTGCATCTTTAACCTGTTCCCCTCTATTGACTCCATCCTATCCACAAACTCAAGTTATTCTTTTCTGACATCAATCCCTTGACACTTTTGTTTATATCAACAATTATCGAGCCCTTTTAAAGGAGACCACAAACAAGTGGTCAGAGATACAGGAATAAAACCAAAAAACATGATTTCAAAGAGACCAAAAGAAGAAAAGCTTTTCTGGAACAGTGAGTGGTAAACAATGTCAATCAGATCAAATAAGGTAAGACCCAAGCAGTTACTTTTAGGTCAGGTAGTTTGGTGATCATTGTGGCAGTTCAGTGACATAATGGGTCAAAAACCCAGTTGTGGAGAATTAAAGAGCAAATAAGTGAAGAATTTTGACAGGGAGACAAAACTATGCATCCAGTTAGTCAAAGTGGAAATTTAGTTTCTCTACTTTTACACATGTTATTTCTTCTGTTAGGACTATTTTTTCTCCCTTGATACAAGTGACAAACTCCTACTCATCCTTCAACTTTTTACAAAACTGTTCCTGAGCAACCCAGGAAAATTGGGTGCTTTTTCTTCCATAGTTGCCTAGTACCTTGTGCCACCACTTGTGTGGAACTAATTCCCTAAATTGTAGTCCTTGGTCTTATTTGTCTATGGCCTCAGGGAACAGGGAATTCCCTCTGCCCAGAAACTGTTCATCTTTGTAACCTTTGGCTTAGCATAGGGCCTGATACAAAGTAGGGACTCCATAAATATTGCAGAGTTAATAGATGCTGCCATCTGTCCTTGCTTCCCACATAGCCTCTTAGAACTAGAAATTAAAATTTAAAGTGCTAACAAGGTAATGACACAGGGAAGTATTTCCTTTCTTGTATGCCCCCCAACCCCTACCCCCTAATATAAAGGTACACATACCCCTAAATGTAAATCAGCCCTTTATTTTCCTTATAGTTTCAATATGGCTGCATCATTGTGATATTGTGATTTACCATAAGAAATATGTTTGGTCCTTGTCCCACTTCTTGCACAGAGCTCCTAAAACCCTTAGAATTTCCTGTGATGAAACCAGTAAAGGTATCTCTTGTAATGTTAATGAGGTGACTTTGGAAACACATCAAAGGATGGACTAGGGTTACCAGGAGAACCAACCATGAGAATAGAGTTGGAATTTTCAATCACACCCACCTAGACCTCCAGGGAAGGGAGAGGAGCTGGAGGTTGAATCATCCACCCATGACCAGTGATTCAATCAATTGTGTGTATGTAATGAAGCCTCCATAAAGACCCAAAAGGACAGAGTTCAGAGAACTTCTGTGTTGGCAAACTAGTAGAGATTCAGGGAGAGGGGCACACTCTGAAAGGGCAAGGAAGCTCCTCACCCTTTCCTCATACTTTGCCCTATCCACCTCTTCCTCTGGCTGTTCCTGAGTTATAGTCTTTTAAAATAAATTGGTGATCTAGTAAGCAAAATATTTCTCTGAGTTCTCTGAGCTGTTCTAGCAAATTAATTGAACCCAAGGAGGGGATTGTTGGAGCCTCTAATCTATAGCTAGTTGTTCACAAGCGTAGGTGACAACCTAGACTTGTTACTGGCATTTGAAAGAGGGGAGGAAGGCAGTCTTGCGAGACTGAGCTTTTAACCTGTGCAATCTGATGCCATCTCTATGTAGTGTCAGAACTGAGTTGAATTGTAGGACACCCAGCTGGTGCTGGATAATTGCTTATTGATATGGGAAACTCCCCTACCACATTAGAACTGGGTTCTGAACCTTAACCACATTAACATATAAAGAGCAGCTTGCACCAAAGTAACTTTAGCTCGCATGGTTCCACTAATATTTATCCATTACTGTCTAGTCACGAAGTTGAAGGTACTTGCATATACGTGTCCCATTTAAGCCTCAAAACTAAACTGTGAAGTGGATATTGTTATCCTCATTGTATAAATTAACATGGCACTCAGAGTATTTACATAAATTACCCCAAACAAATATGATTTTTTTTTTTTTAGTTTTTACTTTGAAAATGTTATAAGCTCGTAGAAGGTTACAAAGTTAGTAGAGAGAGTTTCCATGTATCCTTCACCCAGTTTCTCTAATTGGTTACATCATATGTAACTATAGTCTGACACCAAAACAAATGAACATTAGTGCAATACATGCATATGGTTCTATATCTTTTTTTTATGGTTTTATTTATTTACTTTTGTGAGAGAGAGGGAGAATGAGCAGGGGAAGGGGAAGAGGGAGAAGCAGACTCCCCACTGAGCAGGGAGCCTGATACGGGACCCAATTCGAGGACCCTGGGATCATAACGCGAGCTGAAGGCAGACGCTTAACCGACTAAGCCACCCAGGTGCCCGGTTCTATATCATTTTATCATATGAGTTGATTCATGGAGCCACCATCACAATCAAGGTACAGAACTGTTCCCTCAGCACAAAGATTTATATTATGCTACCCCTTTGAACTCACACCCACTCCTTCTCCATCCACCATCCCTAACCCCTGACAATCTGTTTCTAATCTTTTCCTCTTCTCTATAGTTTTGTCATTGAAAGAATATATGTAAATGGAATTATCCAGTGAGTGAGCTTTTGAAATTGGCCTTTTTACTCAACATAATGCTCGTGAGATTTATTCAAGTTTTAGCATATATCAATACTTTGTTCCTTTCTATTCCTGAGGAATACCTAGTGATATGAATGCACCATAATTTGTTCAATCATAAACATCTTATAGCATATTTTCATTGTTTCTAATTTTTGGCTATAACAAATAAAGCTATTATGAAGAAGCCTGTTTCTTTTTTTCTTTCTATCCTTTTACTTTCAATCTACACATTGTATTATATTTTAAGTGAGCCATTTGTAGACAGCTTATAGATAAGACAATTAAAAAAAAAAATCTACTCTGACAATCTCTGTATTTTACTTGGTATATTTAGACCATTTACACTTAATTTCATTTCATTTCATTTCATTTCATTTCATTTCATTTCATTATTGATTTGTTAGGGCTTGTAACTGGCATCTTATTTTCATGTTGTTTTCTGTTTGTTCCTTCTAGATTTTGTCTCTCTGTTTTCTTTTTCCTGCCTTTCTGTGGGTTACTTGAGTATTTTTTTGAATTCTGCTTTGTTTTATCTATAGTGTTTTTGAGTGTGTTTCTTTACATAGATTTAATAGTATTACATCATAATTTATCATATTCTATGGGTATCCACATTTTACTAGTTCCAGTGAAGTATAGAAACTCTACCTCCATTTATTCCCCTGATTTTTTTTAACATAATAATCTTCAGGGGTTTTTTTACATACATGAGAACTACCTCAGATAGTGGTATAGTTTTTGTTTTAACTGTCAAACATGTATTAGAAAACTCAAGAAGGGAAGTATTTTGTATTTATTTATTCTTTTATTCTTGTCTATTTAGAAAACTTTGTTTAGCCATTTTTTATGGTAGGCCCACTGGAGACAAATCCTTTTAGAGTACTCTTCATCTGAGAATGTCTTGATTTTACCTTTTTTCTTGAGGATATTTCTGCTTGGGTTGGAATACTGAGTTTAACAAAACATACATTTATTTACCATTGAAGTAGCCTTAAAATGGCCTCAAGGCAATATTTGGAAGTCTTGTGGATTAAAGTACAGAACTTTTGAAAACTAAAAAGCAGTGTTTTCCACGCTTCCCATAAGTATTGCTATAGATTTAGCCCAGCTATAAAATAAATAGCATAAATTGTCCATTAAGAATATAATAGATATTGCCAAATTAAGAGATTTTAAAGATCTTGAGATTGTCAACTGAGAGCCATTTCAGGATCAACAAAGTCAGTATTCATTAGGTCATGGGTTAGCAGCCTAAGGCCTGTGGGCCAACTGGCTTACTGTTTATTTCTGTAAATGAAGTTTTAATTATTGTTGTTGTTGTTGGAACATAGCCATGCTCACAACTTAACATATAGCCTATGACTGTTTTCTCATACTATAATATATAGTTGAGTATTTGTAGTAGAAACCATATGACCCACAAAGCCTAAACTATTTACTGTCTGTTCCTTTAAGAAAAAGGTTGCTGACCCCTGCCTTAGATATTTTATTTTTTAAAAAGATTGTATTTATTTATTTGACAGAGAGAGACACAATGAGAGAGGGAATATAAGCAGGGGGAGTGGGAGAGGGAGAAGCAGGCTTCCCATGGAGCAGGGAGCCTGATGCAGGGCTTAATCCCAGGACCCTGGGATCATGACCTGAGCTAAAGGCAGACCCTTAATGACTGAGCCACCCAGATGTCCTTCCTTAGATATTTTAAAAGAGATTTAGGTTTTAAATTTTATTTCCTAGTTGTAAGACATACAGGCTTAGCACATTAAAACTTCTGTAACCTTTAAAGAGAATTAAATACCATCTTAAGACAGAAATATTAATTACTAATTATCAGAAAAAAACAGAAAACTGTAAAAAACAGAAATTGTTAACTAAAAGCCATGTATACCATTCTATCTTTTGTTTAAAATAATTCTGAAAATAATTTGAGTCGATACAGGTACAAACTAAAAAGTATTACTTTCTATTAGTGCTCTTAATTCTGTTGTCATTTCCCTTTTGTGAAAGTAAGTCTTCTTTGAAGCACTTGAGTGCTGGGCCAACACCAAGGGTGATATGATGAAGAGGCTGTGTGTGTGATCCTTGCAAGCTGGCAGCCTGTCGCCCAAACATTGTAATTCTTTAGGAGTCTTTTTTCAGGTTTGCGATCCTGACACTGCACTTTACTCTTTAATGTTAGGAAGAGAAATTTAGTAAAACCAGCAATTTATGCTGATGACATTTCAACAATACCAGATCTTCAGATTACAAGCTATGGTTCTAGTTCCATTATAGGGTTGCTCTCTATGTGGAGCTTTTGTGAATTTCCATAATAGCTTTACATAATGGATAATTATATAATGAATGAATCTACATAATGATGGCAAGTTAAACTTTTACCATTGGATTGCACACCAATAATTTATATATGCAGTTAAAAGTGTCTCTTTGTTCTGAGAGTTTTCTTTATAATTTTAACTTTCATTTGTCTGTTTTCAGAGTCCTCTCTACTTTTATTTAGTTAGTGGTGGGCTATGAGGAATTGTTTGTATTCAGAACTGCTAACCTGCTATTTGAATTTTGAAAGCAAGAAAATTTTCTTTATTTTAAGATATATATAAAGTTAAACAATGAGTCTGATGATACAATGAATCAATATAAAAAATAATCCACTATTCTCAGAGGAAAGTGCTTACCCCTATAAAACAGAGAACAGGAACCCATCAAGCATTTCAAAGCATTTTATAAAAGATCTTTTTTTTTCTTATTAAACTTGATTTTCTGAAGGAGATGGGCATTAGGAAAAAAAAAAAAATATATATATATATATACACACTCTAGATTATGTCTCCCATTGGACTGAATTTGGGAGTGATGGTATATATATATATATATATGAAAGTAAAAGGATATATACATACATATACATATATTTTTTAAATTTATTTTTTTGAAATTTAAGTATAATTAACACAAAGTGTTATATTAGTTTCAGATGTACAATATAGTGATTCAACAATTGTATACATTACTCAGTGCTCATCATGATGTGTGCTCTTAATCCCTTCACCTATTTCACCCATCCCCCTACCCTACCCACTTCCCCTCTGATAACCATCAGTATGTTCTCTGTAGTTAAGAGGTAGTTTTTTTGGTTTATCTCTTTATTTTTCTTTATTTGTTTCTTAAATTCCACATAGGAATGAAATGATATAGTATATGTCTTTCTCTGACTGACGTATTTCACTTAGCATTTTGCCCTCTACATCCATCCATGTTGTTGCAAATGGCAAGATTGCATTCTGTGAGACTGTTTATATTTTAGGAATTAGATTTTTCTAGAGTATTTTTCAGAGTGACTTCAATGCCACATTACATGTATTAGGAAAAGGCATTACATAAATGTTTATATTTAAACAAGTTAGGGGGTTGTTTATATCTTGTTTATAATTTTAGAAAATGCAGCTTTTAATTTGGTTGTAAATTTCATGCTAATTCATGCTGAGATGAGACTCCATGGTTAAAAATTTTAATCATAATATTGAAATGGATCCTATAAGGATCCAGAAGGGTTACCAGTAGGTCGTGTGAATGTATAAAATGAGCCCAGCTAACACTTACATTAAGTATTATTTATTGGGGTGCCTGGGTGGCTCAGTCCTTAAGCGTCTGCCTTAGGCTCAGGTCATGACTCCAGGTCCTGGGATTGAGCCCCGCATTGGGCTCCCTGCTCCGCGGGAAGCCTGCTTCTCCCTCTCCCACTCCCCCAGCTTGTATTCTCTCTCTCGCTGTGTCTCTCTCTGTCAAATAAATAAAATCTTAAAAAAAAAGTATCATTTATTGAGCACTTGGTATGCCTAGACAATGTTCTAATATATGTTAGATTAACATGTGCTAACTAGTTCATATGTACCACATTCATCAGAAAAAGATCATGATGTTCATTTGAACCCAGGTTGTACTAATCATTTGAACCCCAGCAGTCAGTGAAGATACAACTTGTTTTTATTTCCCATAAATATACGATCATGTCCATCAAGACTATATTTGTACACAAACAAGCCCTACTGGAACTTAAGTGCCATTTCTGATGTATTACTAAAATATATGTAAGAAAAAGAAAATATGTTAATAATGATTTTTTAAAATCAACACCCCAAGTATCCTTGACAGTTTTAGGAGACTGTCACGCTACCTACTGCGCTAAGGAGGCACCTTCCTTGACAGTTTTAGACATGAGCATATGGTTGGCTTGAAGTAAATTATTAGAGGAGTTATGATTTCCAGTGTAAAAGAACACTATATCCATTTTTCTTCACTCAAAATTAATATATTGCTATTGAAATTTAATTATACCCCACCTTGTTCTAAAATTATATTTTTTGATTAACTTAACCATAATTAAGAATAATCATCACTAGTGGAAAATTAAAATGATTTTAGTAATCTTGGATTATAGATCAGTAAAACTATGATAAACACTTTTTGTTCTCACTTTTTGTGATCTATCTCTTTATGATCCATGATAAAGGCAAATATGTCTACATAGTAGGCACTCAATAAATATGTTAAAGGATATAATATTTTAGCATACTATAAATTCTTTATGTGATTAATAAATTTATATTTGCTGACTAATGTCTTAAAATTAATATGACTAATAATTATTTTCCTTATAATCTTTGTGCATAGATCATTCCCCAAAGAAGTTATAGAAAAAGCTAATAACATTTTTATAATTATCAAACTCCTGTTAAACAAGGCACTATAGCATAGTGCTAAAAAAGAGTCTGGTTAGTACTTGATTTCAAATCCCTATTCTGCCACTCACCACATGTGTTAAACTGGGCAAATTTCTTAAGCTCTCTGTGCCTCATTTTCTTCTCTGCAAAATGGAGATAATAGTAGTAATAATAGTAAGAATATCACAGGGCTGTGATCTGAAGGAGATGTTACAGATAAAGAGTTTAAAAGAATATTCAGGCAAAATTAAGAGCTCCCAATTCTTAGCTACTATTATTAAAACTTCTTTTACAGCTCATCTGCAGATAAAAGTTGCTTGAGGACAGATAATAAAAGATAGTGATGATAAATACCAGTAAATATGGTGTTCTTATGTGATAAAAATCAGATAAATGCAATGTAATGATTGCATTTCCAAACTTGTGAGATATTATTTTGTATTTAGTTGTTTCTATATGGAAGACTGAAGAGGGAATGCTTTACTGAGCAACTACCACAATGACTTCTAGAAACAAAAGTTTGAATTACTTATTCAGATTTTGATAAGTAGTGGGTGGGCCATGAGAGGAGAGGACAGGAAAACTACGTATTGGAGGAGAAATACACTTGTTTTCTTTACTTTTATTCTTTGCTGTAGGAAAAAAAAAAAATCTATAAAAATAAAGAACAAAAGAAAAGTCTTTCAGACATTATTGATTCCTAAGAAGATGCCCTCACAATAAAAGAGCTAGTCTCTCTGAGACTTCTGCATGATTACTAACCTAAACAAAGCCAAGGTAAAGGATATAAAGAATACTGTGACCAGGAGACCAGGACTAATGGTGCCCTATTTTTCTGTTTGTTATTATTATTATTTATAAGCTCCCTAACTCTAGTTTACTGTGCAACCCAATTTCAGACTTAAAATTTCCAAAAATTTTATGGAATATTTTCTATCAAAAGACAGTACTTTCACTCTCTATGAAAATGTTACAAAAGTAATTTTGTCCTAAGGGAAGAGGTTCAGCATTCATGAAATGTCTCCTGGTATAATACATAATGAGAATGTCTTGTGAAATGTTGAGAGACTAATTTTGCCAGACTGACAAAAGAGGCAAAGTCAACATTTACTGCATATAAACTTTGTGTGTAAACTTTGCCTGAGAGACTAAAAAACTAGAATTATTATGTATTTTTGTCGAACTAAGGCTATGTTTCATTGTAAGCTTCAGAAATTTACAAAATATATTCTTGCATAAATTTACAAATTAATAATAAATCATACAAAAGTCTCAAAAACTTGTCTTAAAAATATACAGGATTTAAAAAAAATAAAAAATAATAAAATATACAGGATTAAGTAATTCATTAAAATGACTTTTTTATTTAGTATTTTTTTTTCACCTTCATTGTTAGTCAATTTTTAAAAATGTTTCCTTTTGCATTAGGTTTGAATTTAATCCAGTACCAGCTGTATTGTTTCTGGACAGTGCTGAAGCTCTGAAGATGTATTATACCCATGCATCATCATAGCATTGTCATTCTGAGGATATATTAGTGTAATACATCTTCAGAGCCCTCAAATGAGAAGCTGTCTAGAAGGAATGGAGCGAGGAGCAAATTCAATTCAATTACAGGACAAAAGAACCAGCTGAAGAGAAGGAGAGAACTCTGAAAGCAAGATTCTCAGTGGAGTTGATTACAACCAGGTATTTCATGGAAGTATATTCCATTTTTCCTTTTGTGACATGACAAAGAATAATTATGGATTTTGAACACACATCTGTAAAGATAAAATGGCTTCTCAACTGTGTTTGACTCAGTAGAAGCCCGATGACTTTTTGTGGGGCATTTAATTGATTTTTGAGAAAGTTGTATAAGCATTTGTATTCATTTAATATATAAACCTAAAGTATACAATCAACTTATAGATTGGTTTATTAAAATGCAATAAGTATAAAGGAATGTTTGCATTTCAAATAAAGTCTTAGTTGGCACTTTTTAAATTTTCAGACATAAGAGAGACAGCAGCTGACTGAAAAGTGATCAACAGGCAAGAAATGAGAAAACCAGCGACTTCTTAGCCAGCTCTTGACTATTCCCACTAGGTTGGGCCGTCTGGAGTGATCAATAAATCTTACTGCTAGGTTAAGTTTTTCTTGGATAGCGCTCATATGTTAAAAAGCAGAGAGATTCTTAATTTTGTCGTAGTACAAATACATTCAGTGTTCAAAGTGTTCAGTCTGGCTTACGTGTTTTGCAAAAACAGATTGCTTAGTAAAAAATCCTTAGCTCATTATATAATGGTTATATTATCAATATTTATTTTACATTTATTTTTGTAAAAAAAATCATCTGTTGAATACTTACATGTCAGACAATTGGCTAAACATTGAGTACACAGATGTAAGAGGGAAAAATACAGCTACTACCTTCAAAGAGTTTACACTCTTGATGAAGACACAGGTGTTGAGGGAAATAATTACACAGTAACTAAAGACCATGTATAAGGTCATAACAACTATGAATACCACATGAAGGTATCTTTGAGAAGTTATCTTTTAAATTAAGCCTTAAAGTTGAAGAAAGGGAGACTGCTGTGTGAGGCAGTGCTGTGCATTCTGGGTAGAGAGAGCCGCATTTGCAAATCAATGGAGGCAGGAGAGAAGTTGGTATGTTCACAGCTGGAGGCAGCGGGCCTGGAACAAGCAGGGAGAAGGGGAAGAGAATGGCTTCAGGTGAGGATGCCGAAGGTTAGCTGGGGCTGGTCAGATCAACCCAGGATTGTAGGCCATGTGAGGAAAATAGGTTTTTGTTGTTATTGCTTGTTTGTTTGTTTTCTAAATGCAAAGGGAAGCCATGAGAGCATGGGAGTGACATGATTTTATTTCAATGTGCAAAAGATGTTTTTGGTACTGGGTAGAGTATGAGTTGCAGGGAGCCTGAAGCAGAAGCGGAGAGACCTTTCAGGAGACCACTGTGGTAGTTGCGGTGAGGTATGATGCTGACTTTAACAAGAGTGCTGGCAGTGGATGAAGAGACATGGCCGAGTCCCAGGTTATGCAGGTAAAACCAAAAGACTCAGATAGGAGATGGGGAGTGCCTTTTAGTTTTCTGGCTTCATCAACTTGGAGAATAGGCATGGTTTTAACTGAAATGAGGCAAACCAGGCAAGAAACAGAGAAAAATCAAGATTTTTCTTTTGGCCATGCTAAGTTATAAAGCATAGTAGACATCCAAATGGGAATGTCCGTGAATAATTGGCTACATGAGGTGTGCTCTCATGGAAGAGGCTAGGACAAGAAGTGAGACCTGGGGTCATGAATGTGAGTCTTTCCTCAGGAGACAAAGTAGACAGACAGAGAAGGTCCACAACCAATGTCTGGGGATTTGGGAGACGAGAGAGCAAAAGAAAAAGCAGGAGTTGCTAGTATGACAGGTGAAGACTGAGGAGAATAAATTGTAAATTTTAAAATAATTTAAATTAAAAGTAAATTCATAGCACAGAGAGGAGATTGTTTTAATAATTAGAAAAAAAGCTTAATGAGTCGAAATGTAGTAAGAGGTAGAATAAGTTACATACAGAAAAGTGTCCATTGTGTTTGGCAAAAAGATCAATTTTGACCTTGATAAAAGCCGTTTTCCGACACTGTGGAAGCTGGAACCAGACTGGATGTGTTAAGTAGGGAACGCAGGTGGGGGTGGTGATCAAGTGGAGAACACTCATCTCTTTCAAGAAATTTTACGGTGATAGGGAGAATCTGGACTGTGTGTAAGGTTCAAGAGAGGAATGCTTTTTTTAAGAGAAAGAATTGATATACCTATCATCTGGCTTTGACAATGATCAGTACATGGCGAATTTTGTTCATCCATGCTGCCTTTCCCAACTTAAAGGAGGATTCTTTTCTTTTTTTTTTAATTTAACAAAAATGTTCGTGTTAAGAGACCATAGTAGTACCATACAAAAGTAATTGCAGAACATTTAAACCCCAATGGATCATAAAACAAAACAGAAGTAGTAGCAATTGTAAAAATAATACCCCCTTCTCTTTTATGTTTTATTCTTAAACCCATGATGTAGAGGCTTCTGTTTGACCAACAGAGAGAGCACAGGGAGCTAAAAAAACTCTCAAGAGTGTATTGTGCACTGCTCACAAGCTACCTGTCCTCAGCTCTGTCGTTGGCACCTACCTGTCACTTAGAGGGACACAAAGTTTCTCAGTCCCAGCTTCTTTCAGAAAAGCTGCTATTCTCATTTTTGAAAATATGCTCTGTCTCTTAGTTCTGTTCCATTGCTTTGCCCTGAAATTATGTGTGCTTTATGCCCAATTCATCACCCCAGGTGTCTGCTGCCCTGCCTGGCACCAGCCTGGAAATGTCACCTGGCAGTTTATTGCTCAAAGGAATCACAATCCTTTCCCTTTCCTTGTGGTCTGTAACAGGAGGTGCAGTCTTCGAAAAAGTCAGCCTTTCTCTTCCCAGGTGTTCTCTTGCTCTGCAGCCATTACATATTGCCAACTGTTCCTGTCACCGTTCTAAAATGTTACAGAGCATATATTGTATCCACAGAGTTAAATCGGGAAGAAGGAAGAGAGCGAATGGGTGTAGTTTCTAGATAGTTAGAAAAAAAAGCTTCTATCTACACACCTTTTGAATCCGATTTGTACGGTAGTAAGTATACTAACTCACTCTGATTAAGAAAAACACTTAATGTTTTTTGAGTGTAATTTGAGCCTATGAGCCAAAAAGGAAACTTTTATATGGTATATTCCATGAGTTTGTTTGACTCTGAAATTTGTGTTGGATCTCTCAAATGTTGCTTCTCTGATACACTGAGTCCATGTCGTCTAAGACTGTAATCTAAAAGGGTTAAGGTAGAATTAAAATTCTGATTTAGGTAGTTTGGTAATGGAATTGGAACTCAACCTTCACTTGGCTTCAGTATGCAAATTTATCCTCCCTAGGATTTCTTCCTACAGATGGTGGGGTAATCAGATGTAAGGGGGTTGAATAGAATATGATTTCTCCAAACCCCACTAAAGCAAAGAAGGACACATGTTGAGCTTGTTAAGGCCTTGACATAATCATCTTTAATCATGATGTCTAGACTAAACATCAAACAAGTCTAGATTAAGAGATGCAATTCAGGTTGTTGTTCAGCATCAGTTTTCTTACACACCACCTTCCAATTTCATTATTTTGAAATTATTCTTTCATTTATATTTCCAAAACATTTACAAATCTGAAATCTACCCATGAAAGAGGATATGGATCTATTAAATATAGAGTAGCAGTCCATCCTCAGAATACAAATAAGGGTGTGTATATAATGACTAGAAAATCAGAGGCGGAATCTTGTTAACAGTGCACATTCTATGATTGCTAATAGAGGTATGTATACTTCATTCTGGAAGTATTCAGACATGGGCAAAGACTCCTGAGATTTAGCAAACTGACTGACCACGACCCACTTTTGAGGATTCATGTGGGTACAGACAATACCATCTTTTATCTCTGCTAGGGAATAAGATCCACAAGAGTCAAATCCACTCTCTATCCTGATCATTGTGTTTGCAGTATGATAGGTGCCTAAAAATATTTTTGAGTGGATAGTAAAACCTAAAATATATTTTTGGTGACTTTGGGAAATGATACAATCTCTTCTTCTATTAACACTGGAGATGCTAATGATATCAACAGTACCTTTTGTGAGCACTTACTATTTGCCAGGCAGTTTATATTTACTTTCTTAAACTTCAGAAACGTCCCTATATTGTAGGTGGTGTTGTTATTTGCATATTTGAGCTACAGAAACTGGAACTCAGCATTTAGTAATTTTACCAAGGACTACAGCTAGTAAGCTTTAGGGTCAGAATTTATACTCAATTTTGATTGACCCCAAAGGCCAAGCTGTTAACCATCACTAAAAGTAGGATCTAGGGCTATGTACAGATCCAATAGTACAATTAGAATTTCTGGTGTTTACTATTACAGAATGATGTTCATCTCAAAATGGCCAAGGTTTTCTGGAACAATCCAACAAAGAAAGGTATCGTAAAATAGAATTGATACTCAATTTATTAGGTAATAAACTCCCTATTACTGAGATAATAATAAAGACAGCATAATTTCTAATCAGGAATGCCGCCTAAATGAACTCTGGCACTTAGGAAAGCGAGAGGGTGCACTAATGATTAATACCATTGTATTTTATTATAGACCAGTGTATTAAGGTTCTCCAGAGAAACAGAATCAATAGTGAGAGATATATAATCAACTATCTACTTTTATATAGCACTGTGTTTGATTCTAAATGTATGTTGTTTTCTTATTTTGCATTAACATATTTTATAAAACAAATGTGAGACCAAATGGCAAAATTTTGTTTAATGTATATATAAAAGATACATATCATATATTCATTAAAATTATAAAAATTTGTTTAATATGTGTGTATATATACATTTTATTTTTATTTATTTAAGTTGGTTAGTTAACATATGGTGTTATATTAGTTTCAGGTGTACAATATAGTGATTCAACAATTCCCTACAACACCCAGGGCTTGTCATGACAAGTGCAATCCTTAATCCCCGTGGCCTATCCCCTCATCCTCCTCCCCTCTGATAACTACCAGTTTGTTCTCTCTGTTTCTTGTTTTCTTCCTCTCTCGCTCTCTCTTCTCCTTTGCTCATTTGTTTTGTTTCTTAAATTCCACATATGAATAAAATTGTATGTTATTTATCTTTCTCTGACTGACTTACTGAGCTTAGCATAATAGTCTCTAGCTCATCCATGTTGTTGCAAATGGCAAGATTTCATTCTTTTTATGGCTGAATAATATTCCAGTGTGTGTGTGTGTGAGTATGTGTATATATATGTATATGTATATGTATACATACCACCTCTTCTTTATCCATTCATCAATCAATGGACACTTGGGCTGCTTCCTATCTTGGCTATTGTAAATAATGCTGCTGTAAACATCTGGGGTACATGTATCCCTTTGAATTAGCGTCTTTGTGTTCTTTGGGTAAATACCTAGCTGTGCTAGAGCTATATCGTAGGGTCATTCTATTTTTAACTTTTTGAGGAACCTCCATGCTGTTCTCCACAGTGGCTGCACAGTTTGCATTTCCACCAACAGTGCATAGGGTTCTTTTTTCGCCACATCTTCACCAACACCTGTTGTTTCTTGTGTTGTTGATTTTAGTCATTCTCACAGGTGTGAGGTGATATCTCATTGTAGTTTTGAATTGCATTTCCCTGATGATAAGTGATGATGAACATCTTCTCACGTGTCTGTTGGCTATACATATTTTAAATGAAATAATGGTGAGGCCAAATGGCAAATTTTTATTTTATATATATCCTCATAAAACACAATTTTACCATTTGGTCTCACTATCATTCCATTAAAAAATGTGTTAATGCCAAAAAAAAAAAAAAAGACAGAGCATACATTCAGAATAAAAGGCAGTCCTCAGTAAAAATGGATAGTTGGTAACCTTACATTAGATTCCCCTCTTTATCAGTTTGTCTATCTTTCTAGTCAGAAAACCAAAGCTGTATATTTCCTGTAGATCAGGGGTCAAAAAACGACAACCTGTGGGACAGATTCTTCTGCTGCCTGTTCTTGTAAGTAAAGTTTTATTGGAACACAGCCATTCCCATTTATTTATGAATTGTCTATGGCTTCTTTCATGTTGCAACAGCAGAGTGAGTAGCTGCAAAAAAGAACCTTTGGTCTGCAAATCTGAAAACATCTACCATGTGGCCCTTTATGGACAAAGTTTATTGACCCTTGCTGTAGATGATAAAAAGATCATATCTCAAGTATTTCCTCTGTAGTATTACACTGTATGTGGAATACTGCTATATCTTTAGAAGGCCAATAACGTTTGATTTCACGGTTAGTACCTCTTAGACATTATATAATTCCAATAGAGGACTATTTCAACATTTTTCTTCAACTAATTCTTCAAGTATATTCATTTTTTTTTTCTTTTTTCTGCCAAGTTTCATTCAAACAGTGAACCAGACGACCGCTAAATTTTTCTCAAATTCTCAGAGTTTAAAATTTCACATTCTCATGTTGTTATAGATGTTATTTTTACACAATTTCCTCTGAAGTAAGCCAAGAAATTTTTATTACAGAATTTGGAAGGGATATATCCTTGTCTGCATTGTTCTATTGACAGAGAAAATGTGTCTCTAGACTTCTCTCCAGGACGAATGCTGTTCTGAGCCAATTTATGTGGCCACTTTTGAGTGAGGCAGGATTTTTTTCTTGGAAGAAGGAGCTGATAGCTGGCACATTTGCCCAGGAGGCCTGTGGGCCTTCATTGAGTGACAGCCACAGAAGCAGCTCTAGGCTGAATATCTCCCTCCTACCCAATGGGTAGAGAAAACACAAGAAACAAACAGTGGGGGGAGAAAAGTTGTCAAGTAAAATCAATAAGGCCTCTGTCTGGGATTTGGGAAGTCAAACAATGGGAAAATGTGTGATTTAATGGTATTGATCTTCAGAGACATCCTCAGCAGAGCCTCTTATGCCCTTAATAGGGATTTGTTGTGTTAAATGTTGATCATTCACTGTTCCAGGAGTCAAATAATTTCTTGATGTGTTCAAATTATACTGCAATCTAAACTATAATAAGTACCATCTCTGCACTTTAGAGGTGAAATAAGTAAATTTGAAATGGCAGATTAAAATAACAGATCATGGGATGCTCATTACTGACCTTATCTAAGAGTTCATCTCTTTTTAAAGAGGAGATAAAACCTGAAATCACTGAGTTTTTCAGTCACATTGGATATGAGTTTGTGTTGGAAGATGCAGGCTAAAGAGAAAACAAAAACAACAAAACAAACGAGTGAGAGATTAACACCCAAATGTTTTACTATATTCTCATTTGATAGTATAACTTTTCTAGACCAAGGTAACATGGCTAATGAAAAGAGGAAAAGTCATAAATTTAAGCTTTGCCACCTTACTATGGGATCTTAGGCAAGGACCTTAACTTCTTAAGAACACAATTTTGTCACCCCTAAAATGAAAGTTTAAGAGAATCCCTAAGATATTTTCTGTTCCAGAGTCCTTTAATTCAGTGAATCTAGTTATAAGCTAAGTTCCATAGATGGGGCATATGACATTCCATCTCATTACATTGTCCTAAAATACAGATACATGAAATTTGCATACTTGAGCACACACATACAGAGTCATAATCTATTAAAAAAAAACAAGACAAAACCTTTGAGATGCAATCAAACCAAAGCTTCTTAACAAAATATGAAAGACAAAAATGAAGCTATAGACATGCTTTCTGGGGAAACAAATAGCAGCTCATTAAAAAAAAAATAAAGTCTGAGGTAACTGGAACACAGGGCAAAACGAATTAAATGAGGGCATCTATCGGGGCGCCTGGGTGGCTCAGTCGTTAAGCGTCTGCCTTCAGCTCAGGTCATGATCCCAGGGTCCTGGGATCGAGCCCTGCATCGGGCTCCCTGCTCCGCAGGAAGCCTGCTTCTCCCTCTCCCACTCCCCCTGCTTGTGTTCCCCTCTCGCTGTGTCTCTCTCTGTCAAATAAATAAATAAAATCTTTAAAAAAATAAATGATGGCATCTATCAAGATTGTCTAAAAAAGGGAGCAAATTATTTCATCAGGAGAAACTGATTTTTTGTGAACTTTGAGAAGAATTTCTGCATGTGTCTGTAGTGTCTATAAATATAAGACATTAAATGCACAGGACTATAATGACTGATTTTAAATTAATCTTTGGTTAATATTAAAAATAAGTAACTATTTGAGAAAGGAAAAGTGATATGGTCCAAGGGTGTTACTTCACAGTGTTCTGATTTAACAGAGATACAGCTTTGAAATGCTAGAGGAGAAAATGATCAATACAACCAATTGTCTCTTCTAAATTTTGCACAAGAACTTCAGAAACTTTAAAAGTGAGGTTGTAACCATCTGATCAGATTCTATGAAATGGAGCTGGAGCTGAGGCAGAAGTTTTCTTCCCAAGAAGAGAGACAGCCACAGCAGGATGAAGTGGCTGACCTAGTCCAAGGACAGGAAATAGGAGGCCCCAGGTGGCAGTCAAAGATATGGTGTCAGAGATAAGAGCTTGAAAGTATGAACAGCTATCCTCTTGTTAGTATTTATATCATGGCAGATACTATGCTAAGTGCTTTAGGTATGTTATATTATATATTCTTGTAACAATGCAAAGACCTGATGTTATTATCATGTGTATTTTACTCACAAAGAAACCAGGTTTAGGTAAGTTAAATGAAAATACTAAATTAAAAGACACCATTGCTGTGTAGTTAGCCTGTACAAATTTATATTGAAATAATATCACATTCAGTGTTTGTTCAAGATGAAATTAGCCAAATGGTAATTCAGTGAATATGTGATCTCTCCACAATAGTGATAAGAGGGAATACTGTTCCTTAATTGTCTTCCTCCATATTGTATCAGATTGCATTCCGGATGCTGTTATTTTGAATAAGTGTTTCGTTACTTCGGGGTCATATAAGTATATTTTGGTAGCACATAGTGAAAACATCCATCTTATTTTAAGTTAACACACTCTAGTTAATTTCCTGAAAACCAATAGTATTATGATCTTGTTTAATATTTACGGTGAACTCTTTTTCTAGTTTGCTTCGTATGCAATTTTTTGATTCTATTTTCGTCAGATAATTTTCTTTGATCAGTCTCAATGTTTTGTTTTGTTTTGTTTTGTTTTCTCCTCTGGTGTGAATCATAAGAAGCATATTATCGTCCTTTATAGAACTCAGTCCCTCCATGTATATAAGAGCTTCAGAGACGCTGTTTGTTTTTCATACCAAAATGAAATTGTATTTATTTCATTTCATTTGTTTTAAATTATGCCACCATGTAAGAACTAAATGGTCCCTAGGTGTTTTTTTTCCGAAAGTGATAATAATTTTTTTAAAGGCAGAAAATGCTTTTCATTGGTATTAGTCAAGTAAATACTAATAAACCCGCTCAAATAAATAAACATACAAAACCAAAAGCATTGGGCGCCTGGGTGGCTCAGATGGTTAAGCGTCTGCCTTCGGCTCAGGTCATGATCTCAGGGTCCTGGGATCGAGTCCCGCATCAGGCTTCCTGCTCCTTGGGAGCCTGCTTCTCCCTCTGCCTCTCTCTCTCTTTCTCTCTCTCTGTCTCTCATGAATAAATAAATAAAATTTAAAAAAACAAAAAAAAAAAAGCATAGCCTTTGAACTTTTCATCTATTTTTTTCAGGACACAGATATCATAAGTCATTGAAAAGGTCTCAATATTCCATCATATTTCTCTCTTTATCTGGAGACTAGCATTGGTTTGAAACATAACAAAAGATAGTCGTTTTTAATTAGAAGAACAGTGAAGATCTGTATCCTCAATGAGTAAATGCAAGACTGCTTATATTTTTCATTAGGAATGAGCGTCACGTTTATCCATAGGAGGACTATGTTATAAACCACCATAATCAATTATCAAGAAACTTATAAGACTGACATCGGAAAGAAGGACTCTCCTTAAACAGCTAATTATACACTGTCACTCATTCCGTAAGGTGAATAAGGAAATTGGAAAGAGCACTGGACTGGGAGTCAAAAGAATAGTTTTCTCTTAAAGCTCTGCTACTGTGATTTGTGTCATTAAATAGGATGTTTAACTTTTTTGGAATTTAATTTTTTCAGAATGAATTTTAATTTTTTTCAGAATAAAGTTACATTTGTCCAACTTGATTATTTTAATGACAAGATGAAATAATCAGCATGAAAGCATTTGAAAATTAGAAGTCTTAAATGAACATAAGGTATTAGCAGAATTACTGGTTCCTATAAAATTGGCTTTGAAGGGTTGTGAATGCTAAGAAGTAGTTTCAGTTTTCCCAATTCTCTTTTTTTTCTTCCTAAAAACTTTATAATCTAGATTTCACTAATAAAACTTAAATGTAAAAATCCAGGGTGAAGGTTGAGGTATGGATAGGATAGAATTAAAGATAATGTAAAAATGAGAAATCAACCCATCCCACCTCTTCTGTTAAATGTTCTCTTATTACATAAAGATGATGAAAGAAATTTTTCCTGGGCTGCTGTTTTCACTCAGAAGCAACGTTAAGTGATTTCGACATTTATTTTTATATGTTTTAGTATTGATTCTATGTGCTATGCTGAGCTGGATTTAATGGAAGCAGGTTGGCTGACTGATCTGCCTATCTAATATATCTCATCCCTTCTTGTAAATATCAATAGAGGAAATACCTTATCTTGGTTTTTTCTTTCTTAATGAGATTTATATGCCTTACTTCAGAACAGCTTTCTTCAAGTGTGTCTATTTGTCACTAAGTCAATTGCTCCTTTATATGATAAAAAAGCTGATGTATTTTACTACTCACTAGAGGAAATAGTCTTAAGGAAGAAAGCCTCCCTCCTACACTCAATTTAATTGTCATTTGAAAGCCAGTAATGCAAAGGAATCATTTACGCTAGCTATATCCTTTATTTTCAGAAGAGGGTTGGAAACTTCAGTGACCCTTAGAATCAGATAAGCTTTTTACATAATTGAGACAACCAATATTCCATTTTTAATGGCTAATAGCCAGGCTGACTGAAAGGCATTTTAGAGAGGGAATCTGCCATGCAATTAAAAGGGGAATGGAACTGCAGAAAACATCCATGAATTTCATTTAGGAAAATTTAGAAATACGTAAGTATATATTTACACACTTACGTGTGTGTGTGTATATATATATATATATATATATACATATATATATATATATATATACATATATATATATTTTTTTTTTTTTTCAGATAAGATGATACTGCATGAGTATTGTGACCAAAGTGGAGGAACAGAGAACATACATTAAGGAAAATTGATGTATCTGTAAATTTGAAAGTTAACTTCCAGGAAAAGTTAACAGAAAAAAAACAAACAAAACCAAAACATTTTCTTAAGTAGTAGTCACTTAAGAATTTAAATAATAAGCAGATTAAGATCATTGGCATTAAAAGAATTATGAATTTGGGGGTATTTAATAGCTTTCAGGTATAATCAGATGATTTAGACAAAAGGGTATTTCAAATTTACTTAAACAGACCATCCAGGTTTTCTATCCTCTGTAACCTTTTACTCTTTACTCATGTAGTCTTGATTTCAATTACTTTATGTATTCATTAAGTAAATACGTACACAAAGCCTGTCACAAAGTACTGTGCTAAATTACAGGCTAAACCAGGACAGAGAGCAGATCATGAGCAGCAGTTTGCTTGCTGTGTTCTTTTCCCCTCAGTTCAAACTCCAACCTCTATGAGTTAAGATAACATTATTTTTAGTGTACTGTTTTCTTTTCTTTTCCTCATAGGCATCATTTCCTCTTAATTATTACTAGTCCGGAATCCTGGAAGCTAGCCTTCTCGTTCATTTTTTTGCCCTTGTAGTCAACTCTAATCTTTTCTCATCTTTCTATCCCCAGATTCTTTATTAATTCTCTATTCCATCTTCTGCCTTGTCCCTTAAATCATTCACTCCCTGAAATCTTCCCCATAATCTGACTTTGAATGTACCATAATATCTCTTGCAAGTATACTCTATCAGCAATATCTCCTTTCACATGACTGGTGTTGCGCTCACACATGACTAAGTGAATTAGAAAACCAAAATATATTGAAAGTAGTTTTCTTTCTCAAGGTACTCTTGTTTTTAATAAAATAAATTGAGGTCTTATAAAATATCTTTCTAGCATTCAAAATAAATCTGTTTCTTACTAGTTAGCAAGTAGTTTAGACATTTTTCCTGCAAATTGTTGACACGTGCTTTCTTTTTAAAAACCTAATGAAATATTCTTGGACTATTTAAAGTTTAATTCAAATGTATTTCAATTCCATTTGGCTTTATTATTATCATTCAATTTTTAGAACCCCAATGCACAAGAAGATAATACTGTTCTTCAGTTCACAGCACACAGTCATTGGTCCACACAGCCCCTTTTATTTTACTTTTATCTTTCATCTTTTATTCTCAGTCCCCTTTTTGCTTATGTCACCCAATCTAATGTGTTTACTATAGATTCATGAATGTGAATGTATTTTTATAATGCATGTAGAATTATTTGGGGGTTTTTAAAGATTTTATTTATTTATTTGACAGAGAGAGACACAGCAAAAGAGGGAACACAAGCAGGGGGAGTGGGAGAGGGAGAAGCAGGCTTCCCGCAGAGCAGGGAGCCGGATGCGGGGCTCGATCCCAGGACCCTGGGATCATGACCTGAGCTGGAGGCAGACGCTTAACGACTGAGCCACTCAGGCACCCCTATTTGGGGGTTTTTAATTTATATAAGGGGCCATGCTTAAAAGTTTCCACTCCCCAACATCCCTGCCAAAACTTAGTGTTATACAATTTTGTAATTTTTGCTAATATTATGGGTATAAAGTGTATCTCATTGGTTTTTAATTTGAATTTATCTGGTAACCAGTGAATTTGAGCATCTATTCACACACAGTATTAACTGTTTAGATTTCCCACTTTGAAGATTTTCCTTTAACACATTTGACTCTTTGTTTTTAATTTCAGTGTTTTTAATTGATGATTTCATGATATTCTTTGTATATCATCAATATTAATCTCTTGGTCTTAGACATTTTTAATAGTTTCTCCCAATATGTCTGTAAACTGTCTCTTGTTGAAAATCTTTTGTTTGTCTTAGACATGTTAAATAATCCTCCCACTCTGTCATTGTATCTCAATTTTGCTTAAATTTTCTTTTGTTGAACGAAAGTCCTTAATTTTGATGCGGCTAAACCATTAAATTCTTACCTTATATTTCTTGTTTTTTACTTTTAAATCACAAATATACTCTGCTATGTTTTTTCTATTAGCTTCATATTTTTATTTATCATATTTAGGTATTTAGTCCATCAGAATCTTTGTATATAGCATAGGGTGAAGGAGCCAACAATAATTTTCTCCATATGGTGAACCAGATTTCCCAATGTCATGTAACAATTTATTCTTTCTTTATTGATCAGTGGGGTGCTACCTTATTCTAAGTGAATGATTCTCTTCCATTAGTATAATTATCTCTTCCTGTACTTCTGCCACACTTTTTATTAAAATGGCTTTATGACAAAACTTAACTGTGGTAACACAATTACCTTCTGCTTTTTTGTTTTTTTTTTCTTGATCAAATTGACTTAGCTCCTTTTGGATTTTTATTCTTCTGTGTAAAATATATGTAAAAGTTTTGAAAAGTTCTTTGACAAAAACCACATCACAAAGCCCATAGGAATTTATGGATTTATGAATTAAATAGGGAGCACGTTTTCAACATTAAGTCATCTAAAAGCATGATATATTTCTCCTTTTTTTAAAAAAGATTTTATTTTATTTGTTTGAGACAGAGAGAGAGCACAAGAGGGGGTAGGATGAGAGGGAGAAGCAGACTCCCTGCCAAGCAGGGAGCCTGATGTGGGGCTGGATCCCAGGACTCTGGGATCATGACCTGAGCTGAAGGCAGTTGCTTAACCAACTGAGCCACCCAGGCGCCCCATTTCTTCTTTTATAATAATCTTAATTATCATCTTTAATGAAATGATAAAAAATTTCAACATAATGATTATAGACATGCAAATGCTGATAATGTGATAATCAGAACCTGTGATATTTCTCATATGATTCCTTACATTTTATCAATGAAATTTCAAAGGAAATCATCTGCTAATAGTGAGGATAAGAAATAGGTATTAGAGATTGAAAGAAAAATCGAAGGAACCAGGAAAAATTTATCTTGGTAAGTGGATGTGAGGTTTTGGATTTTGTTCTATTTTACTTTGTGGATGAGAACTGTTTTCAAATATCAAAAGATATTATATGGATAAGACTTTTAATTGTTTATGTGTGATCCTGGAGGGTAAATAAGGAACATCTCTGTTCTGGAAGTTACAGGAAGAAAGAGTCATTTTTACTTTATGTAAAAAAGAACATTTTCTATTACAGCTGTAAAAATACAACAAACTTTCATTGAGGTAGTGAGATTAGAAGTGTTCATCTCACTTACTTGGAATCTATGAGATATGCTAGAATGGCAGTTAATGCATAAGTTAAGGGTTGGACTAAAAGTCCTTAAATTTCCTAGTCACTTTATAAATATAGTTCTCCATTCTTTTTTTTTAAGATTTTATTTGTTTATTTGAGAGGAGAGAGAGAGAGCACTTCTCTGGGGAGGAGCAGAGGGAAAGGGATCCCTGCTGAGCAGGGAGCCCAATGCAGGAATGCGGGGCTCAATCCCAGGACCCCGAGATCATGACCTGAGCCAAAGGCAGATGCTTAACTGACTAAGCCACCAGGCACCCCTCTACCTTCTAATAATAAAGTATTTCTTTTCAGAAATTAAAATAATAATTTTGCACTACCTCTGTTGTTATGCAATTTCTATTGGATAGAGCCAGGTTTTATATGATCAAATAAAATCATTAAAAATTAACTTGCATCATCTATCACCATCAATTCCTCAGTTAAATGTTTTAACACAAAAGAGAAGAAAGGACAGACAGAATAAATGAAATCTCTTTACTTGTCTTTTGAAAAAAATCATTACATACCCTCATTTCTTTACTAAAACTCCATCATGGACAGGCATTTGTCATTTTACCAGTTGGATTTAGGAACATTATGTTGGAGATATGTGAATTGGAGAATTTTGTGAAAAACTGTCAATGATTTAGAACAGTGTGGGTGTCAGCCCACTTGGGCTGCTATAACAAAAATACCACAGACTGGGTTACTTAAACAACAAGCATTTATTTCTCACAGTTTTGGAGGACAGGAAATTCAAGATCAAGGTACCAGCAGATTCTGTATCTAGTGAGAACCAGTGGTTCACAAATGGTTACCTTTTTGCTATGCCCTCACAGGCAGAAAGTGAAAGAGCTCTCCTGGGTCTCTTTTTAAAAATATATTTAAATAATTTATTTTTGAGCATTATTAGTTTCAAACAAAATTAAGAGAAAAGTACAGATATTTCTCATACATCCCAAATGCCAACATGTGCATAACCAAGCCTGTTATCAATATCATTCACCAGAGTGGTATATTTGTTACCAAGGATGAACTAATGTTGACATCATATCACCCAAACTCCATAGTTTACCTTAGAGTTCACTTTGGGTTTTTACATTCTCTGGGTTTAGACAAATGTATAATGACATATAGCCATTATTATAATATTATGTAGAGTATTTACCATGCCCTAAAAATTCCCTACTCTCTGCTAATCCATTCCCCCACCCTCCCTCTACTCCTGGCAAAATCACGAATCTTTATATTGTCTCCTTAGTTTTGCCTTTTCCAGCATTCTTATAGTTACAATCATACAGTAGATAGCCTTTTCAGACTAGTTTCTTTTACTTAGTAATATGTATTTAAGTTTCCTCCATGTCTTTTCATGGCTTGAATAGCTCATTTCTTTTTAGAACTGAATAATAGTCCCTTGTTTGGATGTACCATGGTTTATTTATCCATTCATCCACTGAAGAACATCTTTGTTGCTTCCAAGTTTGGGCAATTATGAATAAAGTTGCTATAAACATCCATGTGCAGGTTTTTGTGTAGACATAAGTTTTCAACTTACCAAGGGGCACAATTGCTAGATCATATGGTAAGAGTATTTTTAGTTTTGTAAGAAGCTGCCAAACTGTCTTGCAAAGTGGTTGTGCCATTTTGAATTTGTACCAGCAACGTATGAGATTGTTCCATATCCTGGCTACCATTTGGTGTTGTCAGTGTTCCAGATTTTGGCCATTCTATTAGATATGTAGTGGTATTTCATTGTTGTTTTAATTTGCATTTCCTTGATGATGTACCAAAGATGATGGGACATTTTTTCCTATGCTTATTTGCCATCCTTATATCTTATTTGGTAAGTTTTCTGTTCGGATGTTTGGCCCATTTTTTTTTTAAATTAGATTGTTCTCTTTTTATATATTGTTCAGTTTTAAGAATTCTTTGTGTATTTTGGATAATAGTCTTTTTTTTAAGATTTTATTTATTTATTTGAGAGAGAGAGAGAGTGAGAGAGAGCATGAGAGGGGAGAGGGGAGAGGGTCAGAGGGAGAAGTAGACTCCCCACTGAGTGGGGAGCCCGATGTGGGACTTGATCCTGGGACTCCAGGATCATGACCTGAGCTGAAGGCATTTGCTTAACCAACTGAGCCACCCAGGCACCCCTGGATAATAGTCTTTTATTAGATGTGTCTTTTCCAAGTATTTTCTTCCAGTTCATAATTATCTACTCATTGTTTTGACTTTGTCTTTCACAGAGCAGAAGCTTTTAGTTTTAATGAAGTCCATCTCAACAATTATTTGTTCAATGGATCATGTTTTTGGTATTATATGCAGTCTCTTTTATTAGGGCACTAAGTCCATTTATGAGAGCTCCACTCTCATGACCTAATCAGTTTCCAAAGTCCCCACTTCCAAATGCCATTACAATGGGGATTAGACTTCAACATTTGAATGTATGGTGTGCACAAATATTCAGTCCACAGCAGTCAGGGAACTATATACAGCTCTCTTGCCAAATCCAGCCTGCTGACTCTTTTTGTAAATAAGATGTCATTAGAACATAGGCATACCCATCATTTATTTATTGTTTATGGCTGCCTTCATGCTACAGCAACATAGTTCAGTGGTTGCAACAGACACAGTATGTCCCATGAAACCTAATATAAATACTACCTGGTTCTTTATAGAAAGTGTTTTCTGACCCCTGTTTTAAAAAATGGAGATGGGAGATGAGCGGGTGTGGCACTAATTAAAGCTGCATGTTATGGATATGGATATATGATGTTAATATTAACTTACCTATTTTAAACCTACATAGACTATTATCATCATTGCTACAATTTATGGAGTACTTACTATATACTGCATTTGCCAAGCACTTTATACCTTTATGTCATTTAATTACCATAAACATTCTATTATTATTACTCTTCCTTTACAGAGGAGAAGTTAAGTCTGAAGAATAGTTAGAACTTGAACCTAAAGGGCGCCTGGGTGGCTCAGTCGGTTAAGCAACTGCCTTCGGCTCAGGTCATGATCTCAGGGTCCTGGGATTAAGCCCCACATCAGGCTCCTTGCTCAGTGGGGAGTCTGCTTCTCCCTCTGCCTGCAGCTTCCCCTGCTTGTGCTCTCAATTTCTCTGTCAAATAAATAAATAAAATCTTAAAAAAAAAAAGAACTTGAACATGAGCTTTATAATTATTAAATACATGACCATATTCTTTATATATAGTCTGAGCCTTAAAATAGTAATAATAAGGCCCAAATATCGTCTGCCTAAGCTTAGTTGACAACTTTGCTTCCCCAGATATAGAGATACATCAGCATCACTCTTTTTGATAATGAATGCTACAGTCATCTAAGACACCAGTGAAAATGGATAGCAGAATTAACTAGAAGGGAAGGCTAAATAATTGCTAGACAGATCAGATCTCCAATTTTCAAGAGAAAAGATAAAATTATTTTATATGTAATTTTCAGTGTAGAGATGATGCTTGAATAAAGAGGATCTAAGAGGAGACTGCTTCAATTATCTAAGGGAGGACAATTCAATTCATAAGACCTAAGTGTCAATTAGCTAAATGAGAAACTCAAGCATGATGCTCAGCTTCAGGGCAGAAAGATGCTCAGCAAGGCAACAGAGTTCTTCAACTGCAGGCAGATCTTCAGACACATCCACACAGAGACCCTGGGAAGGATCTGACCCATTGAAAATGATGTGGCAGGTTATTAGGGCCCCTGAGTAGGGCACCTGAGAGAGCAATGCCATTTATAGTCTATAAATAATGTTCCATTTGAACATGGCTGAGATTATTTTAATAATACCACACTGAAATACATTTTCATACTCAACATATCAAGCATTAGTTAAGATCAACATCCTTCGTTAACAAAGAGGCTGATCTGGTTATAAAAATTTTAGTTGGACTTGTTCTCATGCTGAAGAAATCAATGACACTGTATTTTAAAACTATCCAGGGGTGCCTGGGTGGCTCAGTCGTTAGGCGTCTGCCTTCGGCTCAGGTCATGATCCCAGAGTCCTGGGATCGAGTCCCACATCGGGCTCCTGGCTCAGTGGGAAGCCTGCTTCTCCCTCTCCCACTCCCCCTGCTTGTGTTCCCTCTCTCGCTGTGTCTCTCTCTGTCAAATAAATAAAAAAAAAAAATCTTAAAAAAAAAAAACTATCCAAATCAAAATTACACTTACAAAACTAGGTAACTGCAATTACCAGGGTTACGTGTACTATTTGAATCTCTGTAGAAGTTATTTTGTATGTACATTCAACAACATCTTACTCTGCTGGAGAAAGGTAATTCCACATTACATATTTGAACTTCCATAGTTCCTAATTTAAGAAGCAATGAATATGGTAGGTACTCAACAAATAAAAAAAAAAAAGGGAGGATGAATGGATATTTGGAGAGATGAATGAGTTTTCCCAAGAAAATGAACCTGTGAGAACTAGAGCCTAGATTATTTACTTTTGAAATAGAAAGCTAGAGTGATATGAGGAAGCAACTACCATAGACATAAAAACAGACTGATCCATAGTGGCAAAAGATGGAGAACACAAATGTGATACTCACTGGCATTGCTATGATTTTTGCACTTTTCACAGATGCACAGAGCATCATATCATTGGAAAGCATCAAGATATTTCCTGAGCCCTCATTTTTGTGCAACTTTATACCATGTCCTACAACTGCAGTTGTTGAACCTCCAGCCCAAAAGGGATTCACATGGAGAATTAACAGACCAACCCAAGATTCTGGGAGTCTCCTCCTTCGAGCAGTAATGAATATGCTGAAATGAAGTATACGATGAAAGCAAGTGGGTTGAGCGCCTAACTGGGACACAGCAAAAGGAAGAAATCATTAGTTCAGATTCTCTGTGCGAGTAATTTAGTTCCCATTTTCTGAAGGGAAATCAGGCACTTGAGGTAACTTCTGCAGGTGTCTCTTTTAGGACACTGAGTCATACTAAAGTCAGGCAGTGGCCTTACCAAATAATACCTGAAAATGCCTGAAAATAATACCAGAGTTGACAAAATTCTCACTTGTCAACTCTGAAATGTCCAGTGGCGTAACTTGACAATAGAATTATTATTTAAAATATCCCCATCACTTTATTATGAAAGTAATGCAAGGATAATAATAAAATGTGCCTGCCTCCTGGTTCCTGAAAGAACCAAAGATGTGGTTCCCTGAGATTTGCCGTGGCTAATGTGAAGTGATATATCTTATAAATTGCCACAAATCTAAGTCTCAGTCACTCAAGCATTTATTTTATTTTCCTGTGTACGGCAGACAAGCCCCTTCACTATTGCTCCAGGAAGCATCTTTGAGACATGAATAAGCTCATATTGTTTTCTTTAGTCCCGACCTTTTTCCTAGGATGTGGGTTTTTCATGAGGGAAATTAGGTTTCATAATTTTTAGTGGACTAGGTATTTAATTCCATTGTTTTTGTGTATCCCTCTCCTAAATCATACTTACATTTATCTCTGTATCTAAAATCCACATATGGCATAGAGTAGCAAACCTAAAGAATAATACAAATATTAAATAGCAATAACAGAGTGACTTATTCACAATTTATTGAGAATTATTTACATTTCATGCTCTATCAGTGGCCCAAATGGTGAAGAATGGTTGAAAGATAGAACAACACATATTAACTACCTTCAAAAGTTTGCAATGCTTTAGGAAGAGAAGGATATGAATAGCTGTATTATAGAAATTAATGGCATAAATATCTTAAGAGAAATAATGAATAAAATTCTAGGTAGGTCACAAATGAGATAGACCATACCTAGATGGGACAAGTTTAATTCTGATATCATGAAGTACTTGAACTTGGGCATAATCGCCCCTTAGTTGAGATCATGGGAGAGGGGAGAGTGTCTGGAGTGGAGTGTCATGGAGTACTAATATGCAAGGCTTGTTTGGGGAACAGCAAGAGGATACTTAGGACAAATGGTAGAGATCTTAGATTTTATTTTTCATTTGGTAAAAATCGAAAGCCATTAAATATTTTTGAGCAATGAAATAACATAAGTGGAATCATGCTTTACAAAGATATAATCTATAGCAATATGGGAGCAGGAAGACAAAAATCTATTGACATCACAAAGAAAATGATTTTTATCCTTTTGGTTCATTACTCTATGCCTGTCACCTAGAACTTAATATGTGTTCAGTAAAATTTTTATTGAATGAATGAATCGATTTCCTGATTTTGTGAAGGTCACAAAAGAAAAGTAAACGTTTATTTGAGATACTCTAGATTTCACTGGAACAAAGGTGCAATTGCACAGAAGTAGAGTATGAGGGAAATATCCAGCTTTTTGAAAGGAGTAAGAATTTGATTTAAGAGGGTTTTTGGTTTGGGTTTTTGATTTTTTTTCATTTTTGATCTGTGTGTTTTTTGTTAAGTTGTCCTTGGGCTCTCTTTAGTCCTTAGTAATAAACAAAGAGGTAATAATTTCAATTAAATAAGGAAAACAGGGAACTCATATCATGCAATTCTATGAATTGTCAATAATTTAAAAAAAAAAAATCCTGAGGTTCATAAAAGGCTTTGCATGGAGCACAGGGAAGTCAGGAGGTTTCTAGAGGTCTACTTCAGAGGAAAATAGATGGGATAATAATAACCCAGAAAGGGAAGAGGGTTGATAAAAAGTCTTTACTCCAGGATGGCCTCCTCCATCCATAGCTATATAGATAGATGGGACAGTCATTTGATAGAAGTAGAAAGCACTGTCTCTGGGCAGAGACATGGCCTCCTAAGTGGACTATAACCTCTGACAGCCATGTGGGAAGTACACCAGAGAGCCAGAGAGATCCCCAAAATGGGTCAGGAATGAGGAGGGGGTAGTACTTGTGGAGGAAGCTATTAAATCCAACTTTTATCTTCATAGTAAACAGCACTGTAAAAAGGTTAGCTAGGGCGCCTGGGTGGCTCAGTTGGTTAAGCGACTGCCTTTGGCTCAGGTCATGATCCTGGAGTCCCTGGATCGAATCCCGCATCGGGCCCCCTGCTCAGCGAGGAGTCTGCTTCTTCCTCTGACCCTCTTCCCTCTCATGCTCTCTCTCAAATAAATAAATAAAATCTTAAAAAAAAAAAAAATGTTAGCTAGCTTTTTTTTTTTTAACTTCCTTTTTACTGAAAGGATAAAGAGTGAAAAGGTATAAAAGATGTTTGTCAAATTTCTTTGTCTTGTTTATATTGAAGAATTCTGAAAGCTAATGTCAAGATAAATGAACAATTTGCATATCCACTTCATTACTTACTTGTTTTTTTGTTGTTGTTATGGTAACAGTAACATTTCTATACCTTTTATCTCCATTTTTGAGGCATGGAAAGAACTAAGGCCTAGGCTTTCAGACAGCATTAGTGTTCTTGTACAAGAAAAAAAAGGCTATTTTCTTACCTCCATCCCAGATGTGTTTAAATATGAAATATGTAGAAAAATCAAGACCTGAATTTGTAATTCTAGAGCTGTTGAAAAACTAGTTGAGTAAAGGTCACACTTTAACAGACATTTTGGGATATAATATGGTTGAGCCTGTTTCATATCCTTTTTCATGAGTTGAAAAATCAAAAAATTTATTTTAAAATTCAGGTTACATCTCTATTTTTGCTTGAAGTTTATTACAGCTGAAAGACTTTTTTCACATTTTCTTTTTTTCTTTTGTTTTTCTTAAAACATGCATGAATGGTTTCTGATTTCTTCTCATCCAGATATTAGAGAACAATTTTAGGAAGTACCCAACTTTACTGCATTGAATTCTCAAGTGTTCCTTCCAGTCTCCTCTCACAGAGCCCATCCAAAATGTGCCTTCGTGTTGTTAAATACCACTTGACATTTTTAGTTTGGTTGGAATAGAATTGCAGAATTTTGCTTTTCTTAATTGTGAAAGAGGCAGATAGTTATCCACATTTTTTCTCCTTCAGCATGTCTAAAAATGCATTTGATTCTTCGGCAAATACTTAGTTTTCCTATTATTTCAGAAACTCGAAGGCATTAACCTGAAGGACTGATTGCAGCAGAGGTTCCTGGTGTTCACATAATCTGTAGAAACTTTGATCTAGGAAGGACTTTTTGATTCCATTCCTACTATGTCCTAGAGACAACTATCAGATGACTTTATCACTTGAACAACTCTGAGAGGCTCAGACAGGAAACATACCTTTTCTAGAAACTGTACTCTGTGCCAATTACAAAGTGATTTACAAATCACTGATTATTGCAAGGCATTATGATTTAAGCAGCAATGCTGATGCTTAACCTTAGAAAGAAAAAGTGCATTTTGATGGTAATGTAGTGGTGAACTGCAAAATAGATATTTAAAACCAAATGTACTGCTTACATTTTTATAAACTCTGAATGTATGCATACAAAAGAAGAAAACAGTTTTTGTAAAGATATGTGTGTGTGTGTGTGTGTTTATGATTCAACAAGGCCTTTAAATGTCAAAACCCAGACTCTGTTTCAGACATAAAATTCATCACAATATTTTGAACAGATACGTAAAAAGTGAAAAGGATCTAATAGTATAATACATGATTTAGCCAACAGAAAACAGCCAATAACAACCTTTAAAATATAATTTCAAATGTTAGAAGGTAGTATTTTCTTTTAAAAATAACACAGATATTTTATCTAATTAGCTAATCTGGCTTTGGTGAATGTCCCTGATAATTTTAAGCTTTATACACTGAAAATGATGAAAATATTTAAACAATAAAAATCTAGGGACATTGTGAAGCACATTGTCAGGAACTCGGTGGGCATTCTCTTTCTCTGAATATTAATTGATCATTCCAACAGAATGTAAAAACTTTAAAACCTGAGGCAGAGGTATAAAGTAGATGACTTTCCCAGTCCTTCCCAGCTCTTTGATTCAAATGTAACAATTTAAAAATAATTTTTTTCTCAAATGCCCTTGAGCACATAATATTATTCTAGGATGAATCATCTTCAGTTGTTGCCTTCTTGTACTGATCATCACAAAAATAACACAGGTGATGGCATGTCTGAAATACCATGCAAAATATATTTTATATATTGTACATATTTAATTGCATATGTTTATAATTAATTATATACTTTAATATTTTATAAATTTAATTATATGTATACACATTATATATAAAAAGGTATATATAAATATTCACTTTAGCAGTTCTTATCGTAGTCATTAGAATCTTCTACTCCAACATCTGTAATTGTACTATGCTCGTATGTTTTTGTGCAAATCATGTAATCACTGCATCTCATTTACCATTTCAAGAGGTAATGTCTTGCTTTACATTCAGTCATCCAATTCAACAATCTATTCATTAAATATCATATTTTTTGTTCATTCTGTCATTTTTGAAGTACTTTGGTAATTATAGTGATATGTTGGGCTCTCAACAGCTTATAGTTAGTGGTGGGTTAAAATTTATATATGGCTAAAAATAACTATAAATAAGAAAGAGACTCAAAGATTAGAGTACTGGTAAAATTTTACTCAGAGCTCTTAGAAGACTCTATAAAGGAGGTTCTATTTGAAGAGTGGTTTGAAAGATGAATACTAAATCTGGCAGCATTATAATGGATGAATCAGAGAATCAAGAAATGGGAAAACACATGCTGAGTTAGAGGTGCTGATGGGGCATCCATGTGAAAATGTCAATGTAATTGGTAGCTGAAAATCAAGAAATAGGTTACATCTAGTGAAGAGAATTTGGAAGTTAGCAAGATATAACTTAAAGAGTAAAAGAGATTCCCAAGTAGAAAGTATGTGGATTGAGTTTAAAGATGCCTAGGGTAGCAGCTTAGGGGAATGATTATAATTAAGTGGCAAACAGAGGGAAGAACTAGTTAAGTGACTGAAGAGGAACAGGTTTTCATGACAAGGAGAAGAATTTAAGTTTATCAAAGGCAAAGGTGGCAAGACTATGCATGGGCTTGCTGCATTTAAGAGTAGGAAGTCATGGGTGAGTTTAGTGAAAGCTGCTTCAGTGTTACACTAGCAGTATGAGTCAAATGACAGGTTTAAGGACAGCTTGCACTTGGGAGGAATGAGGGAGGCCAGGCTTTAATGAATTGTGGCAGGAAGGGAAGGAGAAAGATGGGATGGTAGATTAAGTTGGAAGCATGATTCATGGGACACTTATTTGTACACTGGGGAAATCAGGCTAAAAGGGAGGAGCCAATGCAGAGGAGAGCTTGATATAGAAGAAAGAAAGGGAATAGTTAATGGAGAAAATTTGCTTGTAATAATCAAAATAATGGCAATAATTATTTATTAAGCTATTACCATATGCTAGGCAATATTCAAAGCATTTTATGTAAAATAAGCCAGTATATTCTTCCAACAATTCTATGAGGTAGATTGGGATATGATTATCCCTATTTCACAGATAAGGACATTGAAGCTTGGGGTAGCGTAACTTGCCCAACTTATATGACTTGCCCAAGGTGGCCCAGCTAGGAGGGATAGAGATATGACTTGAAGTGTGAGGCCATCTGCATTCAGAGCCCCAGCTCTATAAATAAACCAGTCTGTATCTCTTATTTCTTCAGCTGCTAGTTGCCAGTCCTGCTCTTTTTGTGAAATAAAACAATTTTAACCTGAGAGGAAAGTCAAATACTTTATCCTATGCTCTCTCCAATCGTCAGGGTCCTTGGTATGTTTGGAATACATCAGTCCAACTCTTCCCATACTGCAGGAAGTGAATCAGTGGCTCTCAATAATAGGAGAAAACCTAGGATCTTTGATCAAAATCTCAGAAAAGTATGAAAAGGAGTGTGATTATCTAGATATTAATGGTGAAAGATTAAATACTTTTCAATTTAGGAAGTTTCAACATAGTGGGGAGGAATGCATAATAAGTTGTCTATGGTTGGGGGAGTGGGTGGAGAGCATATGACACCTCCAGTTTCTTGTTTGTAGGCAACTGTCATTGACATGTCCTGCCCTTTTGGAATCAATACTATACATACAATTAGAGGACACATCTAATTCCGTGCCATTTTATTTTGGTATATTAGTATATTACTATCACTTGATATTCTGCTATTTTAATAAATGGGGCTTTGAATAATTTGTCATTATTTAAGTTTTCCTATGTCTCTCATTCTCACTCTCCTTGTCCTAACTTCTCCAGTCTCTGACTAACTTCTATTATTTTTGCTTTATTGAAAAGTTCTTAGAGCCTTGGGCTCTTCAGCCAAAAGTGTGATATGAAGTTGAAATATAAATAATGCATCAGATCTACTTTACTAACTTCCACTCAATCTGGGCAAGTGACATTTACAGTTTTAACAAACTGGAGGCATGGTGGTGAATAGGAGAATATTTGGAGTAGGGTAAGCTGCAGTTTGAAAGTAGACTAAAATTTCTAAGAAAGTGTTTCTTTTCATTTGGCTAATATATGTAATTCCAGTTCACTGGAGGAATGTGACCACTCAGATGCTAAAATGCACATCTGCGAACTGTTCCCACAAACACAGTCTGAATGCCACCCACCCTCAGCCCCTCACTGATTTTTATCATTTTCTACAAAGACAATGTTTTTCTTCCAAAGAGCAGCAGATATATCAGATGTTTGAGTATTAAAATGTATATACACTTGCCTTTTAAATCTCTGTCTAATCTCTGAAGCTAATCAGCACACTGTGCAGCTTGCTCAAAGTGTTTTCTTTGGAACCGTCATTCCAGTAGATGATCTGTAGGAAAAAATAAACAAACAAAACCTGTCCTTTGACCATATTGACTTGAGAAAAGCTGAGCACACCTGTCTTAGAGATTCACAATGCACATTAGAATATTAAAAGCTTTAAGAAGCCCAAGAATATGGAAATATGTTTTTCCATTTAATCCAATATTTCCCAAGCTTATTTGAAAATAGAAAAACATTTCCTCCATAATCCTACCAGGAGAACTTCCTATAAAATGGATTTTTATTGATGGTGGATGTTTTGTGGTCTCCTACCAATCCCCCAAAGCACCTTTTATGTAATACTGCAGTCTCTGATTTGCCCTGTGCTTTCTGGTACAATAGGAATAAAGAGAAAATTCAGAATTCTTGAGTATTTATGTATTAGTCATATAAATTCATATTTTTAATAATACAAATTTCACAAATCTTCAGAAAGTGTCAGAAAAGTAAACTTGATTTCATCTAAAGGCGCTGTGTCCTCAGGGAGCTTTGCAGCTAACTAGCAGGAGACACTGTTTTACCAATGCCAATGCAAATAGCTTTGAAAAGAACTATGAAATGCAATCTTATACAATTGATACCCAAATTTTTTACTTTTTGGTGAAAGAATGCCACACTAAATTTTCCTCCCACGTCTCTCTAAAATTACCAAGTATTAGGCTAAAGACAAAACATCTGCAATATAGCAGAAGAACAAGCATATTAATTAAGCAGACACTTTTTTCATGCTTTATATTTCGAGTGTATAACATGGAAGCTGGAAAAAAAAAGACACTCAATAATGCATGTTGAATGTGTCACTAATAAATTAAAGGTAGTAACTGATGAGTATAAAATTGAACGCTTTGACTGAGCTTAGATGTTTGATATAAAATCAAGATTATCTTTAATTTATATATACTTATGAAATTAAATATATTATCATTAATTGCTGACAAGCACCAATGTCATAAAAACTGGAGGCTTTAATTTAAATTAATTAGTATCTTCACAATTAAAGTGTAAATAAAAGCCTAATGAGTGATCGAGTGTATTGATTCTCCCCTTTTTCTTCCCTTTGGTCATTTGTGAATGGGGGCAGATACCAAGTTTTCATAGAAGTACTACTTCAAAACTCTAAACCACCTTCAAATTAAATTTCAACAATTTTATACCAGTTTTAGGTAATGGTTATGTACTAGTGAAGCACTGGTCTTCAGAAGATGCTGTATATGAAAACATTATGTCAATCTTGTATCTTCTCCTACAAAGGAATGTAACAGTAACCATCATTTTAGGCAAGTCCAACTTTGCGGGCTTCACTGGTTGTACTTTTTAAATTAAAGAAGCAGTGTACTTTTTGTATTAAATTTGTAGAAAGAAAGAGGGAACCCATGTCTCTACAGTTCTTACTGATGAAATTATCCTTTCCCATTTGCATTATTGTTTTTACCAAAAGAATTACTTCCAATTAGTAATACTTCCATTAACTGTAATATATATACGTATATATTATATATACATTATCTACATCATACATTCTCTCTCCTTTAAAAAAAAATAGACTCACATTTTTTTTGGCAAGTATGATTTGAGATATCAGAGTGAGTGTTCCTTACCCTAAGTGCTAATCAAGAGAGTTGAATCCCACCATTGTGTAATCAGTCAGGGATGGCCAGCCATTTGATAGTACTGCCATCTGAACAGAGGGAGTTCCTTGAAGGGCGGTGCTCAGAGTTGAGTTTTAAGCATCTTATTCTGCAAAATATGTCCAATGTTGGTTTAAAAAATGAGGGCAAAGGCTGTAGAATACATACCACATAAAATTCATCATATAGAGTTTATTTTTCTGACTTAGATCATCTTGTTCATAAAAATGATCTCCTTGGTCTTATCCTCATTAAATTGCTGAAATCACGAATCCATGGAAGAACAAAATCCCACTACTTTCTTCTCTTGCTTTCTGAGCCTCAATGCTTACTAGGAAAAATATAATGAAAAGCCTAATAATGACTAAATGAAACCACTTCTTACTTGCTATCGATCTTTCACTATCTTTCCCCTGGTCATTTCTTTATAAAATGTACACACAGAGAGATGCACAGACACACAGACATTTTGAGAGAAAGAGAGAGAGAGAGATCAGTGTTTCTGTATACCAGCAGCGTGTGTGCCCATGAAGTCTGTTAGTCGGAATGGATAAAGAAGACTCAAAGTTAAATGCCAAACAATTTGGCTACTAAAGTTAAATTAAAACAGATGTTTGTGAATATTGGAAAGAATTTTTTAATTACTTTTTGTGACTTTTCGTAAATATTATAGATGTTAATTATTTATTTGATAGTATTTTGGAAAATGTGGCAGTGAATTTAAAATGCTTTTCAAGGGGCGCCTGGGTGGCTCAGTCAGTTAAGCATCTGCCTTCGGCTCAGGTCATGATCCCAGAGTCCTGGGATCGAGCCCCACATCGGGCTCCTGGCTCAGCGAGGAGCCTGCTTCTCCCTCTCCCTCTGCCTCTCTCCCTGCTCATGCCCTCTCTCTGTCTCTGTATCTCTGTGTCTCAAATGAATAAATAAAATCTTTAAAAAAAATACTTTTCAAAAATGTGTTTACAGAGTTTGGGAAGTCATATAAACTTTCCAGATAAGATTTATGTATGTTCAAGGAAATTATACAATAGTGTACATTATATATGACTTGAAAACTGTCTTTCACAAACTGTAGTCAAGCAAAAAGACTTATAAATTTTACCAAAATATGGGGCACCTGGGTAGCTCAGTTGGTTAAGCGACTGCCTTCGGCTCAGGTCATGATCCTGGAGTCCCGGGATCGAGTCCACATCGGGCTCCCTGTTCGGCGGGGAGTCTGCTTCTCCCTCTGACCCTTCCCCCTCTCATGTGCTCTCTCTCTCTCATTCTCTCTCTTTTAAATAAATAAATCTTTAAAAAAATTTACCAAAATAACTGTGGGGTTCTGGGGGGGAGGGTTTTTTGTTGTGGTTGTTGTGTTTTGTTTGTTTATTATTTTATCATGGTCATCATTACTATCATCTCAACATGAGTTGCATGGTCCATCTAGACTTTCTGAATTTTATCTCTTTTTCCAGATCATTTCCTCTTTCCTCACTACTGCTTTTACCAGTTCTCTCCTTGATTAGAGTGAAAATTAAGCACTTCAGCAGCTCTCTCTGATGTTCTGATTGTCTATCCCCTTACTGGACCAAATAATACTTATTTACACTATAAATAATATGTACAGAAACCTGTACACACATGAGTTGTTTTTCTAATCAATTACTCTGGGTTGTTTGTATCTCCTTATTGTAAAAATGTTTTTTTTAGGAGGTTTCCCATACCCCTTGACATTAGGGTTAGTATCTATCACCAAATTCATCTCCCTGATCCCCATTCCAATTACCAGATTTAACAAAGATTTCCCCATTTTGAAATTACTTTGGTTGATTTTTATCCAGTTTTATTTCAGAGTTAGCTTTGGATTCTCTCTCATAAGTATCATCTCCCAATCAAAGAAAAAAGTGATTAATTTCTTTTCTTATCAAAACTCTTCAACCATATCCCTTAATGAGTTCTGTGAAGTTCTCAGATTTATTTTGTAAAATACAACCTTGATTAATTCAATAAATATTTATTAAGAGCTTATCATGTGCCAGAACTTGGGATAGAGTAGTGAACAAAACAGTCAAAAGCTTCTTTCTTCATAGAGCTTCCATTCAGTAAGGAAGATGGACAATAAATCATAAATAATGAATCATGTGATCGAATTAAATGGGAATAAAGTAAAGCTTAGTAAAGTGGATTGGCAATGCTAGAGCATGGAGGAAGATGTTGCAATTTAAATATGGTTATCAGGGTAGCCTCACTGAAAAAGGGACATTTGAGCAAAGATACGAAGGCAAGAAGAAGAAAGGAAGTGGGGAAGAACTGAAGGAAACTTGCATTAATGAGCACGAACTTGGTATAGCTTTGTGCTGTTTACTAGGATATATTTTATATCATTTAATCTTCAAAGCTCTAAGAAACAGTTATTATTGTTTTTATTTTTATAGAGGAGTAGAATGAAGTTCAGAGAGGTTAAGTAAGTTGCCTAAAATCACACAGCCTGTCAAGTCTACTCTCAAATGGAGTGCAGAAAAAAACAGTATTAATTCTGGTGAAAGATTTTTTTGCAAGAGTATCAATAAAATACTTGTTAAGAACATGTAAGAAAACATAGAAAATCAGAATACAGAACTGCTCTCCTGTGTCAGGTTAGTGGCCTCCATCTTACTCATGTCCACATTTCAGTTCTAGTCCTGAAGGACAGTAGTAAATAGGAAACATAAACCTCACCAGTAGTTTTCTCAATTGCAAGGTCAGTCCTGCTTCTTGTGTCCTCATCTTTTTAACTCATTCTTCCAGGGTCCCCAATCTGTTGTTTTATCCCTCTGTGTCTCCAGTTATTTTTCCTCCTTCCAGAATCTGGTTGTGTATTTGTTGAATTGAATTGAAATGAACCAGCATTCTACTTTCCACTGGCCACTTGCAGCCTTGCTTACTGAAGCAACCCACTTCAGTCAGTGCCCTCCTTTCTGACTAGAAACTGATAGTCATGGTCTTCCTGCTTGGGCTAGGAACTTCTCTTATGCTCTTTGGGATTCATACCAGGAGCCTATAAGCTGACTTGACTGCATGGTTTTTATATACCTCTCCTCATAGTGAATGGTTAAGAGTCATGACTTCCCACTTAGCTATTCTGTGTCAAGCTTTGTTGCCTCTTTCTAACATCTAATCCTGGCTGTGAAGTTGCTTCCCAACTTCTTATATTAGTAAGGCCTCATACCCACCAGCAGTTCTCAGGCATTCTCACTGTTATTTAGCATAAAGCTAACATATTGCTCAAGCAGACTTAGGACTACTTCTTACCCCATGTAGAGTAAGATCATTCTCGCCTCTGAACTTTTTTCCTTTGCCACTAACTGGAAATGCCCTCCATGAATGCAAATCACTTTTTCAGACTGTACAAGTCTTGCTTTTTCTCTCAAAGACTTCACTGAATGCTCCACTCTATAAATTGCTATTATATGTGATGCTTACCCCATAACACACACAAAATAACTGTTCTTTCTTACGTTAATGCTTTTTTAATGCTGGTATATCTTCGGAATCAGATTGCCGTGTCCTGGAGAGCTAGATGAGTGTTATCTACTTCTCTTGAATTTTTTTTTTCATTGCCTAACAATATATTAGTACCCTAGCAAATTCTTAATGCCTGTAGAGTGACTATTAGCAAAGTCCTTTATCAAAGTATTAGCCATTCAGCTTACCATTTTCGTGGATTTTGTGGATATCCTGAATTCATTTTATTGATGTTTATTCAAAATGGTTATTATTTATTTACCTCTTTATGTGGCATATCAAACTTAGATACACTTAGTAATGACTTTACAGATGCCTGGGTGGCTTAGTCGGTTAAACGTCTGACTCTTGGTTTCAGCTCAGGTCATGATCTCAGGGTCCCAGGATTCAGCCCTGAATTGGGCTCCCTGCTCAGCACAAAATCTGCTTGAAGATTCTTTCCCTCTGCCTCCCCCTCACTCTCTCTTTCACTCGTTCTCTCTCTCTCTCTCTCCAATAAATAAGTGTTTAAAAAAAGAGAGAGAAATGACCTTAAAATTTGAACAGCAAAAAATTAAAGTTACAAGAAATAGAAGAACATCTAGATAAGAAATTGAAAGGAAGTGGATAGGAATATAGAGAAACAAATGACGGTTTCACCATAGTGCTACAGAAAATAAAATCTAGCTTCAGATAACAAATGATGCCTAGTTGGAGCTATTGATGATTAATAAGGAACAGAAAATAAATAAGATGGCAGAAAGCCTAGCATCTTGCTGATATTGTAACCCTGTAAGTCCTGTGCTGACCACAGTAAAGGTGTCATATTCCTTGAGCCTCAGAGGACTCTGGCTGTACACTAGGGCTTAGGTGACATAGAGTAAAACATGTCACAGAAGTACGCCTGAGGCATGAAGAGTAGATATTTGTTCTGTTCATATGCCTAGCATTTTTTCTTTCTCCTCTGGTAATAGTATTTGTTGGGAGGAACTGTTCTGGGTGGTTCTAGTATGCTGGCCTCACTGGGTCTCCTCCAGAATGAGCATGGAAGGAAACTTCAATAGTCCTATAACCTAATTTCCTTACTACGCTGACTGCTCTAGAGCTGGACATGTGACCATACCAGGGTTTATCAGAGCTTTTGGAGACAAATTGATTGGGTACTGGGAAAAAAGGATCTGGATCCTTCTGAGATTAAGGGCATTAAGGACAATATAAACCTGGGGATACAGGGGCTGTCTTTACTATCACACAGAGGAACCTGACCAAGAGTAAAAACCACCTGAGAGACAACATTACCAAGAAATGTAGATCTTGTGAATTCTGATGACAAACACCCAAGTTCCTATGGCTGCCCTTAACTTTGGACTCTTCAAAATTACAAAGACAATAAATTTCCCTTTCTATTTAGTTTCACCTGAATTTCTGTCACTTTGAAAGAAAAGAAAAATGACTAGTGCAGTGTCAGTGGCACCCTTTGAGCCAGACATCATTGCATTTGCGGGATGAGAAGAGAAAATCAGAAAGACCATCATTTCTCTTTCTCCTACTCACTCCAAAACTGAATGGGCATAAAAATCCATACTTCATGATTACTTGCAAAAAGTATAAAAGAAACTCTCAGAGTCTGGATTTCACAGGAAAAAAAAACAAAAAAACCCCAACTATCCCAGCTAATACTTGACAGTAACAGCTGTACTTCAATTGGATCACGTAAGTACTCTAAAAGTTTTCTAAACACTAACTCCAGTAACTCACAACAGCAATGATTTGCCATTCAACACCCTTTGCAAGAATCAGTACCAAGCAGCTATCTTTGATCAGTTCTTCAGTCCACTTGCTGAAAAAAGCATATTTACTCATTTTTTTTTTTCAGCCAGAGACACAAGAGCAAATGCTACTTATATAGAAGTCGAGGGATGCTGAGCAGATAAAGTCAATTCTTCTCTCACTGAGGAGCAGCAGGGGCATGGGGATATTCTCCTACCCAAGCTTCAGGCTTCAAAATAAATACTAGAAACTATGCTAGGCCCAAGACAGATTAAGAAGTATGGCAAAGGAAAACAAAAAGCGAGAAAATGATGGCAAGTGTAGATCCCTCAGAGTATTCTCAAACCAAATAACAGCAGTAGCAACAAGGCCCTGCCTGCAGAGATTTCCTGATAGTGGACTTTGCACATAAATTCTCTAGAGATTCTGAGAAAAACTAACATTGTGTTTTGAATGGCCTGTTTGTTTTAATTTGAAGATAAAATTATTTAAAATAGAAAATGGTTAATCTTGAAGTTCACAATATTCCATATTGTGAGCAAGGAACAATCATGAATTAAGGCAGAAAACACAAAGGGTCACAGATTAACTGGGGATAATGTATTTAACCCATTTCCTCAACCTTCTTCAGTAGGGATGAAATTTAAATCCTAAGGCTATACTCAAAGAAGTATCAAGGTGAGAGGTCTATACCCATAAAACTTCCCATAAAATAGAAATAGATGGGATGAGTTGTAGGAAAGGGTCATGGAGAGAAAATACCATGTACATAAAGAACCTAATATAGGTCCTTATATATCTAGAAAACCAAGTATAAAAGTTTAATGCATATTAAATTTCAGCTATTATTACTTGTGAAGATGCTTCTGCGGGCCAGATCTTTTGAAAACATCTTGACTTCCATTTCCAGTCAAGAAGTAATAGAGACCAGATTTCCTCTCTCCAAGATGTACCCCAAAAATGGCAAAATAAATGAAACAACAGTTTGGAAGATGCTGAACATTGGACAGTGAAGAATGGTGATTCCTCAAAGACAAAAAATAAATGAGGAAAGCCCTGCAGTTGCCCCAGCTTACTGCTTTGAGATGGTAACTAGGCTGTCGTGTAGGAAAGTGAAACCCAAGCTGAGTGTGATCGATGCACAGAGGTGAGAAGATGAAGTGGAGTCCAGGTAAAGCAAGATGGTGAGATTCAACAGGACAGAATGCCCTAAAGCAGGAACCTGAAAAGAGAAGGAGGGAGGTCGGGAGGGAGGGGGGGTGAGGAAGGAGGACAGGAAGGGAGAAAGAGAGGGAAGGAAGGGGAGAGAGAGAGAGGAAACTCAGGATCACCAGACTTTGAGTACAGGCTGGGGAAAGAATCATCCAAAAGAATTAAAGGTAACAGTGCCTAGAATAGTGGGAATAGTTCACCCTAGACTGAGCACTGTGCTGGTCTCACCTAAAAAAAATCTTAAAAGTAAGACTAGAAAAGAATCGAAATGTTTTCAAGTAACTTAAATGCATCCAAGAACAAGGCTCAATAATATTTTAGAAATACAAAAGTATCCACTAATCAATTAAGAAAAATTGGCAGTGTATGCTCCTCAGTGAAAAATCATCAGGCATGCAAATAAGCAGGAAATTATAACCCAAAATGAGGAGATAAATCAGTTAATCAAAACTGATCTGACACAAATGTTAGGATTACCAAATAAGGCATTAAAACAGTTTTATATCTGTATTCCATATGTATAAAAAGTTAAGTAAAGACATGGAAAGTGGTCTATCTATCCATATTTCTTAAAGGAACCTAAAAAAAACAAAAAAACTTCTAAAGACTAAAGCTACAATGTATCATGCAGAAAAAGAAAAAACAAACACTAGATGCAATTAAAAGTAGATTAGATTTTGTAAGAAAGTATTTATAAAATTTATATATAGCCATAGAAACTATCCAAAATGAAACAGGGAAAAGAGGATTCTTAAAATGAAGATAGGACCAATAAGCTATGGGACAATTTTGAACAGCCTAATCTATATGTAACTAGATTCCCCAAAGGAGAGGAGAGAGGGATAATTTTTAAGAGATTGAGAACCTTAGGGAAAATTTTCCAAATTTGGTGAAAACTGTAAACTCCGAGGTTTTTTATTTTCCCCCTGACACCAAATAAGTGGTGTCTTGTCCAACACAGTTTCTCCAGGTCTGACTGGATGCTCAACAATTCGATGCAATTCTGACACTGTTGACCTGGAGATAGGGTCAACTCATACAGGTTAAGGGCTCAGTCTCACAAAACTGCCCCCCCACCCCGCCCCACTGCCCACCCCACTGCAGACACCAATCACAAGCCTGAGGCCACCAGTACTTCTGAATGACTGGCTATAATTGAGGGTTCTAATGCACTCCAATTTGGATTCAACAATTTGCTAAAACAACTTGCAAAATTTGGAGAGGAACTCTACTTATATTTACTGGTTTTTTATAGAGGATACAAATAAGCAGCCAAATAAAGAGGTACTTTGGGCCCAATCCAGAAGGATCCTGAGCACAGGAGCTTCTGTCCCCGTGGAGTTGGAGGTGTACCACCCTTTCCACATATGGATGCATTTGTTAACATGGAAGCTCTCTGAACCCCATCATTTAGGGGTCTTCATGGAATTTTCATTATGTAGCTGTGATTGATTAAATCATTGGCCATTGATGATTAATTCAATTTCCAGCCCCTCTCCCCTGGGGAGATGGTTTTGGGGGATGGAATGAAAATTTCCAAACTTCTAACCAATTTTTAGACTTTCCAATGAACAGCTCCCATTCTGAAGAAATCTGGGGGCCCACCAAGAGTCAGTTCATTAGAACAAAAGATGCTCCTATCACCTGTATCCCTCAGGAAATTTCAGTTTTAGGAGCTCTGTTCTAGGAACTGAGGACTAAGATCTTTTTATGATACCACACCCAGAGACCAAAGTGCAATGAAATTCAAACCCGAGAAAGATGAAAATAATAGTAGAGTTAGTAGTAGTGGTTAAGTAGAGTAGAAGTAGTGGTTGCCTGGATATGGGAGTCCAGGGGATGGGAGAGCTGGAGGGACAGATTACTACTATCTAATAGAAGCAAGATCAGCATTTACACATTTTACGTGTTTATTCTCATACCCTTCTCTTGTGCATAGACCATCTCTTCTCTTTCCTATCTTCAGACATACAATAAATTATCCTATTTTCATAAATATTATACATAATTAATTCTCTATTCATTTATTTATAAAACACTTATTTTATTAATCATTTACTGGATAAAATTAAGCTGCATTAAGGGATTTAAGAAGTAAAATACGATCTCTGTCATTAGGAGCTAACTTATCACTAGTATAATGTTTTAATGATAATTCATCATGCCCATAATTTTTGTTTTATCACTTTGTTGATAAAAACCCTCCAACAGCACCTCACTATACTTAGAATAAAATAAAAACTCCTTACCTGTAGGAAAACCATATGTGAACCGACTTCTGCTCTCCATTCTCATCTCACATTTCTCTTCCCCTTGCTGGAATTCTTTCTGTCCCTCAAACCTGCCCCCTCTTGTTCCTGCCTTGGAGCTGTTACACCAACCATTCCCTTTGCCTGGATCATTCTCTCCTGAGTCTTTACATCGATGGGTCCTCTATGACATTAAAATCTCAGCTTAAATGGCCTTTCAGGACCATCAATTCCCATTCATCCAGTAACTAGGCAGTTACTATCATGTCACTTTATTTCCATGGTTCTCAACTGGAGACAACATGGCCCCCCAGTGGACACTTGGAAATGTGTGGGGAAAAAATTGGAGATAGGGTATCTAGTGGATAGAGGCCAGGGAGGCTCGAACCATCTTACAGCATACAGGACAGCACCCTCCCACACAAAGAATTATAGGGGCCCAATTTTCAGAAATCTTGCTCTATTTTAATTCCATGCTCATCATATATAAATTGTCTAATATTCTCTTCTGTATTTACTTTTTTCTTTCATTTTTTATACCTTGATAGACTGAAAGTCCAATGGAAACAGGAATGTTAAGTGTCTTGTTCATCTTTATATTCCCTGCTCTTAGGGTAATGTTTTGTCACTAAATATTTACTGAATGACTGAATGCCACCGAATGCTTCCTTTGAAAGCATTCTATATGACTTGTGGAGTATTTCTGCAAATGACCTCCATCATCAGCTGAACCCATGTTTTTCCCAGAGTATGTTTTGAGACTCTAAGACAGGGGAATCAACTTTACATAAGTTTTAAAAAAGAAAAGTGACATGGATACCAGAAATCTTCAGGGAAGGAAAGTTGCCAAGCACACATGATTTTTTAGTAAAATTCTTTTCATAGCTTTGAAATAAATCTACTTTCCTAAATCTCTGGCAGGGTCAATGATTTGTGTTTAAATGTGCAAACTTGTTGCATCTGTGATTTCTCCTCTGTTGTGCTATAAATAAATTAACACTTTTATCTAATCTGACTCGCTTCCACCTGTTATATTTGGAAGGCTATTGCAGTGCTAGCGGCTGTTTTCTCTGAAGAAATGACTATTGACCTCACTGTTCCAAGTAAAGATAATAGTTTTAACTGTTGATTTCCTGCAGGGAACGAGTTCACAGGAAGCAAGGATTGTGAATAATGGTGCTCACATTTAGGCAGATATGACGAAACTGGATGTTTGGGAGTCATGGAAGCATCTATCTAGTAGCTTTTGTGAAACAAACCAACAAACCTGATTCTACTTTATTTTTTAAAATATTTTATTTATTTACTTGAGTGAGTGAAAGAGCATGAGCGGGATGGGAGGACAGAGGGAGAGGGAGAAGCAGACTCCCTGCTGAGCAGGGAGCCAACACAGGGCTCCATCCCAGGACCCTGAAATCATGACCTGAGCTGAAGGCAGATGCTTAACCGACTGAGCCACCCAGTCACCCCTCTTCTTTATTTTGCCCAATATTTTTTTTATTTTATTCTTATGTTAATCCCCATACATTACATCATTAGTTTTAGATGAAGTGTTCCATGATTCATTGTTTGTGCACAACACCCAGTGCTCCATGCAGAATGTGCCCTTCTCAATACCCACCACCAGGCCAACCCATCCTCCCACCCCCCTCTCCTCTAGAACCCTCAGTTTGTTTTTCAGAGTCCATCGTCTCTCATGGTTCGTCTACCCCTCCGATTTCCCCCGCTTCATTCTTCCCCTCCAGCTACCTTCTTCTTCTTCTTCTTTTCTCCCTTTCTAGTAGCTGCTTTGATACTACAAATATACCAAAGACAAAAATCATGGCTGATGAAATGAGATCAGGTAATTTGTTTAGACTTACTTGACTTTAGGCCCCTTAAAGAAATATGTACTGATAGGTTTATATGTTTTGTTTCTTAGTTAAGTTTTTGTAATTTAATCAAGAGTTCCTAGGGGGGAAAAATGTCTTCAACTAAAAGAATAATTGATAATGATGGGAACTTTAGGCATGAGGAAAACCAGCAGTGGATATGTTTGATAGTTGGCAAAGCTTTTGATGCCATTTAGCACATCACCCATGCATAAGCATGGATCATTTATACACTGCTCTCTGATTTAGCTATGTAGACATAGGGATTTATGGCTTCAGAAGAGTTTTATTTTCCTCCTTTTGCATAGAGGTAGCATTGATAGAGTTAATAGATTGTATCACTTATACTGAACCTATATATTCCAGTCACCAACCCATATATTCCTCCGTAACTGTCCCAATGTTGTACAATAGAAACACTTGTTTTGTTATTTAAAAAAACATTTAAGTGCTATTGGATATCTATCATCTCTGCATTTACTTTTTCTTCAATACAGTTATCATTTTCTTATTTTCTCTTACAATCATATAGTAATATCTGATAATCAAAAGGAGAATGATTATATTCCATTGTATACCTTTATCACAATGACATTTTCAGCTTAGCTTTCTTCTTAGTCAACAGACACTATATGAGATATAGTCATCATGTTGAGCACATGCTCCCTTATGAGTTCATGATATTATATTTTGTAAAACTAGAATTTTTTGAATCCTCAGTCCTCTAAAGTTTCTGCCTTTCTCACTTTGGTCTTGACATTTCAAAAATAGCGGGATGTATCTAGTCTTTCCAAAAATGTTGGAAAGATAAGGAATGCAATGTTGATAGGTTTCTCCATCACTGGTAGCCTGAGTCCCCTGAAGATGATGATAATAATTGCTTTGCTTCTATTTTTTGATATTAATTCCAGATCCACCAAGAAGAGGGCAGAGGTATTAGGGTTGGGGGAAAGAGGCAATGATGGTCAAACTCTGGAAAGTCAAGGCAATTCATTACTTTGTATATTAATTCTTGCTTTGTTCTATCATTCTTTCATCCAGTTACCTCTCATTCTTTAACTTAAGAAATGTAATGAATATTTTTATGTATTAATAAATCAGAACATTTGAGTTCCCCAATTTTCTAAGTTAATGGCTGTAGGGAGAGTAGGGAGTTGAGAACAGACCCTTCTCATTAGACCTTATATATCATCATGTTGGTTCACATTCAAGAAGGGCTGGCCCAAACAATACTTTTGTTGAAAGCAAAGTTTTGGCATGTTTGGGGCAAAACCATGAAGGATTTTAGAACTCTTTCCCGAAATAGTAGCACAATTTTATTACCTCAAACTCTTTTCTGAGCTACCTTGTAACACAAATTCTTACTTTATCCCTTTTCCTAATACCAACCCAAATATGAGGTAAACAGTAATTTTTTGCTCATACCAGAAAATCTTATGGATTTTTTTTATGAAGTCCTGTAAGAGAGATCAAGGGATTGGAACAAATAGGCAGACTCTTAAACATAGAGAAAGGGATACCTAGTTTACTGGGAAGAGAATGGAGTATAAGAACAGACTAGAGAGACGCATATAAAGGGGACAGAAAAGGAATAATGAAAGGATTACTGCTTTGATTTTTTTTTTTTACTTGCCACAAGTGTTTTAAAAAATGACAGGAACCTATATACATTCTGTGATACTTTATGTGCTGTTTGAGGATAAATAAGAGAAACAAACATTTAGAATTTGTAAAAAATGGAATGAAAAGTCAACCAATAATAAGAGGCAATACATCAAACTCCAAGAATTTTAAATATAGTTAATGTCCCTGAACAGACAAGATCTGCCTTTACTGCCTTCATATGCCATCTGTATTTGTTTGCTAGGGCTGCCATAATATAGTACCTCAGACTGTGTGGTTTAACCAAGAGAAACTTATTTTGCAAGATCAAGGTGTTGACGAAGGTGGTTCCTTCTGCAGGGTCTGAGGGAGGGTCTATTTCCAGCCCCTTTCCTTGCATGGTAAATGGCTCTCTTCTCATGGAGCCTTCACATCAACCCTCTGAGCATGCCTGTGTCCAATTTCTTCATTTTATATGACACCAGTCATACTGATTCAAGGCCCTTTATTTTAACTTAATCCCTGCTTTAAAGACCCTGTCTGCAAATAGGGTGACATATCTGCAAATAGGGTCACGTATGACTTTTGAGGGTTACACAGTTCAGCCCATAATATTCAACAATGTTTGCTAAAAAGTATTTATTAAAGAATTTTTTTTTCTGGAACACAGTACTATTTCATATTAAGCACAGCTTTAAAAAATAGTGGTAGATTGAGTCTTTGCCCTTGATGAAAATTTTTAAAAATATATATACGAACCATGAGAGACTATGGACTCTGAGAAACAAACTGACGGTTCTAGAGGGGAGGGAGGTGGGAGGATGGGTTAGCCTGGTGATGGGTATTAAAGAGGGCACGTTCTGCATGGAGCACTGGGTGTTATACGCAAACAATGAATCATGGAACACCGCATCAAAAACTAATGATATAATGTATGGTGATTAACATAACAATAAAAAATTAAAGAAAAAAAAGAAAAGTCAAAAAACTGTAAAAAAAAATATATATATATATATATATACACATAGGAGAGTTATGGCACATAATTGGGATTAGCTCTGCAGCCTTCATAGGCACTGGGCTGTTTCACGTGACAAAAGAAGAGCGTCGGTAACTGGAATTTACTCAACAAGAATGATTCTAGGAACAAAACAATTCCTATTTTGCAGATGCAAAAGTAAGGAACAAATACGTTGAGGGACATATATATAAGGCCATACAGTAAGTTACAGGCACAGTGGAAGTGTAAGGCAATTTCCTGATACCCAGTTGAATCTTCTATATCTGCAGCTATTGTCACTTGGGGAAGATGGTTTTATTAGACTATAGCATAGGTTGACGAGTTCATCCAGGTAAGTTACAATACTTTCAAATGGAACATAATAGAGGTTTCACATGGTTCAGGCCAGTAACATATGGCTCCGTTCGTAGAGCCGTAAATAATACTTAGCAAGAAATGGGTTCAACCTGGACAGAGCAGAACCTAGTTGCAAACAACCCTATTAACAGTAACAGCCAGTTCCTTTGCAAGCACTCCTTTTTGTAATTTACCCCTCTTGAAGAAAGTGTGTGTGTTAGGGGTAGGGCTGGGAAGGAGGTAGAGAGGCAGTTCTTTCCCAGTATAAAGTACAGTATGTTATCTCACTTTCCTTTCCTTTTTTTTTTTTTTCTGATTTAAATTTTGAAAGGAAAAATAATGATTAAACTTGCCATTGGAAAAGGAATCACTTGTCTTCCAGGGAAAATGCATCTCAAATCACCAACTATAGAGAGGCCAGAAAAATAGTCACATAATCCAAACTGCGTGATGGCAGTTAAGAAAGGATCTGTTAGTACAATGCTGAGTGAATTAGATCCCTACCTGATAGGGACAGGCATATGTGTTGTGTCTTTTTCTTTACACTATTAAACTGCTTTTCTACCTCTATAGGCTTTGCTTAACAAAATCAAATTATGTTGTGGGATCTGACAACCTAATCCTTACCTCTTAAATACAAACACTATACACACTGAATAATACCTCATAATTTCAATGTTATTTTTATTAATAGTTTTTATCAATAAAAATATTCATTTTGAGTGCCTGAGTGGCTTAGTTGGTTAAGCGTCTGCCTTCAGCTCAGGTTATAATCCCAGGGTCCTGGGATCCAGCCCCACATTGGGCTCCCTGTTCAGTGGAGAGCCTGCTTCTCCCTCTCCCTCTGTTGCTCCCCCCTGCTTATGCTCTCTCTCTCTCTCTTCTCTCTCAAATAAATAAACTAAAATATTTAAAATACATATCTTTGTTTTAATTTTATTGGGATTTGCAAAGGGCTTTATATATTTTTTTTTAAGTTTTAACTTATTTATTTATTTATTTATTTATTTATTTATTTATTTATTTAGAGGGGGGGGAGAGAGGTGGGGGAGGGGCAGGAGGAGAGGGAGAGAGGCTCTTAAGCAGACTCCATACCCAGGGTGGAGCCCAATGCAGGGATAGATCTCACAGCCCTGAAATCATGACCTAAGCCAAAATCAGGAGTCTGACGCTTAATAAACTGAGCCACCCAGCGTCCCAGTTTTATACATATTCTTACACTCAGTGCTCATAATAGCCTTGTGAAGTCAATATTGTTTTCTTTGTTTATATGACAAAATTAACCCTGAGAAAAGTTAAAAATTGACCCAGATCACTGAAACCTAGTGCATCTACTCTGAAGCCCACAGTCTTAATTACTTCCTTCTCTATTATTGTTATAAAATATCTTTTTTTTCTTTTTCCTTTTTCTGACAACACCATCCATAAGAATACATTTTGCAGTAACTGTGGGTATATATCTACTTCCTCAAGAAGCTAAATGACTTAGAAGTGTCACCATGTTCAGTCACTTAAATGCTGTTTGATGATCTTGAGGTGGTGTCCCAAACATTACGGCCTTCCTATTAGATACCATCCCTCCTTGTTTTCTGTATGCTGAGCCAATATTTCTGCTTGTACACAAAGTAAGATCCGAAGGCTCCATGGTAATAGCCAATAGGAAATCATCTAATCTATTTGATTCTAACACAGTTCTATTCCATTTTATGTAATATAGCTATTTTCCAAATAGCTTGTGCTATTCTTATTTATGATGTCCTGGTCTGTCCACATATTACTTAATGATCCTGAAAACACCATTAAGCATAGAGACATCAAAAGTATATTTTCCTTTATCTTGGCTTTAAATTTCCTAGCAGCTTAGAAAAGAGAGAAACAGTTTACAAGATCATGGATCATAATATCAAAGCAAATTAGGATGTCAGAAGCAGAGCTTTTCCTGGTACTAAGATGCACAAAGAATTTCTCCCATGGATCCTCAGAAAGTCGATACATCGATTATAACAGCAGGACCTCAGTAACTTTTCTGATAAAAATGTGATAAGAAGTCTCATACGGCCTTTCTTATATTGGCTCTCAATGAAGACTGGTGTGATAACACCAAAGCAAGGTTTGGTAAAGGAAATTCAATCAGAACCAAAATAAAGTAGTGCACGTTTACAGCTTTTTATGTACCAGCTTACTCTGAGAAGAAAAAAATTTAAATAGCTAAAGAAATGAATGAATTTCCTTCAGGTAATCTTTTATGAATACTATTTCTGTGAACTTGTAATAATAATTAAACACCAAAGAAGTCAAAGTTCTATTCTCTGGCCAGAGCTTGGAGTAGAGAATATATTATTCACAGAAAGCCCTAGGTCACAAAGCTAGTATAATAAGATGCTCAAATGGAACCTTCAGCTGAAATCCTAAGGCAACAGATAGCAAAATGAGGTGTAATTCACATCACCTCTATGGAACTTCTAAAATGTGATTAACCAAGAACCAAATTAGAATACTCCTAAAATTCTCTCCTTCCCTGTAGGACTGAAAGCACTGGAAAACAGGGGTTTTGATGTGCCTTCTTAAGAGAGAGCTGTGTGCTACAAAATGTCCACCTCCTTGCCGATATTTGGCATTGCAAATCTCTTTAATTTGTCCATTTTAGTGGATGTGTGGTAGTATGTCCATGTCTATGTCTGTGGGTTTTGACAAACGAGTCCTCACATATCCGTGCCCACAGTCAAGATATAGAACCGTTTCATCTCTCTAAGAAATTCCTTCATGCTGCCCTTCTGTAGTCCACCAGCCTTCCATCCCCCAACCCCTGGCCAAATCTGATCTATTCTTTACCTCTACAGTTTTGCTCTTTCCAGAATGTCCTATACACGAAACCATACATGTAACCATCTGAGTCTAAATACATTTAGTAAAATGTATTTGAGATCCATCCAAGTTATGTATGTATGAATAATTTTATTGACAAATGGTATTGCATTATATGGAGTTACCACAGTTTGTTTACTAATTCACTGGTTAAAGTGACATTTGGGTTGTTTCCACTTTTTAATAATTGTCAATAAAACTAATATAAACAGGGGCACTTGGGGGTTCAGCCGGTTGAGTGTCAGACTCTTGGTTTCGGCTCAGGTCATGATCTCAGGGGTTGTGAGATCGAGCCTAGCATCGGGCCCTGTGCTCAGTGCCGAGTCTGCTTGAGATTCTCTGTCTCCCTTTTCATGCATGCTCTCTTTTTCTCTAAAATTAATTTTTAAAAGCTTAAAATAATAATATAAACATTTGTATATGGACTTTTGTGTGCATTTTTCTAGGAGTGAGATTGCTAGGAACATGGTAAATGCATGTTTAATTTTATGAAAAACTGGTAAACTGTTTTCCAAAAGGACTATATCATTTCACATTCCCACCAGCAATGTAGGAGAGCTGGAGATGGTCTGCTTCCTGCTAGCACTAATCCATTTTTGTTTGTTTTAGCCATTCTAATACATATACAGAAAAATCTCATTTTGTTTTTTTTTCCTAATATTCTTAATGACTAATCATGTTCATTATCTTTTGAGATGCCTATTTACTATCTAAGTATTTTTATTTAATAAAGTGTGTTTAAAATTTTTGCCCATTTCTTCATTAGGTTGTATGTTTTTACTGAGTTTTGAGAGTTCCTATATATTTTGGATATAAGTCCTCTGTCTAATATGTAATTTACAAGGTTTTCGCCCATTACGTGGCTTGCCATTAATTAATGGTGCTTTTTGCACAGCAAACATTGTTTACTTTTGATGAAATCCAGTTTATCAGTATCTTCTTGTATGGCTGTCTCTTGGTGTCATATCTAAGAACCCTTAGGCCAAGTCAAGGTCATAAAGATTCTCTCCTTTGTTTTCTTCTAGAATATTTATAGTTTTGTGATTCACATTTAGGTCAATGGTAGTTGCTGAGTTACTTTATGTGTAAGATGTGAGATTTCGGTCAAAGTGGACAGTCTTGCCTTGACCCTCATCTTGGATGGGACACTATTTACCCTTACATCATTAAATATGAGATCAGATACAGGGTTTTCATAAGAGTTTTTGTCAGGTTGAGAAAGTACCATTCAATTCTCAGTTTCCTGAAATTTTTTATTATCTTGAATGAATATTGAATTTTTTCAATGATTTATCTGCATCTAGAGAAACTCGTATATTTTTGTTGTTCTTCTTAATATAGTGAATTACACTGTTTAATTTTTTTTAGTTGTACAACCAGCCTTTCAATCCTGGGATAAACCACACTTGGTCATGGTGTATTATCATTTTATTTATTTATTTATTTATTTTAATTTTATTTATTTATTTGACAGAGAGAGACACAGTGAGAGAGGGAACACAAGCAGGGGGAGAGGGAGAGGGAGAAGCAGGCCTCCCGTGGAGCAGGGAGCCCGATGCGGGGCTTGATCCCAGGACCCCGGGATCATGACCTGAGCCGAAGGCAGATGCTTAATGACTGAGCCACCCAGGCGCCCCTGTATTATCATTTTAAATATCACTGGATTTGTTTACTAAATATTATTTGTCAAAATATTTTTTTAAGATTTTATTTATTTATTTGACAGGGAGAGACACAGCGAGAGAGGGAACACAAGCAGGGAGAGTGGGAGAGGGAGAAACAGGCCTCCCCCCCAGCAGGGAGCCTGATGTAGGGCTTGATCCCACGACCCTGGGATCATGAACTGAGCCAAAGGCAGACGCTTAATGACTGAGCCACCCAGGCACCCCTCAAAATATTTTTGTGTCTATAAGTTTTTTTTTTTCCCTTTTGGCATCTTTAATTTGATATTAAGGATAACGCTAGCCTCATAAAATGAATTGGGGAAATCTCCCCCTCCTTCATTTTCAGAAAAACTTTGTGTATGTGGTATTATTTCTTCCTTAAAATCTTAATAAACATGATCCTGAAGTTTTCTTTGTTGGTAATTTTTTAAATTACAAATTCAATTTCTTTTCATGAATGTATATTGAATATTCAGATTTTTCCTTTTCTTCTAAATCAGTTTGAAGATTCATGTCTTCCAAGGAATTTGCCCATGTCATCTAAATTCTTGAGTTAAATGGTAGGTAGTTTTTCTTCTTAATATTTACTTAGTAGCCATTCAGTATAGTATAGTTAGTATAGGAATGGCCTCTTTTTCATCTCTGATATTGGTAATTTGTGTGGTCTTTCTTTTCATTCTTTAACAGTCTGGCTAAGTTTTATCCCTTTCATGATCTTTTGAGAGACTAGCTTTTGGTTTCATTGATTCTATTGATTGTCCATTTTTAACTTTGCTGATTTTCACTATTATTTCCACAACTCTATTCATTTTAAGTTTTTTTTTATTTTTCTAGCTTCTTAAGGTTGAAGCTTGCAGGACTGATTTTAAACTTTTATTCTGATGTACTGTTGTCAACTGGATTACATAGTTTCAGACAAGAAGTCTGAAAAATACTTATTTCTCTTTCTTCATATGTAATGAGTATTTTGTCTCTGGCTGCTTTTTGGATTTTCTCTCTTTCTCTGATTTTCAGAAATTTGATTATTATGTTGCTGTTGAATGATTTCATTTGTGTTTATCCTCCTTGGAGATTTTTAACTTTTCGGATTTGCCATTTTATTGTGTGCATCAAATCTGGAAAATATTCAAACCTTTATTTCTTCAAATACTTTTTTCTACCCACTTCACAGGGCCCCGATATCCATATATAAGAAATTTTTATATTGTTCCATATGTCACTGAGATTCTTCTATTTAATTGGTTATTAGTACTTTTTTCTTCCTCCGTCAGGTTGGATATATACTATATACTCTTGCTATGCTTTCAAGTTTAATATGTTTTCCTCAGTGTCTAATCTGCTGTTAATTTTAGCCAATTAATATTTCACCTGAGATAGTTTGTGTTTCAATGTCAAGAATTCTCACTGGATTAATTTTTTTTTCTATTTTCCATTCCTTTCCTCATTATATTCGCATTTTACCCTAAATACTTGAACATAGTTATAATGGGGGCTATTTTGACATCTTTGTCGGATGGTTCTATCATCTCTATCACTTCTAGATCTCTTTCTGTTGACTGATTTGTCTCCTAGTTATTGTTCACAGTTTCCTGCTTATTTGAATATGCAGTAATTTTTTAAATTGGATGCTGAACATTGTGTTGTTAGCTTGTTGGTTGTCTAGGGTGTATTTTAGTCCTTTAAAAAGTGTCCTTCCTTTTTCTTACATGAAGCTATATAATTTAGAGATAATTTTGGTCAATTGAACCCTGTTTTTAAGCTTTAATTTTTTTTTAAAGATTTTTTTTTTATTTATTCATTTGACAGAGAGAGAAAGAGCACAAGCAGGGGGAGCAGCAGACAGAGGGAGAGGGAAAAGTAGGCTCCCTGCCAAGCAGGGAGCCCGATGCAGGGCTTGATCCCAGGACCCAGGGATCATGACATGAGCCGAAGGCAGACACTTAACAGACTGAGCCACCCAGGCGCCCCTGTTTTAAAGCTTTAAAGAGCAGGTCTAGAAGAGTCTTTGCTCCAGCTTTTTTTAAAGTCCCACTACTAAGACATAAGCCCTCTGGAGTATCCAGTGAATAATTACAGAGGCCCGCCCATTCTGGTCAGAGATCAAATGTCTCCTCAACTTGTTCAAGCTCTAGGAATTGTTCAGCATACAAATTCTGCAGTTATTCTTTTCCCAACATTTTGGGATTTCTCCCTATGCATGTACAGCCTCGTCTGCAGTAAAGACAAGGAAGCACATGTAGATTTCTATATTTTTTTTGTCACTGTGTGTTCCTTCTCTCTAGAACTCTGCACCACTACATCCAGCCCCTGTGGCCTGCCGGAATTCCAGTCTTTCTTAGCACAAGTCAACAAGATCACTGGGCACAGGGAGATAGAATGTTATGGAGATCAATTGTAGGGCTGCCCTTGTTTGCTTCAGGGATCACAGTCTTCCGCGGCCTGTTATCCAATGTCTGAAATGAGTTGTTTTATATATTTTATCCATTTCTCTAGTGGCTTATGGCAAGGAGGTAGGTCTGATCTTTATTCCTAAATGTAACTGGGAGCAGAATCCCAGAGTTCTTTTTAAAATATAGTATTTTAAAATATTCAAATTTGTTGTACTCTTTTACCTGTAGCACTGTAATTATTCTTTAAGTCAAAGGGCAGACATGTTCCTTCAAAGCCATGCAAGGCCTTCCACTACATGAATGCTCTGGCCTGAACACATTTTTCAAAGTTTTTCTTGAAGTTATACCAGCACAATTATGACAGCATAGTATCTATAGTTACTCCAAATATACTTATCACTTTACTGAAATTGCCTGCTTATATTTTTGTTTCCGCTGTAAACTATAAGCTCTTTGAAATGAAAACAGTTTTGTTCACTAGTCAGTGATCTTGGCACAAATAATGTCATTTGATGGAAGGCAAGAAGGAAATGATTGTGAGCTGACTTAAGAACTTTTCTTCATTAATGTCTGATGGACTATTATATATATAAGTAACAAAACAAATCAAAATGCTGAGCTTTTTATTTACTGGTTGCTTTTGTATGCTTCTGAAACCTCCGTTGCAATCATTTCAGTAGGTGGCTTCCATGATTTTATCTACCCATACATCCTGCTCTCATTGCTTCTTCAAACCCCACTACTTCTGGGCTCTAATAACACTTCCGCAAATCACATTACCTGTTAGGTTTGCAGTACATTCTCCTAAAAGGCATTTGCTTCCAAAAGAATGTCTTAATTAAATTTATTTTTCTGAACTTCACTCATATTTTTCAGAGGTATTAATGAACTCAGCAAATTTATCAGTTCGACCACACATTTTCTTTTCCTGATGTCTTTGAAAATTATAGGCAGATCACAATTTGTATGTGCGAAATAACTGCAAGTTTACTGAACAAGTGTGGTTGGTGGAATAATGGCCCCCAGAGATGTCCATGTCCTAATCCTGGAAACTGTGACTATGTTACCTTCTATGGTAAAGAGACTTTTTAGATGTGATTAGAGTTAAGAACTAGAGATGAGGAGATTATCTTGGATCAGGCAGATGGACTCAGTGGAATCACAGGAGTCCCTAAAAGTAGAAGAGGAAGGCAGAAGAGTCATTCAGAGAGATGCACCTGGAAAAGAAGCCCTGAAGATTCAAAGTGAGAGAGCACTTAACCCACCATTTGCTGGCTTGGAAGATGAAGGAAGGGGCTAAGAGGCAAGGAATGAGGGGACCTCCAGAAGCTAAGAATGGCCTTCTACCAAGGATATGAGGTTCTCAGTACCATAGTAGCAAGAAACTTAATTCTCCCAATGACCTGAATGAGCGAATGAGCCTCCAGAAAGGAATCCTGCACTGCTGACACTTTGATTTTAGTCCAAGGAGGCCCTGTATGAGTTCTACATTTCTGCTGTAACAAATCACTACAAAGTTAGTGGCTTAAAACACGTCTATTTTACACTTCTATAGTTCAGAAATTGGATACTGGTTGTACTGGATTAAAAGGAAAGTATTGACAGGCTGTGTTCTTTTTTTAGTTCTGGAGGAGAATCCATTTTTTTTGCTATCAGCTGAGGGCCATTCCCAGTTTCCAGAGGACACAGCTTTGGCTCGTTCCACTTGGCTTGTGTTCCACTTCCTCCATCTTCAAAGTCATCTGTGGTGAGAAGTCACCACACTCACATCTCACTGACCCACTCTTCCACATGCTACACTTAAAGACTCATATGATTGGACTGAGCCCTCCATCATAGTCTCTTTATCACAAGGTACTTAACACATTTGCTAAGTCCCTTTTTCCATGAAAGCTAATAGAGTCACAGACTCCAAAAATTAGGATCACGAAGATCTTTGGAGGACCCTTTATTCCAGTTACCATGGACCTCTTCTGGACTTCTGACATAGAGAACTATAAGATAATAAATTTATATGGTTTTATACCAGTAAATTTGTGGTCATTTGTTATGGCAGCTATGGAAAACTAATAATTCAGAGATCAAATCAATGTCCACATGGTACTTTATGTTCTGAGAGCAAAGATTACACATATATGGCCTAATTTAGTTCTTGCAGTGAAGAAGCATTTTTATTATTACCATTTACAAGTGAGAAAACTAATGCAGCATTTCAGTGGCATACAGATCAGGCATGTAGGTTTTGGAATTCTTACTTTCATATCAGTCACTGGGTCCATTAACAAGATATTTAACTTCTTTTACCATATAGAATCCTATTCTATATGACAGAACCTACCTGATGCATTTACCTAAGGTTAACTGAGGAATTCATAATGAAAAGCCTTTATCAGAGAGCCTGGGTGGCTCAGTCACTTAAGTGTCTGACTCTTAATTTCAGCTCAGGTCATGATGTCAGAGTTGTGAGATTGAGCCCCAAATCAGACCCCACAGTCCGCAGAGAGTCTGCTTGAGATTCTCTTTCCCTCTGCCCCTCCCCCCACTCATACTCTCTCTAAAATAAATTAAATCTTTAAAAAAAGGAAAAGCATTTATCATGGTACCTTACACATAATAAGGAATCAATAAAAGGTAAATATTAATTTTATTTATGGTGTCATGGATAACAATTGTTTGAATAAGAAAATTAATCTCTAATGAAATGTCATATTTTCTGGACTTTCTATCATGTTATTTTTCTTTAATGATATAGTCAACAAATGTTCGTAGAGCCAATATTAAATATTGAATAAGATGTAGCCTTTTATATCAGAATTTTTTTTAAAGATTTCATTTATTCAGAGAGAGAGCACAAGCAGGGGGAGCAGCAGAGGTAGAAGGAGAAGCAGGCTTCCCGCGGAGCAGGGAGCCCGATGCGGGACTCGATCCCAAGACCCTGGGATCATGACCTGAGCTGAAGGCAGACGCTTAACTGACTGAGCTACCCAGGGGCCCACACAGAATTTTTTTTAAAAAGATTTATGTATTTATTTGAGAGAGAGAGAGAGAACATGGATGCACAAGCTGGGAGAGGGGCAGAGGGAGAGGGAAAGAATCTCAAGCAGTCTCCTCGCGGAGGATGGAGCCTGAAACCAGGCTCCGTCTCAGGACCCTGAGATCATGACCTGAGCCGAAGGCAGTTGCTTAACGACTGAGCCACCCAGGCACCCCTAAAATTGAATCTTCTTACTAGTTTTCTAACTTCTACAGCATTATGTAGTGTGGCAAGAGACTAGACTAAAAACAGAAATAAGGTTGACTTTTGAGAACAGACCATTTAATGGAATCATTGTATCATTTTCCAGTTCTCTTTGGTATGCATTGAAATGTGATTTTTCAAGACTTGTGTAAGAGTCGCCCCCCCAGCCCCAGAAATTACTCATTCTTCCTCCACCGCATCTGATAATCAGGATCCCTCCTGCCTGAGTCTCTGCTTTCAAATAAATCAGAATTCTATTATTTCAGAAAGGAGTACTTTTTTTCAAATTTCATTCATTGGCAATTGCTTTTTTCATCTTTGATTATGTCCTTATATTTTTACTCTAATGATATTTTTAGTCAAATAAGAATATTTTCCCTGGGATATTAAAAAATAAAGATAATTTAGTTTTTACCACCACTTAACTCTTAGTTTGAGAATCATATTTTTTCCTGAAGTTTATTGGATCGATTATATATAGTATATACAGTGTGCCTCCCTTAAAAAATTAATAATTTTGGAAACTGAAATGCAGCAATGGTTTAATGTATCTCTATACTCTTATCAAGCCATCTGGCTTGAAACCTTGAGAATGAGTATGAAATGTTCCCAAAAGAAAAGCAACATTTAGTTAGGTTAAGTGTCAGCTTGCTAGCTTACACTGTATAAAAGTCAATATGTACCAAGCCATATTAGTAAATTTCATCTACACTGCTAGAAGGTTGTTGAACTCAATTACAGAAATGTGTAGAGCTCTATTTGATGTGTGAGGAGGTTAGGAGACTGCAATCAATTAAAAAGAACACATGTATATCCTGTTCAGGGGAAACAGTTGTTATAGTATCCCTTGTTCAGTTTCTGCTTTTTTCTCTGACTTTTCCTCTGAACATAGGAGAACAAAGGGTTTAATAATTCCCCAGTTTCTTTTGGGATTGTTTTGTCAGCAGTATCTAATAGGAAGACATGAGATTGTTATTTTATTTGAATGAAGCCTCAGGCGGCTACAATTAAACATGCTATACTTTTTTTCTTGTAGCAAAACCATTTGAAAATGGACAATATTTAGACATTTATGGAATTACAAGGGACCAAGCTGGAGAATATGAATGCAGTGCGGAAAATGATGTGTCATTCCCAGACGTGAAAAAAGTAAAAGTTGTCGTAAACTGTAAGTCCTGTAATCTTTTGTCAACATAACTTTAGTGAAAAGATAAATATCTGAAATACACTGTGTGAATTTATGTTGCTTTTTTTTAAGAGGTGCTCTTATTGATAAAGACCACCTATTGATAGTGAAAGTGTGTTCATGTTAGAATATCGATCAAATTGTTTTATGTAACATTAGTTTTCCCAGGTAATGCCACAATAATTCAGTTTGATGTGCAGATGAAAACGTTTCCAATAGTGTTGTAGTCCCTGGAATTCTAAACTACGGTATCTCTGTCTCTAGAGTACTGTAGACACATGGCATTTTCTTTGTTCTCATGAGTTTCACCTGGAGTATGTTCTGAATAAATTTAAGTGTGAAACTCCTAATCAAACTCGATGGAAATTAAATATGCTGGTCTGTACTCAAGGAGAAGAGCTATTGTGGCGATATTTCTATTACTTGGGTTATTTAATTCTATTTGATTTGAAAAATATTGAGAAAATGAATCAAGAATTTTCCCATGAGCATCATTATTAGGGAGTTAGAATAATGAGAGATACCTGCAGAACTACGAATGCCATTAAGTTACACCCTCTCTACATGCATCTCAAACACTGATATAAGATGTTTTTCACTAACATCCTATTTTATATCTTATGATCCCAATAGCAATGACTGAAATAGTCTGTACTCTTCAAAAACACCCCCTTATTAGTCTTTCAAAAGTTTTCACATTGTTTAACTTACTCAAATAAGATACTTTTAGGATAACAGTATTTTACTAAAGGTGTTTACAAGCTACAGCTTCCAATTTTTTTTCATTCCACTTATATACCTTTCTGTATATGGCCATTGCTAGTAATATACATATCATAAGGAGAAGGAATCATTCCAAATATATTCCAAAATGCTTAAACTAAGTAGTTTTTTTTCCATATTAATATGAATCTGTCAATTTCATGGGCTAAAAAGTAACTATGAAAACACACCTGGCAATGGAGTGTCTGCCAGGGCAAATCATTGCCATCAACTAACATTTGTGACTAATCTATATATTTGGGGTTGAACTATCTCTTTGAGACTGAACAAATGTGCATATTACTGGATCAAGAGACAGTTTCTGGGGCAGAATTTCTCATATTCTGTAGACAGACTTTAGCAGATTCACCCAAGAGGCTCACCAAAAATGGAAATCAACTCTACTAAATCAGAATTTATGGGGTATATGACCTGGAAATCTACATCTATAATAAGTTTCTACTGATTCTCGGGACTCATGTTGCAGGGGGCTACTACTGCTCATCCCTCTGGAACTCGCTGAAATAAGAGATAATAAGCAAGTAAAAATTCCTGATTATTTTATCACTAACTGTATTTATCTGAATAGGAGTCTACTGATTTTATTGTTGGAGGGTTGGAAAAAGATGTAAAGAAGTAATATTTTTAGCAGTAAACACTAAGAAATGAAAAGGTAGAGTCAAACTCTCAGATAAGCAAGGCACCCCTCCCCCAGTAATGCAGCCCCTCCAGCCCCCAGCCCCAAAAGTCTCTAAAACAATGTCTCTAATAGGGATAGAATCAAAAACCCAGCTGTTGTATGGGTTTGGGTCCATGCTCCATGTATAAGCCATACTTTCCTTTGTATTCCACACTTTCTCTTTCATCCTTTTTATCCTTCTGTCTTTAATTCCTTGTCACTTATCATTTAATCAGATCCTCTTTTTTTCCCTGGAAAAATGGGAACCTGAGACAGAAAAGTCAACTAAGGAGGCAGACATGTGAGAGAAACTGAAAAGAAAAATATACCAACCAAATGAGTCAACATCTAAAGGATCTGGGTGGAGAAGAGAATCTACTTATAAAGCAGAAGGACAGAAACTGGGGAAACAAAATGTCAAGAACTGTGAAAGATCTGCCACAGTTTCATGGATGCTGACAGAAAACAGAGACAAAGGGCCGTTTGTTAGTTACAGTGATAGCAGTAGCCAGAGTATCGTCATATTTTTTGCATCAGGTCCCCAAGCTCCAGTTACTACAGGGTGATATGATGAGGGCTAGGTGAAACCTATACACACAGTGGGTTTATGTCATAGCTGAAGCTCCCTGAGCTTAGGAAATTCAATTTTTTTTTTATAATGGCAGGAAGCAAACCTGCCCTTTGCTGCAGAGGGAGAACTTACCTTTATTATACTGGACTGTAAACAAACCTGCTGTTTGCTCCGTGGGGAAAACTACTTCTGTCTTTCAAGAATGTTCACTCTACAAACATTCTCAAAAAGATAGGAACAAAAGCAAGTGTTCAGTGTCTCTGCTTCCAAAATGTGCAGAAACAGGAGAAACTTATGGCGAATTATCTCTCAACACAGGACAGGAGCACGAAAGTTTGAAGCAGAGCCTAGAGATATTCCATTAGCTGAAAGGGATGCTTCAGTGGCCTTTGTAGGGTGCCAAAAACCTAAGAAGAGGTAAGAAAAGGGCGCCTGGGTGGCTCAGTTGGTTAAGCGACTGCCTTCTGCTCAGGTCATGATCCTGGAGTCCCTGGATCGAGTCCCGCATCGGGCTCCCTGCTCGGCAGGGAGCCTGCTTCTCCCTCTGACCCTCCCCCCTCTCACGTCCTCTCTCTCTCTCTCATTTTGTCTCAAATAAATAAATAAAATCTTAAAAAAAAAAAAAGAAGAGGTAAGAAAGAAGACTTTGTTAACGACTTTTAAATTAAAGAAGGAAAACAGGTAGGAAAAGAAGAAAAGTTAAAAAAAAAAAGTTAAGGAGGTGCTTTTTAAATTATAGCTACAGGGGTGCCTGGGTGGCTTAGTTGGTTGACCGTAGGACTCTTGATTTCCACGCAGGTCATGATCTCAGGATGCGCTCCAGGCACAGCAGGGAGTCTACTTGGGATTCTTTCTCTTCCTTTCCCTCTGCCCCTCCCCCTCCACACTCTCTCTCTCTTTCTCTCTCTAAAATAAATAAATAAATCTTAAAAAAATAAATTATAACTACAGACTATCTTTTTTAAGAATTAATTTCAGTTAGATAAAGTACAGTCATAAATGGAAATATTGGTGCTAACATTATATTAACATAGCTCACACCTTTTTAAAAAGTGAACCCAACAGGACTTTTTAATGATTTTAAACAGTTTTGTCTTCTGCTCTTTCCCAAATTATACCTTTAATAGCTCACCTTTCCCTAAATGTGCCATGAAGAATTGTGTTTAATACTGATTGGCTAATTAAATTTACACCTGTGGAATCAATATTTTATGTAAGTGATGAGTTCTGTTCAGACTTCTGGTCAAGACCTAAATTTTGCCTTAGTTTGGAATGGTTATGTCACACAGATAACAGTGATTTTTAAGCCATGTAAGTGTATAAGTGTATGCCTATATATGGTCCTGGTTGTGAAGAGGTTTGGAAAGTGTTAATTTTGTGAATTTGTCCCTTTAAAAATAAAAAATCGAGCCATATCTATGGATTTTACTGAACTGATTTCCCAAAGGAAATTAGCCAAAGCCTACTGAATAAACTTCAGTTTGTCAAATCCCAAAATTGAGCACAGTGGTCTATGTTACCAGCATGGAACTGCACATCTCCTGATAACGTGATGATTCCCTGAAGACAGAATCGTGCCAAGTTGAAGGCAGAGCTTCTTTTCACTGTTATTAATCAATATGATGTGCATATAGAATTGCAGTAGCTTTGTGAGTTATAATTTGAAGAGAAACTTTGTCCCTTTTCCCAAATGGGGTTCAAGATGAAATGTAATAAATTTTCATAAGCTCTGGTAGATTCGGTTATGTGGTAAGTTAATTTAAGAAAGAGATTTAGGTTCCCTTCAAGTTAGAAATGTTTAATATTTTACTATTTATATAAAATGTCTGACATATCATATATATATATATATATATACATACACACACACACATATATATAAACCACATGCATACAATAAATAACCTATTTGCCACATACTTTTTACCTATAGCACTTTGATGTGGATTTCTATTCAATTTAATTAAACAGCAATTTAGTGGAATGATTAATATAATTGACTTATTTTATATAGGTTGGGCAAGTTGTTTGAATAAATCAGCAAATTTTGAATTATTTACAGAAAGTCTTACTATAGATAGGAAGAAGTTTATAGGATAGTAAGATTCTATGCAAAGCTTGTTTCTGAGTAGGGAGATTTTATAGGTGATTTTTCTCCTTCTCTTTTGTATATTTTCTTTTATTCTTTTATATATACATATAAATTTATATTTGTATTATATATACATATAATACATATAAATGTATATTTGTATTTATATTTATGTAAACATATATATATACACATCTACATACATATACATGTAAGTATGTGTACAATTTTCTTGTCAAATTGAAAACAAACAAAAACAATAAAAAGGAGTTGTGAACTTTATCATAACCCGATCTTGAGAGATTAAAACGCATACATACACAAAACAAGAAAGAACAAATTTTTAACTAGTTGAATAGCTAAGCCAGAGGGAGCTAGTGGATTAGAGTTGAACAGACTCTCTGTTTTAATTGCATCTGGATTCCATTCGTAGAAGCAGCCTAGAAGATTCTAGTCCCATAATTTTAATTGTTAACTAAAAATGGAAGAATGAATGAGTTCCAGAAAGCTAATAGGTTCAACTGAATTGGGAAAGACAGAAACCTATGAAAATCTGGTTTGGAAACAAGAGACCAGAGTCTAGAAAATCAGCAGTGTTGACCCATTGGAAGCCAAAGCTAGAATCTGGAAAATTTAGAAAGTATCAAAGACTAATAAAATAATGTAGATCTCTGTAGGGAAGCAGGATCCCAGGTATTAGAAATCAGGAAAGCCTGTAAGACCTAGCCCTTCAAAATGAATGTGTCAGGAGAAGGGGTGGGTTCTCTGATCTTGTGACAGGATGTTTGTTCTACATACTATTTATGTGTATTCTTTCAGTTAGTAGTAACTCTGGATAATAGTGGGCCTTATGGTTAGATATTACTTATTTGAAAGCCTGTTGTATAATTTAATGGGTTTTCAGACCTTGGGAAACCACTTTACCACTATGAGTCTCAATTTTCAATTCTGTAATTTAGGGCAATAATACATAATTATCAAGGTTTGGGTAAGGATTAAATGAAATGATGTACATATATGGTGTCTGGCTCATTGTAGGCAGTTGAAAAAATCTCTCTCTCTCTCTCTCTCTCTCTCTCTCTCTCTGGATATATTTACTCCAGAATGTAAGCTCTATGCAGTAAGGGATTTTCCTTTCCTTTTACAATGATGTGTTCTTATCACATAGTACATCACCCGGTCCATAGGAGGCACCCCCCAAAATAGTCGTTGATTGAGCGAATTATTAAAAAGATTGGTGTTCTCCTAGTGAACCATTCTACTAGACAGAAGAAAAAAAATACTATGTTTGCTCCACGATTCCATTTTTTCTTCCAGGACAATAAGTAAATAGTATGTTGAGTGATTTACTTCCAATACAATTTTTTAACCAAATTTTTCAGGTGGATTTAACAAAGATAACCTGACATTTATATAATGCTTTCACCCAAATAGAGGAAAGACTAATTTCATTTTTTTGCAGATAAGAAAATTGAGGTTCAAGGAGATTAAAACATTTAATAACTTCCCTTATTTTCAAGAACAAAACAGACATGAACAAAAGAAGGATAATTAACCAGAAAAAAATAGAGTCAACCAGATTAAGGTAAAAGAGATCTAGACATTATTTCGATTTTCACTCGTGACAGTCAGATTTTATATTGACTATTTTATTTGGTATCAGAAATTGTTTTGCACACACAATTTCTAGTAAAATAGAATTGAATTTTCTTCCTATGGTCAAACGGTAAAGATATTTTTGGGTGTACTGTGAACTAAGTTTTCATCCAATAAATCATAGGCACATATTTGTGCATTATTTTGCATCTTATACATATTCATTTATGCAAATGTGCACTTTATCTTCCAATATAACTAGCTCCAAACATGTGGGAAAGAATGTACCAATTAGTGTAACTTAGTACAATTGTATCAAAGCTTGAAATGAGGGGCCACTGGGGAGAGGGAGGAGGAGGAGGAAGCTTTCTAGGGAAATGACCAGTTTTTTTAGTCTATTCATAAGTTATCTCCAAAACCTTGGAAGTTAGGCAGACATCTCAGACTTAAGACTGTAAGAAATTACAGATGACAGACAAGTACATATCACCTCAAATAAAGAGAAAATCCCAGCATTCAGAGTTGGAATGGGTAAGATACTATTGTAGAACCAGAAGAAAAATGAGTATTATTTGAATTCATAATTACCACATTAGCTTTTATTTCTGTCTCCATTTTATGCCTCTACCTTTACTTTACATTTACCTCATCTTTCACATTTGCTTATGATTTAGGCTACTGTCCTGTACTTTATGTTTTATTATAAGCTAGTTAACATTTATCTGAAACAAGGCAGAGCATAAAAAAATGCGTAGTGTTGTCCGTTAAATAAAGTACTAATTCATATGCCATTTCTAGAGTAATAATGAAGCACTTCAGTAAATCTGCATTGATAGATGTATTTATTTACCTATTTACTTATTGCTTACCATGACATTATCAAGGTTTTAGGGCCTGGGATATTGGTCTTGAAGGAAAGGAGAAAGATAAGAGAGACACATAGTTATAGTGTGGTAAGTGCTTTGATAAACCATCATTAAGTACTACACAAGGCTATCAGAAAGGCACAAGATACAGCCTTGAGGTATAATGGAAGGCTTCTAAGAGGACTGATCCTGATGAAATCTGAGGATAAAATGGAATTGGACAGATTCTTTTTTTTTTTTTTTTAAAGAAAATCAAGGAAAGGGAAGTCTCACACAGAAACAGCAGTTTTTGCTTAGTCCCGTAGGAGTCAGGCACAAGACACTGCTTGGTCTGGTGGCTGCAGTGAGCTGGCAGAGACCAGAAAAGGGAATATGAAGGAGGGTGGGTACCTAAGAGGGAAGATTAGATAAGAGTGGATGAATTTTCATAGGCAGATATAGATCCAGCTTCACAATCAAAGAATAGCTATGAGATGATGGAGGTATTCAGAGATACATTTAAATATTAAGAAATATATTTAAATATTTTTATTTCCTACATCTACGGAGTGTACTTGGATGATTCCTGTTTTGTCATGGCAAAGGCAAAACAAAGACTTTAAATAACAACTCTAGCTAACAGAGATATGAGGAACGAAGAAATCTGAAGGAAAAATCCCTACAGGTATTGAGCATTGAATATGAGAAACATATGGATAATCACCCAGAAAACATATTTTTTTTCAGAAAACATATTTTTAAATAAAACTTTTCTCCTCAATAGAACAACATAAAAATCTAAGAATTAAACCTGTTCTTTTCACTTTGGGACTTCCATGACGTAAAAAGTTCAGATTTAATTCTATGGCTTATATAATTCCTCAGTTGAAGTAAAACTATGTTATTAAACATGCAGTTAAGGAATACATGATTTCTTCTATTGAAGGAGGCATAATTGGTCCTTTGTTTTAAATCTTAGACATACACTTCAATTAATGACTAGTGTGCCAAGACTATTTTTACTTAATGAGGCTATTTTTACTTAATGAGTGTGCTTCCCAATTTAACTTAAATGTATTCTCCCATACTTTTATCTTAGTATTGAGAGTTTTAGTATTAAGGGTCTATGACTGATCTTTTACCCTTTTGTTCATGGAAAATCAGAGTGCATCTGCAGTAAGCAACTGTGCATATTTTTATTATTCCTCTTTTTTTTCTGAAAGTGAAAGATGGAACAATATCCTTGCTTTAATACCCAAGCAAAACTTTTTGATAGACGAGTCTGTTTATTTTATTTTGTTTACAGCTATTTCTAAGTTGGCATTTATCAGTTCAAAAAATATACTTATATATATATATATATATATATACATATATATATATATAAAATAATAGGTATAATAGAATTTGATTATCAACTAGGAGTAAGAGAGCAATTTCTAACAGGATGGAAATGCTCTGGGTTGAAAATGATTTCATGCCAAAGTGATGAAAAGTGGTGACAATCAGGAAAGGGACAAATATATATACACACTTACATGGGTACTTCTCTGACATACTCATTAAGGTTTTGGGGTCTTTTCCCTCTCATTAAGATTAAACTTTGCAGGAACTGTCAAGTATTTTTAAGTCTGTTGTTGAACATATTTGTATTTTGTGTATATGTATGTGTATGTGAAGAGAGTGAAAGGGGAGTGATTAATATGGTAGAAATAGTATAAATAAAGGGAATATAGGGGCATCTCAGTGGCTCAGTTGGTTAAGCCTCGACTCTTGATTTTGACTCAGGTCATGATTTCAGGGTGTTCAGGCTCTGCACTCAGCATAGAGTCTGCTTGAGTTTCTCTCTCCCTCTCCGCCATGCTCATGCGCACTCTCTCTCTCTCTCAAATAAATACATAAATAAATAAATAAATCTTAAAAAAAAAAAAAGTAGTAGAGTCGTGGGAGACAAATTTGGAACTAAAGGAACCAAATCATGGGGAAACTTGCTTTGCACACTGGAGGGAGCATGTTCTGCCACATGCCTCCACTCATTCCTTTTCTTCCTTTTCATGTTCTTTCTCACTTGCTTTCTCACCATCATTCACACATTACTACTCTTTCTCATTATCTTTATTTTTATTTTTTGGTTTCCTCCCCTCTCTTTCCCATTATTTCTACCCATATATATAATCATAATAAACCAGTTTTTGAAAGAACTTCTCATGTTATATAATAGAAATCAGCAATGAATCGTATTTAATCATCTTGGAAACATTTTAAATACATAGATTCCTGAATAACCACTCCCCATACTCAGTTTTTCACTCTATATTTACCTAAAAGCAAGTGTGTAAAAACTTTTTTTTTTAATTTACATTTATGTTTGGAGTTTAACAAAATGAGTGTGAGACAGAAAGGCAGAAGATATGAATTCTGTTTTTTAACTCAGTTACTTTACTGATCATATAAGTTTGGATGGAGAATTTAAACTTCTACCTGTTGATCCCCCTATTTGTAAAATGAGGGAATCATATCTCTGACATCCCCTAATTCCAAAATTCTGATATGTTTCTTTAATCCAAGTATCCAGATTGTAGGGACTGCATGGATTCAATTCCCAGCAGGCAGGGAACAAAGGCTAAAAGCAACCATTTGGCTTCAGTGTCAAATATTCTAGAGAATCTCATCATCATTTTACTTTGTGAATTCTTTGAGAAGGTATGAACTTTGAGACGTTGTTCTCTCATGCGCTGTTGTCAAATTCAGGCAAACTTGTTTTTCTTTTACTCTAAAATTTTAATTTTGTGTAAGGAATCAGTACAACAATGGAGAAATAAACTTCAGAGAATTTCAAAATAAGGATTCTTTATGCAACGGAGTGTGATAAAGGCTAACGGAAATAGGATTTGGAATTAAACATGATTTCTAATCCCCGCTCAGTCACTTTGGAGTATTGGGAAAATTAGTTAACCTCTCTGGGGCAGTTTCCTTACATAAAAAATGAGATAATTACACTTACCTTAAAGATTTGTTCTGAGGATTAAGTGTTATATATAAAACAATAAAGTGGATAGCACAAGACAAACAACTTTCTGTACTGGAAATATTTGTGTGTAGCATTGGTCACGTCACCCTGTATGTCTACATATGTACCTCACTCTGTGGCCTCTGTGGCCTGTCAGCACTTTCAGGAGGGACACTCCTCTTACTCACCTTTGTGGTTCAGGTAGTATAGCACAGTGGTTAGAAGGGCAGGCTCTGGGGCTGGTCACCCTGGCTTTGAATTCTAGCTCTGCCGCTTATTGCTACTATGTGAGCTTGGTCAAATTATTAAGCTTTGTGTATGTCCGTATCTTCAACTATTAAGTGGGGGGTGGGGGAGACCTGGGTGGCTCAGCGGTTAAGCGTCTGCCCTGGGCTCAGGTCATGATCCCAGGGCCCTGGGATCGAGCCCCACATCGGGCTCCCTGCTCGGCGGGGAGCCTGCTTCTCCCTCTCCCTCTGCTGCTCCCCCTGCTTGTGCTCTCTCACTCTTGCTCTCTCCCTCTCTTTCTCTGTCAAATAAATAAGTAAATAAATTCTTTAAAAAAAAAAGTGGAGGGGTATAAGTATTACCCCAGTTAATATATGAAAAGTTTTAGTGTACGTTATTACTCCCAATACTCAGCACAGTGTCTGGTAATAAATGTCTGTTTGAATGAATGAATGAATGAATGAATGAATGAACGGACACATGGAATTCTGTAGGTGATAATAACTGTAAAATCACCCTGGTTCCCTCATCCTATGGATCTATGCATGTGGGTTCAGACGGCTGTGGAAATTAGATCATAGAGTTTACAGAAGTACTCAGAAAGGAATCCTGAAATCCTGATTCTAGGTCTGAGGTTATTTCATTATACCCTCCTGACTTCATGTAAATCAAAATGGAATTTAATTATTTTCAGTAAACTGTGTAAACCCCAGAGACTTTCCGAAAGATAGTATACTCTGAAGGGTAAGGAGACAGGATTGCTGTGTGCAACGAGGGAAAGATTTGAATAACCAGAATAGGCACAGGTGTTAGCTGTCAGAATGGCTGACACTGAAATCAAGTGAAGAACTGAGAAAATTAGGATTCTCGGTGAATAGATAAAGCAATCACAATAAATAATCCTGAGGAATGATGCTGCACTCAAAATAAGTTTGTTCACATATTGTCTGAAATGAGAGCTTTTGTTTAATAGTGAGTGTAATGAAGGCTCAGTGTCATGTAGGCTGTCTTCTTGCTGCTACATGGTAAGGTTAACAGCAGTGCAAAAAACAAGCAAATAAAAACAAAACCAAAAATAAGGGGGGGTAGGGGAAGCCCACCACCATGCTGGGGACATGAAACAGCTATGGTTTTCATAGATAAAATGAATGCAGATAAAGCTTTATTTAGTACACTCTGTCGTTTCATGTTTAAAATTTACTGCCCTGCTCTTATAGCCGTAAGATCGTAGTTCATTCAGTTTAGCAAAAAGTTAAAAGTGGTTTGGTGGCAATTAATATCTTATGCCCAGTTCTCAGTGTCTCAGAGTTAAGAGTTAAGAATTTGGTAAAATTTCTAAGTTTTTATATAACATAATGAAACATATAAGCTTAATGCGTATTAATTCTTTTCTGTAATAAATCATACTTTCTTCCTAGTCTAAACAAATCAGCATTCTGTAGCCTAGAACAGATATTGAGAATGTTTCCGCATTTAGTGCAACCAGCTAGTGTACATTTCCATGATAGGGCGGAGGGGGTGTATCGGTAATTAGGTGAAGTTCACAAATGTTCTGCTTGTTAATGCTGTTTCATACTTGTGAACATACTGGTTTTGCAAACCCTTCTATTGTTCTTTGTGGATATCAAAAGCTCTCTGAAGCTCAAGGCAATTCACGTGCAGATGCAATCTTTGCTAAAGCCTCTCATGAGCTGTTCTGCACAGCCCCACAGGAAATAGATGAATCTGATGATTTATGAATTTTTTTGGAGGCAAGTTATGTAACTCCAAGAGTCCATTGTCCTGATAAAATTTTCTAGATTGCCCATGTGATAGAAATTTCAAGCTATTTATCAAAATCTGTTTTTATATCCTTCCTGCATCCGCTGCTTGCCCTACAGTGTCTAGCCTGCATAGGGGTTAGTTCTGGCACTGTGACTGCCTTCCAGTGAGCGAAATATGAGCAGATGTGCCCTGGGCCCCTTGCAGGCTTGGTTTATAACAACTTCCCATGCATTCTTCCTTGCTTGTTCCACTTTCTGGCTAACAGGGATAGTAACCCTCAGGGTGACCTTGACAGATTCCTGTTGAAGAGAACAAAGCTACCATTATATCGAGCCCCCAATTGATTGTATGCAGAAGGCTACCCTACCCGCTTCGCTTATTTCACTCTTAATCTTTCACTGATCTGAAACATTATGGACTATTAGATGAGTGAGAATTAAACTTTTTTTGTTGACTCACTGCAAGTTTCGGTCTGTTTGTTACTAGACTTTAGCCTCTCCTAATACATTCAAGTCTATAGGCTCAAATTCTCTGTATAGAGTAGGACGTTTTGAATTATATCTTTCTTTAAAAAAATCTAGCCCAGAAGCAATGATTAAAAGCTCCCTGAGAAGAGTAAGGAGATAATGGATCTCTCTTTCTTCCAAGGTGAAGCATAGCCAACTGAATTTATATTTGCAAATTTTGTCAGTCATGGTGAGAAAAAATAATCTATGAATATCATGCCTTTAAGGCTTCATATCACTTTGCTCAAAAAATACAGTTAGAATTAAAATAGCATACGGCCATCAACCTCTGACATGAACTTTCCCGAAAAAATATGACTTGAAGACAAAGAAAAAAACAATTGCTGCAACGCCTCCGAAACCTAAAACAGACCCAAAGCCAATCTTCAGAAGGAATTTCAACAAATAAAAAACTCAGAGAGTTAGGAAAAAGCAAGCAAGCGAACAAACGAACAAAACAAAACCACAATGATGTACCTAACTTAGTTTCAAAGAAGAAACAGCCTTGCCTGCCTGAAAGAAAACAGAGAATTTTCTCTCTCTCAGTTTCTACTTCTTGGCTCAGAAACTTCCAGAATCTACAAAGGCAGAAATGGACAATCTCTCCTCTGTATATGGCTGCAAATTTGAAGGCAGTCAGAGTATTAGTCCCTTATTTTCATCCTACCCTCCTTTAGCCACTGGTCCATTACATTTCAATGGGTATGTTTTTACAATTTAAAAGTTTATATGTAGGACAGAAAAAAAATGAGAAGAGTACTAGAACCAGACCATGTTTCACTGGCTCCAAGTACTATAGTATCAGGGACTAGAGGTAGAGGAGGAACTAAAGTAGATCTTGCAAATTATATTTGGTTCATCCTGCTAGACACAGGAAGGAGGAGGATAGCTGTGACCAGAGGCATGCTCTGCACTTTGGCCTAGGAAATGCATCCAAGCAGAAATCAGGAAGACAACAAACCAGTGGAGCACTTAAACTATGACCTGTCTGCTAGGAAGCATCAGTTCAAATCAAATCAGAACTTTGCACATTAAGAGATCCGCAGTTGGGGGTGGGGTGGGGAGCTAAGCAAATTCTCAAATATGCACTAGAGCAAGAAAAAAAAAGCACATTTAAAAATAAAACTTGAAGATGAATATACTATTTAAATGATTGGCCACAGCAAAAGGGAGAAAATGTTAGAATATGTTTTTAACATATTTAACATGAAACAAGAAGACATTTCCTCCACAAAAATGGTATCACAAAATTATAAAGAGAGAAGAGGCTGAGATGAAGAGACAAGAGGAAAAACAATAAGGTGCATTATAAAGATGACCAACTGTGATGCAAAGAAAGCTGGTGACGTTATTTCCTACCATCAACCACGCCAGATGTGTAGAAAAACCCCTCCTAGGGACGCCTGGGTGGCTCAGTCAGTTAAGCGGCTGCCTTCGGCCCGGGTCATGATCCCAGGGTCCTGGGATCGAGTCCCACATCAGGCTCCTTGCTCAGCAGGGAGCCTGCTTCTCCCTCTCTCTCCTTCTGCTTGTGCTCTCTCTGTCAAATAAATAAAATCTTTAAAAAAAAAAAAAGAAAAGAAAAGAAAAGAAAAACCCCTCCTAGCATTAAACACCTAAAATTGCTAGAAGCTAGATAGAATGTGAAAATATGTCCTTTACAGCATGGCTAAGCTTATAGCAATATAAGAAACACAAATTAGAAGTCTAAAAATGCCCAAAACTGCTATTCTGTGGGGCAAGGTAGCCCTGACCAGCTACTCTCTGAAGGTGTGGAATCTGGTTTTCACTTGACAATCCTAGGATTCTGGATACAAAAACTAGGCCCCCATTTGGTATGGGAACTCACATTAGTGACACTCTGTGTCATAAAGGGGGGGCAATAAAAGGGTGACCCACAAACAAAGAGTTATCCTGCTATTCCTGTCCCCATCTTGAAACAGGGCGATGAGGCAAGGGAAGAAAATTGTAGGAAAGAAAATTATTTCTGAGAATTCCTGTAAGGTTCTCTCATGTAGATTTGGGGCTAGATTCATACTACCTGTATGTAAGAAATGATAAGTAGAAAAGTTAGTGTAATATAGATCTAGGGTGACTGGCCCCTTAGAAGCTAACAGAAGAAAAAACAATATTCTCTGTAGAAAACAGTTTAAATACAGGCCTCAAAAATTTTTATAAGTGATATTCAAGAAACATTAAATCTCAATCAAAAATTCAGTGCACAAAAGGGAGAGGAAGCCACTAACAGAAAAACAACAAACTACAAAGTTAGATAATACAAATATTGGAAATATCCCAAATAGAATAATAACATGTTAATATACTTAAAGAAATGAAAAGAGCATTAAAATATTATGAAAGAATATGAAGTTATCCAAATTGATCAAACATTTCTGTATGAAATATCTTAGCAAACCAGAGATATATTTAGCTGACAAAGGGCACCTATGAAAAACTACAGCAAGTATCATACACATAGATGAAATGTAAATATATTTCCTTTAAAATCAGCTAAGACAAGGATGACCCCTTTCATTACTTTTCCTAGCCAGCCTGGGACAATAAGACCAAGAAAAAATTAGCAGTAAAAGTATTTGACAAGAAGAATTAAAAATGGCATTATTCCAAGATGATGTCATCACCTATATGCCAAATCCAGAAGGACATATAGATAATAGAATAAATAAGAGTTTATCACGATGAGTAGATATAAAATCAATATACCAAATTAAATTGTATTGCTGTAACCCAGCAAAAAGAGTAAATCCAATTAGGAAAAACAATAATACTTAGAATATCAACAAAATATAAATGTATTGAGGACAAACTTAACAAAATATACATAAAAATTACTTAAATACATTAAAGAGGACCTACTTAAATGGAGAGGCATAACATACTCAGAGATGTTTTAAAGATGTCATTACCCTCAAAACAAAACACAGATTCATTAGAATTTGAATAAAAATCAAGCTCAGGTTTTCATGAAACTTCGTAAGTTAACTATAAAATTGACATTGATAACATAAAAAAATTCTAAAGAAAAAAATCAAATCAGGTGGGCAATATACACCATCAGCCATCACAATATAACTATATAACTATATATATTATATATAAAACTATATATACATGATACTGTATATAGTTATATATACATGATATTATGAAACAGTGCAACAATAGACAAATATAAAACTAAAACAAAACAGAGAGCCCTCTAACAGATCCACGAGTATATAGAATTCTGATAAATGAAAGAGAAGATATTGCAGATCAGTAGGGAGAAAAATAAACCTTTAAATAAATGGCTTGGGAGCAATTAGTTTTCATGAATATAAAACAAAAGGAAATGAAACTCTACCTCACAACATAAACAAAATCACTTCCAGATAAATTGAGGATGTAATTATGAAAGGCAAATCATTAAAAACCTCTAAAACACAATGTAGGAGACTATCTATCTGACCCTTGGTAGGGAAACTTTCATTAACCTAAACAGGAAAATGAAAACTATAAAGACAATGACATATTTCATATCATATTAAAATTAACATTTTTTTTATGAAAGAGAACAAAGTGGAAAGCCACAAACTGAGAGAGGTATTGAAATACATAAAACCAACAAGGATTAAATATGTAGAAAATATGAAGAACATTTATACAAAAAAATCAAGAAATCCTATAATATATGAAAAGATACATGATAGGCACTTCACAGAAGAGGAAAGTCTAGTGGATCATAAACATATAATAAGATGTCCAATGTCATTTTTGTTATGATGTAAATATAAATTAAAACCATAATCACGCATCATTTCACATGAACAGATTAGCAACAATATAAATTTTAACATATGTTTTTGTGAGAATATAGTATAAAAAAGAACTCTCACATGCTGTTGAGGAAAACATAAATTGGAACAATAACTTAGGAAAACAATTTCATATCACTACTAAAGTTGATCATGTACGTACTCTATGACCTGGCAATTTCTATGTGGGGTATATTCCCTGCATATGGATACATGTAAATCTGAGGCTATGTACCCAAATGTTTATAGAGGCATTCTTTCTAATAGCAACAAAACTAAAAACAAGCCAAATGCTCATCAACACTAAATTGTTCATCAACACTATAATAGACTTATTTATGTAAATGCAAATAAATATATAATATCTACATGAATCAGTCTGGATGAATCCCAAAAATATAGTACTAAACTAAAGAAAAAATAGAAAAAGATACAGAATATGAGATTGTTGATATAAAGTTCAGAAATAAGCTAAACAAAGTAATATATTGTTTAGGGGTGATTGTTTACATAGGTGAATATACCCGCCACAGGTTTGTGTAGCTTACAATTTTTAGGCTAACATTAACAGCACAATAGAATCAAAATTCTGACAATTGTCTTTGAAACCAGCTAAGTAGAGATCTAATAATTCCACACAATGCTATAAACAATATTTCATAAATTCCTTCAAAAAAGTTTGACATTCAAATCTATGTAATATAAATATAGGATTTAAATGAAAAAGGTCAGGTATGAAAACTGTGATCATACTCTGTAAACAGAGGAAGTGGCAGAGATGTTGAGGGAAATGGAAGAATGGAGAGCACAGTGGTTAGGGAGGCAAGAGGATTCATAGAGAGGCAAGAAAGCATGTTAAATGTCATCTGTCATTTGTCAGAGAGAGTGACATTTAATTATTTAATCTAAGAAACGTAAGTAATATTTTTATTTTTTTTAAAGATTTTATTTATTTATTTGAGAGAGAGAGAATGAGAGACAGAGAGCATGAGAGGGAGGAGGGTCAGAGGGAGAAGCAGACTCCCTGCCGAGCAGGGAGCCCGATGAGGGACTCGATCCCGGGACTCCAGGATCATGACCTGAGCTGAAGGCAGTTGCTTAACCAACTGAGCCACCCAGGCACCCCGAAACGTAAGTAATATTTTTAAAGACTAAAAGTAAACCCCAATAAAAAATACATACAGAAAACGTGAGTGAAAATCTCTTCCACATAGTAAAATGGAAAGGGATATCATTGAAGCATAAAAATTTAAACTTACACACAGAAGAGAGCAAATGAAAGCATCAGTTACAATAATTAATATGATTAATATGATGAGTTATCCTATCAAAAGGAAAACAATATGAGGTTCGTATTTAAAAACACTAATGTTAAGAACACCTGGGTGGTACAGTCAGTTAAGCATCCAACTCTTGATTTTGGCTCAGGTCATGATCCCAGGGTCATGAGATTGAGCCCTACATCAGGCTCCACGCTCAGCAGGGAGTCTGCTTGAGATTCTCTTTCTCCCTCTCCCTCTGCCCCTTCACCCCCCACTCACATGCTTTTTCTCTCTCTCTCTCTAAAATAAGTAAATATATCTTAAAAAAAAAAAACTTAAAAAAACTGTTTACTATATACTAATACAATAAGCAATGATATATTGCTTATATAAGGCAAATCTAAAGCAAAATAACAAAAATATTAAAGAATGGATAAAGATTTCTTAAAGCAAACAAAGGAAATGAAAAGAGGAACAAAATAATTTTAAAATATTAATTGAGGGAGTGCAGTACACAGTCTAAGAAGTTTTCCTCATGAGTTTGGAACTAAGAAAAATATTCAGGAGCTTGACATATGGAAAGCCTACCCCTTTTATCTACAGTATGGACAAGAATCAATGAGTCCTTTGGGCAGGATGACTCTAAACAAAGAAGGTGACTAATAGAACATGACTAAGTCCACCTTCCAATTCAACATTCCATTAGCTCACTCTTCCTCCCATGGGCATGGTGAGGCTGGGCAGGAGAATTACAGTAACAGACCCACCACATGGATCGATGAGGCCAGGGAAATGGAAGTTCGTTCCTAACAATCGATACCAGTAAAGAACCTGTATCAGTCAAATAATATAGAATATACACATGTTTATATATATACATATATATAAAAATCTGTGTGTACACATATATATATAGATGTGTATGTATGTAAATACATATATATCATCTTCTTAGGAAAAAAAGCAGAGGAATATTTAGAAATTTACAAATGCTTGGAGAAATTTTATTTAAAAGTTGCCAAATCATATATAAATGAATAAGAAAATAAAGAATTTAATGATAATATTAACAATGTTGAATTAATATACATATTGGATTGTGCACCCTGAAAGAACAAGCTATGTTTCAGGGCAGCCACAGAATTTTTATAAATAGGATTTATCTAGCAGACCACAAAAATTCTCAATAAATCTCCAAAAGCAGAAATTGTATAGGTCATATTTTCTAATCCAACTTCAATAGCAAATGTTTAAATCTTCAAACCACAATGCCTAGATTCCAAACTTCTGGAAAAAAAAAAATCTTTAATTTTTTTTTGGTGCCTATATAAAAAATAGCAAGAACAAGTACATAATATAGCAAAACAGACCAGATGCAAGAAAAATTATACTCAGAAGCAACTTTATAAGTTTAATAGCTTTTAATTATGAAAAAACAGTTAAAAACAGAGCTACCCTATGACCCAGCAATTGCAATACTGGGTATTTACCTCAAAGATACAGATGTAGTTAAAAGAAGGGGCACATGCACCCCAGTGTTCATAGCAGCAATGTCTACAATAGCCAAACTGTGGAAAGAGCCGAGATACCCTTCAACAGACAAACGGATAAAGAAGATGTGGTCCATATATACAATGGAATATTACTCAGCCATCACAAAGGATGAATACCCAACTTTTACATCAACATGGATGGGACTGGAGGAGATTATGCTAAGTGAAATAAGTCAAGCAGAGAAAGTCAATTATCATATGGTTTCACTTATTTGTGGAACATAAGGAATAGCATGGAGAACATTAGGAGAAGGAAGGGAAAAATGAAGGGGGGGAATCAGAGGGAGAGACAAACCATGAGAGACTATGAACTCTGAGAAACAAACTGAGGGTTTTAGAGGGGGGGGGATGGGTTAGCCTGGTGATGGGTATTAAAGAGGGCATGTATTGCATGGAGTACTGGGTGTTATATGCAAACAATGAATCATGGAACACTACATCAAAAACTAATGATGTACTATATGGTGACTAACATAACATAAATAAATAAATAAATAAATAAATAAATAAATAAATGGAAAGAATGCAAGCAAATTAAGCAAATTATCAGCATGAGAAGTTAAAAAATAAAACCTGAGGGAGATTTTTCCCTGTTAGATGTGGGATAGCTAGCCAAGAACAACCCTCTAGACTAAAACAACTAGAATGCTGGATAAAATTTCAAAAGTGTGTTTTAAAATGCATCATCATAGGGCGCCTGGGTGGCTCAGTTGGTTAAGCAACTGCCTTCGGCTCAGGTCATGATCCTGGAGTCCCGGGATCGAGTCCCTCATCGGGCTCCCTGCTCGGCGGGGAGTCTGCTTCTCCCTCTGACCCTCCTCCCTCTCATGCTCTCTGTCTCTCATTCTCTCTCTCAAATAAATAAATAAAATCTTTTAAAAAATAAATAAATAAAAATAAATAAAATAAAATAAAATGCATCATCATAATTGAATGAAAGCAAAAATAAATGCTGAGCCCTAAAATTAATTGAAATGAGGACCACTAGAAGATAAAAAAGAAAAAGAAAATAAATTTGCAAAAGCTCCAGATACTGAATTTCAAAAATATAAGTTAAAATAAGCAAAAGTGAAGCTCAAGTATGAGTAAGGAATGAGTAATTTTGAATTAAAATCTCACAGAACTTCCAGATATGAAAATTAGAATAAATACATTTAAAAACACCACAACCAGATAAATGGGTTATATATAACTAAAGAGAAAACTGGTGAATTGGAATAAAGGTCTGGAGAAATTATATAAAAGAGAAATTTTACAATTCAGAGATACCAAGTGATAGAATTTAAGAAAAAGATATGAAGAGTACAGCGTAAATGTCTAAAAGATATAAAATATAATTCATAAGGACATATTACAGAAAATGAGGAAAGGGGTAACAGACAATATTTAAAAAATGGCTTAGAATTTTTTCAGAATTATTGAAAAATACTGAAAAACCGTAAGATCATTTTAATAGGTTCAAGAAAAAAAATCAATAAAATTCAACATATATTTATCATATAAACTCAGTAAACTATGAAGAGAAGGGGACTTGGTAACCTGATGAGAGGCAAGTACAGAATTTTTACATCAAGCATCTTAATAATGAAAAATTATATGCTTTCCCTCTCAGATCAGGAAAAGGCTTGACTGTCAGCACCCATACTCAACATTTCAGCAGAGGTTCTTATTTATTGCAAAATACAAAGAAATAAAAGATACATGAAGTTAAAAGGAAAAACAAGCTCACCAAATTCCTTTTATCTGTGGATGATAACATATTCTATACTGTAAAGCCAAAAGAACCTACAAATAAGAGAGTTTATCAATGATAGGAATGATCTAGCAATATCAGAAACTAATTATTTTTAAAAATTCATTTATAATTGCAAATATATATAAAATTATATCTTAGGGAAAGATGTGTAAAGCTTTCAAGGAGAAAAATTACCAAGCTTATTGAAAGGCATCTAAGAGACTTTAAAATGAATAGACAGGTATGGCATATTGCAAATCTAGTGAACATATTAATTGTCCCCAAATAGATCTATAAATTAAATACAATTCCAGTTGAGATCCCAACAGATATTTGTCAAACTTGGTAAGCTGATTTTAAAAATTGACATGGAGGAACAAAAAAAACAAGAAGAATCAGGACAGTCCTAAAGAAGAAAACAAATTAGAAGTATACCATTAATATAATTTAGACAGTTTGGTGTTGATGGAAGGAAAGAAAAATAGAGTACTAACTAGAGTAGAGAGGCCAGAAACAACCTAATGGGTAAAAATTGCAGGACAGATCTATCTGATTTCCAAGCTTCTCCATGTAGCTTCCACAGTAATTTTTACAAAATACAATTTTTACGAAATACAAATCTCATACTGTCACTTTCCTGCTTAAAATTATTCTGCGGCTTACCATTCCTTTAGGATTGTGGCAATCCCTTGACACGGCATACTAGCTTCTTCTTGATCTGAACCTCTCCCTGCTTGCGCAGTATTCTCCCAGAACCCCATTCCTTATTCTTCTTAATGTGGTGTCTCACCCATTCAAAGTTACTCACATATCCTAAATTAACCATGTCTGAACACACCATCTTGAAAGCTTTCTTCTCTGCCATCCTACTGAGGCACCAATTTCTACTCTGCCCTCAATATTGTGCCTGGCACCCAATAACTAACTGTTGAATCAAATGTTCAACAGATAAGACAAAAATGGCACATTCCTGGCAGCCTGTTCACAGTGGAAGGAAATTCCCACACATGAGTGTTATATGAACTGAATTCTTTGATGTGGACATTATAGGAGACTTGCTCTCAGTGGACCTGACAAGCAGCTTTTAAGAGGATGTTATCAAATTGATGGTCAGTTACTAAGAATGCATTCAGAATTAAGCCGTGAAGATAAATTTTGAATAAACACTTCATTAGTTCCTGCATTATACCAATTTTGTTATAGAACAAATCACATTCTTACCATGCCATGTAATTGACTAATGAAATAGATGCTAGGCTTCAATATAATATAGGAGGAGGAAAAGCTTTTAATATGAATATTCATTTTACCATATATCATAGCTGCTCAGCATTCCAAATACACATAAGAAAAGTATCTGTTTAAATTACTTTTATCCCCTTTTGATTACTTTTAACTAGACCTAAATAGCTAATTCCCTTTCTTTATAGTATAAATATAATAATGTGTACATTTTTCATCACTTGTTTACATAAATTGTTTTAGAGGTGTGTGCATTCTTTTCCTTTTATTACTGTACAACTCTATCAGTAAGCATCTGCATGTGCTCTGTGGGGGGAAAAATGTAATAGAATCTGAGGCTCAGTCCATATCAGGACACAAATTTTGAGGCCAATTTTCAAATGGACTTAAAATAGATAAGTTATAATCCAATTTCCTGTTACCAGTAAATCTTATTAGCATTTTCCATTACATTTTATAAGGCAAATGCTGATTTATGCTTGATAATCTTGATTTTTCCTTCACAACTTGAGTCTCAGATTAACAAGATTTTAATGTCATAGGAAGCTGGACTGCAAGTGAGATATACATTACTCCAGCCCCACTAATTTTCTCATTTGTAAATTACGTTTAAGGACATTACTAAGCACCAGAATCAGTGTGGTCATGCTGAGACAGTGAAGAATGAGACACACGCTCCGTGAAACAGGCTTTTATTTTAATTTATGTTAAATTGTCAAATCCTAAATTAATGAATAGCAAGTGTGAGCTTCCAAATGGGCTCATGTGGAAATATTTCTATTTGTGGTTATTTTTTAAAATTATATTAAGGATTTGCTTTTTTGTGTCTGTAAAATAAATACCACTTCGCACCAGAACCCCATGTCCACTCAATGAGAGTACTGCAGACATCAAATAAAAGCAGCCATGCAACTAAAATTAAAGTTCAATATCATTAATTTAATTATAGTACATAATCATTTGACAGTGCTACGGATTGGATTTAAAGGATGATATTGTAATTGATTGTTAATCGTTAAAAAGCATGCAGTAAAGATAATGCTGCCTGGGTGGTAGTGAGTTACGATTTTATCCAATCCAAGGAGCAGATTGTGGGAACAAATGGCTCCTATCACCATCAATGAATCATGGAGGGTGGAAATTGAAACAGAGGTGGAAACATGCAGGGCAGAATGATGACCACCATTATAGAGGGCTAACAACGTACCAGCCTGTAGCTAAACGCTTTACGTATGTTATCTCATTGAATCTTTACAACAATCCGAGGGGGTAAATATCATTATCTCCATTTTACAGATGAAGGAAACAAAGTTCTGAGAGTTTTACGTAACCCACACATGGTCATACGCTATACTGGGCAATGTGATACCTCTCTGATTGGAAAGCCCAAGCTTTGAACTGCTACTTACACTCTCCAGTGAAAATCTGCAAAATGAGCTACCTGTAATCTTAAAGTGCTTGGTGCTTGCCAGTTATGACATTTATAATTTACATGCAAACAGATGTTTCCAGGAATGCCCTCATTCCCTCAGAATTTTTTCAAGTTTTTCTTCTCCCTTTTTTCCTTCATGATTTACAAGGGGAAAATAGTGGGTAAAATTATCTTACTTTTTAATCTGTTTTATCAGACCACTATTTCTTATAAGAAAATAACAATAAGAAAGATGCTTTGGGTTGCACTGAAAAGAGATAGTGGTTGGCAGGGCAGTGGAGACCACTGGCTGGGAGATTTGTACCAAGCAAGGCACCCAAGGATTAAAGAAAGTTCTGATAGAGAAGAAATATTGTACTTCATGGAAGTTCAACTTCAAGTTCGTTGTTATTGTTTTTCCTTGTCTAACTGCAATCATTTCATTGTGTGGCCACTGTATTTGCATTTGTTGTATCTCATTGGAGCTTGGGACCTAGAGAAAATATGACATAGGGCCAATAGATTTTTTTTTTTTCTTACTGGTTGCTAATAGTCTTTAGTTGAGAGATAAAACTTAGAAGACATTGATCTTTATTTTCATCATTAAGCCACAAAACCTTTCAGGCATAGTGGAAGAAAATCATTCTTAATAGTAACTTCCAGAATAATGATGGCCCCCAATTTACAATGTGTTCCCCAAAAATGTCATTAGTGGCTTAGAACACTTTTTTTTTTCCCGAATAAGATACCTTTCCAAATTTAGACCTTAGGAAACACTTTCATACGCATTACTCATTCTAACTCTCTCACAACCATTCTAAGTCCCAAGTAAAATTTTTCCTATTTTACATATAGAATACCGGATTTCTATAAAAGTTTAGTAACACACCGAAAGTCAAACTACTGTTTATTATCAGTATTGTATTTTTTTTTTACAAGAACCTGCATTCCTGTATTCTTTGTACTATATGTGCATGTGAAAAAAGAATACCAACAAATCCAATGAGAGTAGTTAGATAAAGTGGAGTTTGGAAAGTATGGTCAACTGAGTACTCTCAGGAACGTGTGATCTTCAAACTAAGTATGCAGTCAAAGAAGGGCTGGCTAGAATAAAGAACAATGAGAAAGACTCTGGCCATGGTAATTATCAGACCATAAGTAAAGAGACACTATAATGGAAGCTGAGACTGTGTGAAGGATAACAGATGGAAGACCAAGATGGAATTGCCTTTGCGATGAAATTGGCAAGATAGCAGGCTTATAAACAATATCCTAGAAATCAATGCTTGTGAACAATACCCTAAAATCTTTTTTCCTTATAAAATAATTTTCTTTTATTACTTTTACCCTTTCCTTATTTAAATTTTTGTCTCTCCCTTTCTATCAACTTTCTTCTTCTTTCAAAGTATTAGTATAACTGTAAGCCAGGTTTTGCCATATTCTTCCTTTTTTTTTTTTCCTTTCAAAAATGACCTTTCCTAACAATGGGACAATTTGAAGATTGCTCTTTACTGTATTTCCTCATAGTTCTTCCCCACTGTCTCCAAGTGTGTATACTTCTCTACTATTGCTAGGAGCAAGCATATAAACTACATTACAAGATAGTCTTTTATTCTCTGGAACTACCCCAAAATCATGTGGACTTGTCCTCACCCTGCTCCATCATATTGACCAATTGCCCTCAATTAAGCCAATAAACATAATAATGATGAATATATAAATTTATTTTACTGCAAAGTTAAAGTAACAAAATGTAAACAGAGTAAGAATTGATATAAGCATACTAAAATTTCAGTTTATTGTAATTCTCCTTCCAACTGGATGGAATACTTTGAGCTTGGTTTGTGCTCAGGATGAAACACAAGAGAAAAATAGAAAAATACCAAAGAATTATTTAAAGAATTGCATCAAAGAGTTCCTGAGGCACATATTTGTGAGGGGGAAAATTTGTGAGTTAACATTCTGCAGCCCTTTTTATTCCAGGCACCTGCTGATTTAAGGTTCAGAGCAGGAGACTGAAAACCTAGGTTTTTCTTGAGCAGAAGGATAGTGTAGTGGACCAGGGGAAAAAAAAAAAAAGAAGAAGAAGAAAAATTTTTGTAGATCTCACAGAGCTGAGGAGGCAAAATGGGGACTTAAGGGCTCAAGATCCAGGTGAGAAAAAATAGGTAAAGAATTAAGCCTGACACATAGCCAGTTTCCCTCAACTTATATGCCAGTTTATGGGCGCCTGCGTGGCTCAGTTGGTTAAGCGACTGCCTTTGGCTCAGGTCATGATCCTGGAGTCCCTGGATCGAGTCCCGCATCGGGCTCCCTGCTCGGCAGGGAGTCTGCTTCTTCCTCTCCCACTCCCCCTGCTTGTGTTCCCTCTCTCACTGTGTCTTTCTCTGTCAAATAAATAAATAAAATCTTAAAAAACAAACAAACAAACAAACATATATGCCAGTTCTTAAGATATACACAACAGGAATTTAGGAAACTAAATGGAAAGCCTCAAAAACAAAACAAACAAATAAATAGAAAACACAGTACAGTTTCTACCAATCTTCTTACACTGAGGAGAAAAGATTTGGCATTTCAGACTTACAAAGGATAAGGGCCCTGGTAAGCACCCAGGCTTTCATTTGGAACTCACAGAAAGCTATGGCCTTGAGTGGGGCCAATGAGAGATATATGTAGACTTTAAAAGTTCTCAACTCAAACCTAGAAGAGATCAGTTACATTTGATTAAAATAATCACTTCTCCACTCTATTTTTCTAGAAGAAAGGTAAACATTTTCCTGAGGAAGATAGCATGATCTAAAGCTTCTATAATTTTTAATGCACAATGTAGGGCATCCAGTTTAAAAAATAGCATAACACACACACACACAAACACACACACACACACGGCATCCCAAAGACAGAAACAAAGAGCAAATCCCAAGAGATTAAAAATAGATAATAGATACAGACCCACATATAACTCAGAAACTGGGGTAAAAGACAATGACTAAAAGCTAACTATAAGGAATAATTTCAAGGAAATAAATGAAATGATAGAGAATCTCATCAGCTTAACAGAATCCGTAAAAAAATAATCAAGTGGAAATTCTAAAACTGAAAAGTAGGATAACTAAAATTAAGAAATCAAGAGGTTTAATAGCATGCCAAACATAGCAGAAGAGAGTGTTAGTGAATTGGATAGGTCAATAACAAATACTCAAAGTAAACCCAAAGAGAAAAACAAGACAAAAGGTAGAAAAGTAATATGAGTCACAGTAGACACAATACCAATTGTATATGGATAATTGGAGTTCCAAGAGAACAGAGAGATAATAGACCAGAAGAAGTATTTAAAGAAATAATGACTCAGATTTTTCCAAAACTGATGGAAGACATGAAGTCATAATTCAATAAATGTATGAGCCACAAAAAGGATAATAAAAAGAAGTCTATGCTAAATACATCCTAGGCAAATTTCTGAAAACCAAGGACAGTGAGAAGAATCTTAAAAGCAGCAAGAAAAAAAAAAAAAAAAGACAATAAAGACAGTATCTTCATAGAGCATCCACAAGACCAACAGCTAATTTTTCAATAAAAAATAATGAAAACTAAAGGATCATGGATGGGTAAATTTGAATGCTGAAAGGAAATAACTCCAAACTAGAGTAGTATACTCCAAAAAATATTATTCAAAAATAAAGGCAAATAAGAAGACTTTCAGATAAACTAAAGCCAAGATAATTTATCACTGGCAAATAAGCACTAAAAGAAAACCTAAAAAAATGTTCTTCAGGTAGAAGAAAAATGGTTACAAATGGTAATATAAAAATGCAGGAGGGAATGGAGACAACAAAAAGGGTAAATATGCAGTGCATTTTTTAAATTTTTATTTTATTATGTTATGTTAATCGCCATACATTACATCATTAGTTTTTGATGTAGTGTTCCCTGATTCATTGTTTGCATGTAACATCCAGTGCTCCATTCAATACATGCCCTCTTTAATACCCATCACCAGGCTAACCCATCCCCCCACTCCTCTCCCCTCTAGAACCCTCAGTTTGTTTCTCAGAATCCATAGTCTCTCAGTACATTTAAATGAATATTGACTGTACAAGACATTAATAATGCCTTAGAATGCTAAAATCATATTTGGAATTAAAATATACGATGGCAACAACACAAAATATAGGAGGGGAATAATAAAGCTAGAGTGTTTAAGGTCTGAGAATTATAGGTAAAATGGTAAAAGTAATCATTTAAATTAGACTGCAGTAACTCAAGGCTGCCTGTTTTAAAATCTAGAAAAAACACTGAAAGGATAGAAAAATATTGTAAACTAAAAAAATGATAGAGAAAAGATAAAATAATAAAATATTTACTTATTCTAAGGGAAGTAAGGAAGAAGATAAACTGGAACATAAAATAATAGGTTAAAACAACTAGTAAGATGGTAGATATATACCCAAATATATTATTAATTACATTAAAAGTAAATGGAATATATACTCTGAATAAAAGACTAAGGTTGTTCAAAGGCACCTGGTTGGCTCAGTTGGAAGACTATGCGACTCTTAATCTCAGGGTCGTGAGTTCAAGCCCCACCTTGGGTGTAGAGAGTACATAAGTAAATAAAAAAACTTAAAAAAAAAAAAAAGACTAAGGTTGTTCAGACATACTTTAAATATAAGGATATGGCATTGGATACAAAAAGATGGAAACAGATATACTGTGAAACATGAACCAAAAGAAAGTCAGTATAGTTTTAGTGATATCAGACAAATTAGATTTTTTTTTAAAGATTTTATTTATTTATTTGACAGAGAAAGACACAACAAGAGAGGGAACACAAATGGGGAGTGGAAGAGGGAGAAGCAGACTCCCCGCCGAGCAGGGAACCCGATGCGGGACTCGATCCAGGGACTCCAGGATCATGACCTGAGCCGAAGGCAGTTGCTTAACCAACTGAGCCACCCAGGTGCCCACAGACAAATTAGATTTTAAGATAAGAGGCTCTATTAGAGATAAAGAGGAACATATCACAATGATAAAGAGATTTACTACTAAGAATATATAAAAATTATAAATTTGCATGCATTCAGTAACACAGAATCAAAATATATCAAGAGAAGATTGATGTGATTAAGAAGAGATATAGGCAAATCAACAAATTACATGAGAGATTTTAACAAACCTCTCTCAATAAATAGCTGATAGAACAAGCAAACCCAAAAGTAACAATACAGTAGGTAAGAAAAACACAGACAACATATATGTGACCTAAAATCCGTCTTAGACAAAACAGGCTGCTGACAGGAACACTCCTTCCATTCCTTGCCCGGCTTTTCATCCTCATATTCTCACCTACAATCACAGGGATGCTTCTCTGTAAGACTTACCCTTTCCTTGAGAAAATACCAACATTTCTATACAAGACATTCTCACCTTTAGTCCTTTGTTAAGTTTCCAAGAAAGACCAGGTGTCAGGGCATCTGGGTGGCTCAGATGGTTAAGTGTCCGCCTTCGGCTCAGGTCATGATCCCAGGGTCCTGGGATCGAACCCCACATCGGGCTCCTGGCTCAGCGAGGAGCCTGCTTCTCCCTCTCCCTCTGCCTCTCTCCCTGCTCATGCTTTCTCTCCCTCTCTCTCTGTATCTCTGTGTCTCAAATGAATAAATAAAATCTTAAAAAAAAAAATTAAAAAAAAGAAAGACCAGGTGTCATCCAGATGACTGATATTTTCAGGCTCTAGGTAAAGGATGGATCCTAGGCCCCAAGCGAAAGTGATATAGTAGAGCCCCTTATCACTTCCCTCAGTTTCAGTTACCCATGGACACAGGCAGTCTGGGAGCAGATGATCCTCCTTCTGACATATTGTCAGAAGGTCAATAGCAGGCTGAAGCTACATCACAACACCTTTGTCACTCGCCTCACTTAATTCATCTCATCACATAGGCATTATATCATCTCCCATCATCACAAGAAGCTATTTTGAGAGACCATATTCACGTGGTCTTTACATTTACATATCATAGGTATGTTTTATAGGAAAAAAACAGTGTGTATAGGGCTCAATACTATCTGCAGTTTCAGGCATTAGGAGTTTTGGAGCATATCCCCTACGGACAGGGGTAAGTAACTCCAGGATAGATCCTCTCAGGTAAGTTCTCTCTTCACTTTAGTGAGAACTGTGAAACTGCCCTTTTCAGGTCTAATGACATCTTTAATGATGCTTGTCCCTCAAAGACAAATATTCTGTCAGTTGAAAAAAGAGTAGTTATCCAAGAACAAGCCCCGGCTCTAACTTTTAGTCATCCTGTATTCTCATCATTGTGCTAAGAAACACCAGGCTCTTTCCTCCTCTGTCAGTCCAGCAGTCACAAAAAAATGACATGCTAGCTCTCAATGGTGGCTTCCTCTGCTACCCTGGGAATGGCACAGGCTTTAATTACTGAGGTCTTCCTCTAATAAAAGGAGAGTAAAAAGAGTTTCAGTTTCCTCTGGCCAAATAAGGATGCATTCTTCTCCCATGAGAAAGAGGAGCAAGGGTAATGGGCAATTTACTGGCTGAATGAACCTCTATCTGATACTCTGAGAGCTGTTCAAACATGTCCAGATGACACCCAAAAAAGATTTTCTTTTTTTTTTTTTAAAGATTTTATTTATTTATTTGAGAGAGAGAATGAGAGAGAGAGCATGAGAGGGAGGAGGGTCAGAGGGAGAAGCAGACTCCCTGCCGAGCAGGGAGCCCGATGTGGGACTCGATCCAGGGACTCCAGGATCATGACCTGAGCCGAAGGCAGTCGCAACTGAGCCACCCAGGCGCCCCAAGATTTTCTTATCAAGAAGAAATATTTGGCTAAATCCAACTAAAATAATGATTTTAACAATTAGTGCCTAGTGTATTTTAAAAAAAAACCTGATAAAATGAGGAAAAATGTTCAAAAAATTTCAGTACTTTAGCAAAAGAGGGGGAGGGTAAATTGATGGATTAGATATAATCCATTGGTACCTTTCATATAGGTTGGTATCTATAATGATAATGATAATATCTAAAATTTATCTAAAATACCTAACCTATGTGAAGCATTGTTCTAAGCACTGAACAATTATTAATCCTTTGCAATCTACTGTAACACTTATTTTCCAGGTATGAAAACTGATAGCAGGAGAGGTTAAATAGTTTGCCCAGAGTCACAAAGCTAGTGGGTAGAAGGAGGGCTTTGAACCCAGAAACTCTGGTTTGGGAGGCTGTGCCCAGAATCATTTGACTATAATAAATTCAAAGATAAAGGATGAGTTTTAGTAAAACCTTCATTAAACTATGCATTGTTGATACATCTTACTCTGGCTTCCTCTTTGCCCTCAACAAAATTATAAATAACTGACTTACAACAGTCACATGGGAAAACTAAACCTTTGTAATTCTAGCCTTAAACCTACCAAGGAATAAATTAGATTTTGGCATTTCGTCAAATTCAATTTACTCAATACAGTTCCCACCTTTTCTGTTAGGGTCACTTAATATTGGTGAAGTGTTCTGCCTTCTCTGAACATGCCTGCTCAGATTTATTTTGCCTCATGGACTTCAATTTATGACCAGACATAATAGTATTTTCCTATAGAAAGGTATACTATAATCATATTAGAATTGTTAATACCCAACCAAATATTTGTTAATGCCTGCAGACAGATGCCTTCAGAATGCTGGATATTAGTTTGTTAAATATGAGGTCATGAGACATTTTTCTATAGGCTCTTGTAGTTGGGAAATAATAGAATGTCTTCAGTAACAAAATAAATATTGGGTCGGAATGTGGTTTACAATACAACTTAAGAAAAAAATTGTTCAAAATCACACCTTAAAGAATGATGAAATGCAGAACTTATTCAGTCCTGTCTGCAGAACTTTTTCTGGTATGTTAAACCTTTGAAGTAATAACAAGAACTATACTTTGGCATAAATTTATAGAACAAAAGGAGAGAGAGCTTTTACTACTGAGTAGGTATATTGCTAGATGGAGGATTTGTAGTAAATCCCAACATAATTGCAATTCGGGCTTGAAATATTTCACCATGGATGCGGTGCTTATGCCTGTGAAAGGCTTGAATGGCATTTCCAAAGATAAACACTGCTTATTCCATGCCCCAATCAAAATAAAAGGTCTGCAGTAACAGATCCAAAGTGGATGTTAGTATGTTTCATTTCTAACACTGATTGAGTGCCTAAGCTTTGGCTTGTAAAATAACTGACTGTTCTATTTCCATGGTGGGGCTTTTTTTTTCACACTTTGCAATCAAAGGTAGACAAATAAACCCCCCTCAAGGCTTTCTTAGCATGTGGCTTCCATAAAGAAATTATTTATGGTTCGAGACCCATGCTTTTAATGCAAATGAGTATTTTCAGGAGTGGTCTGGAAAATCCTACGGAAGTATTTCAACTATTTTCGGACCAGGAAAATGGCATAAGAGATAAGGGCATTGTTTGGAAGTAGATTGTAAAGAATGTACTTGAGTGACTGAGAGGTTTAGATAATCAGGTTCTCTGAAGCATTTAGTTTTATTTGTGCATTCACATTGAGAAGCAGTGTTAGTGTTTAATGTGAGTGCAGAGTAAGATGAAATGAGACTGATGGCTGATGAACTGTTACCTTCTTGAAGGCAGGGTCTGTCTCTGGTTTATCCCAAATTGTACCCCAAATGCCAAGTCATAATCTGTAAAATAAATGTATTTAATATTTTAAGGAATAAATGAACCTTATATTACAATTTGGGCTCTATCTTGTAGGCACCAAGTTACCCCACAGAGGTTCAAATAAAATACAATAAAATAAAATGCATTCCTAGAGGAGCATAACTATGGTGTTAAGAGGTCTGGAACACACGTTCTATAAGGTACAGTTGCAATAATTGGAGATATTTTGCCCAGAAAAACAAAGATTAGGAAGCTATAAAGAGTCTCCAAATATATGAAATTCTACTCCATGAAAAGGAGAATAAACATCTATGTAGTTCCAAAGGAAAGAATTAGAATGGATGACAGTTTAATGAAGAACAGTGGAGCTCCATTTAAGGGGAAAATATTTTTAAATCAATGTTGTCTAACATTGGAACAAACTGCACACTGTGGGTGGGTGCTACATTACCTCAAGTATTCTAGCAAAGTTGAATGTGCATTCTTAACAGGCAAGAATCATGGTGTATCCCTTGCTCTATACATATCTATCACGTGGGTAAGATTCAATACTTTGTTACTGAATGAACATAGCACAGACTCAACTGAAATCTCTCAGGGATATCATAGTCCTGCTTATTTCCCCCCCACTGTTTAACCTATAGATGCATTTTGTTTGTAGAAGCCCCTATAATTTGAAGTCAATAAGAAGTACATTGAACTCAAGAATTGAAGCAAAGTAATACGTATTTTTGTCCCCAGACAGCCAAGATGGATGAAAATTGTGTGTAAAGGAAACTATTGTTTTAGAAAAATTAGTTTTATTATTACAGAATATTGTACTTTTTACTTCCTAAGTATCCCTCATTTGTCACATGCAAGTTAGCTTATTTTAAAGTGTTTCATATATTTTCATGAATGATTTAACTTTGCAAATAGCTTTCGTAAATATTTGATATGCTGTTATTAAATTTTCTTTTGCTGACCTAACCTTTTGACAGTTATTTTACTTTGGCCTGATCTTGTTGGATTTAAGTCATTTCCACATTTGGATAGTCATTCCAAAGAAAGATTTGATAAAAAAAATGTATGTTTATACCTTCTTATTAAAGGTTATCTATCCTAGAAACTTACATTTTTCTAGATAAAGTAAGTCCAAATGGCAGGCTACTATTCTGTCACAATAATAGGATCAACTTAAACAGATCAAGGGGAAAGAGTGTCAGAAACACAAAGAGATATTTTGTACAATATACCCTAACCTTGCCAGGGAGATATGATCTTTTTTTCTTTCTCTGTAAGAGGCCAAATAACACAAGGCAAGGTTTTGATTGATAGTGAGAAAAAGACTGTTGAGTTTTCACAAGGTTTCATTTTAAATTATGTTCAAAAGCAGTGTAATTGATTTAATATTATTTATTTTAGTAAAAATAACAGACTAGACACACATCTAACTCCCTTCTTTTCTAAATTCCCACTGAAATTACAAAAAAAAAATATATACATATCAGAAAGAACTTGAGAAAATCATAGTAGTCTTGGTGAGAATGGGGAGACGGGCAAAGTGGAAATTATGAGGAAATCTTAGAAGATAAAATATTAGACAGACTGAGAATGAAGTAGAAAAGAATCAAATAGCAAATACAAGGATAGGAGCCATGTTTTCCAAGTTCAGAGCCATCGTGTGCCAGTTTCAGAAGTGAGTCTTCTGGCAATCATCAAGGTAATTAGGAAAGAACTTCTAGAACAGGGACAGGGAAACCCCATTCTTTCATCCCACTGGCTTTCATTCAGCATATGGATGAAACCCAACTATTGTATTCTAAGAAGAGAATTTTTTGCATCCAGTGAACTTCTGGTGTGGATGTGAGGAGTTCAAGAAAGATGAGGAGTAGTTTTTGAAAATGCTCGGTGTTAACAGAAGACATAGAGAACACAAGAAAAAAAAGAAAAAGGTCACTTGTACTTAAGCGGGTAATGCACTAGAGTTCTCCCATTGCCGAACTAAAATGGACTCTTATTTTGACGATTAAGGGTCTCAGCATGTGTAACATGTATCCTAAAAAGGAAGTGGCCAGTCAGTGTATAGTCAATATATCCACTTATATAGACCCCACAATTATCTCAAGAAAGGTAGTCCTTTCAACACAGAAGTATGATAGAGAAATAGATGACTTAAACACCTTCTGAGAAAACCTATGATTGCTACCCAGGTAAATAAACCTAGACTTTTAGTAATATGCATATACAAATAGGAAAGCAACATGTGTGAAGGCAAAATAGAGATATTTTCAAATAGGCAAAGACGTGGAGTTTAGCTCAATTACTCAATGAGGTATTCCAGTAAAATTGTGAAAAGTTACCACAGAGAAGATGGTATGAGATAAATTGGAAAGTGACAACTGAGTGAACTGGCAGAAGCAAAGAATATTCAAAAGTTATTAAATGGAATCCTAGTAGACTCTGGCGTTTTGGAATTTCTTCTAGGAGTAAGGGTTTAATGACAGCAAAACACAATTTCCTTTTGTAATTAAGAATATTTATCTATTCCTAAAATTGCAAGGATTGATTTTGTTGAGTTGAAATTACTACACTCAACATACAGGCAAAGAAGACAATTATAGATAATAAAATAATAAGCGTGTTATAAACATTGACAATATAAAATGATAACATGACAAGAATTAAGATGTAGGAAAGTGAGAAGAAGAAATAAGGATTAATTTATAATCTATTCATCTTTCATGCTCGGCACTGAATATGTATAATTTAAATATGACCAGCAAAAGTACTATTTTAAGCTATGAGTAGCCACTACAAAAACTGAAAATCAAAACCACTAAAAGTAATTAATTCCAGAGAGAAGGTAGATAGTACTAGATAGCAAAACTTGGATATTTTTTGAGGTATTTCTATATAAATGAAAATTTTGTCATGTGCAGATATTACATTAATAAAATGGAGCCAGTTTTAATTCTTTTTAAAAAGTAAGCTATAGGATATTGAGGAATTTCAGATGAAGATCATTTTTATAGAAATGTTTTAAATGTGCTCTCCATTTCTACTTTCTAATATAATAATTATATATTCTTAATGCACATTTTCTGAGGTTATAAAGATAATCACATTCGTATTATAATTTACCCTATACAAAGTTATGATATACATAGTAACTATGTGATATATCCATTATTAATAATCTAATGTTTTAGATGAAAAAACAGACTCAAAAAACTTAAATGTCTTGTTAGTGAGTAGTATAACCAAGATTCACTCTATAAATCTGGGACATGGTAGTAGCTAAATATCTCTCACTATATGCTACTTTCCAATAAAAGGAGTGAGCTATACTTAATAGCTGCTTTTCAGTCCCATGATTCACACAGAATCATCCCTAGTTTCCCTTAGATACTATTGGATTTGAGAATGATAATAGCAGAAACATCTATGCTTTGTTGATAGCTTAGAATGATATTGTGGCACTGTGTTAATTAAATTTGATTATTTAATTCTTCCCAATCACTATGAGATAGGTACTGATAGTAGTCCCATTTACTGACAAGGAAAATGGAGGCTTAAAGTGGTTGAATAACTTATTCGGGGTCTTTCACGGTGTCAGTGGCCAAACTTATATTCAAACTACAAATTCTTTCAGACTCCAGAATCTGTGCACTTAAGCACTGGACTGTATTGCTTCCCATAAAAAGTTCCCTGATCATTTATTATGTGCCAGGCATGGCGCTAACAACTCTACATATATTATTTTATTTAATCTTCACAACAACCCTAAGACGTAGGTATTACCATCATCCTTGTTCTACAAAGAAAGAATAAATAATTTTCACAATGTCACAGAGTTTAGTGGCAGAGTTTATTTTAAACCCAGGTCTTTGATTCCTGAGCCTAAAATCTTAATCTCTATACTAAATTTCTTCTAAGCAATTAGCCGGAAGCCATAGAGTTTGTAAGAAGCAGAAGAGAGAGAAATAGTTTTTAACTCTATTAATATAGGCAAGATGGTAGGATGAAAAGAAAAGACATAGAGCTTAACATCAGGTAGATTTATGTTCTGATTTTCATCTTTTCACATACTAGCATTTTTTTCACATTTACTTCTTTTCTCTGAGTTTAGTTCTCTTCTGAAATGGGCATAATAATAATTATATGGCAGAACTGTCATGAGGATTAGAGACTATTTATGTGATGTATGTGACATTTGGTAGATGGCCAATAAATGGCAGCAATTTCTATTATATTTTCATTTATCCAACCTTTGGATAAACATCTCTACTAGAATTAATTTAGTGATTTACCTAATGGAAAAAAAAAGTTTGCTTTACCCATAGAATATTTATCACTTACATTATATGATATAAATATAAAGCATAATTAATTGGTCAGTAGTTTATAGCGTGCAGTATAAAAAAGCACATCAAGAAGTCAAAGATGTTTACAATTAATAATATTTTCTATATATGTGGAAATTTATAGCTATGGTTTTGGGGTTGTTTTTCACAATAAGGGCTTCAGCTAGCCTGTATGGCATCTTTGAGTGAACTAGAAAAAAGTGCCTTGTCCGGGCAAGTGCAGCCCTGAGGATAATATGTTCAGTAAGCAGAACACTCTGTTACAAACAGTGTCCTCTTTCCTGATGGAGGGAACCCAACCCCAGGACTCACAGTTTGGTTGTTGGGAAGAACAGAATGGACTTTAAACCTTCTTGTTCTCTTGTATGGATGCCTTTGTGTAACACTCAAACTACCCAACGGATTGTGGTTGCCCTGCTCAAGTAACACTGAGACATTTTCTCATCTCATCCCCCCTGCACCCCACGGTAGGAGAGCTGGCTCTGCAGGGAGAAGGGTACAGGGACATTTACTGAAGGAGGGACTTAAATGGACAAAGTTCCCAGCCCCATTGAGAGTGACCTGTTGGGCATAGAGTCCCCATTCAAAATTACTGGGGTGAGCCAGGGTACAGGTGGGAGTGGGAAAAGGCCCTGATACGGGGTTACCTGAGGCCATAGCTGCCCTGTTCACTTGTAAGGGCCCAGTTTTGAGGTTGTTTGCTCTAATTTATTTTAAGCTATGTAAGGCTGAGGGGTGTGGGGCCATGGTCCCTTCAGCCTCCATGGGGAGGGAAGAAGGGGAAGCTCTTTTTTTGTGTTGACTTTTTTTTTTTCTACGCTGTTTTCCCTTTTCCTTCTGCTCCATTTGGGGCCCCTGGGGGTTTCAGTCATCTCCCCATTTGGCTCCCTGGATTGTCTTTCTTTGTCTGTTGATTGTAACTTGTAAATAAAGAAAATATTATTTTAAAAAATGAGAAATAAAAATATCTTCTTTGGCTGTTTACAAACTGAACTCAGAGAAGTTAAGTACTTAAATCGGGTCCAATGACTAGTAAGTAAGAAAGTTGAAGGCCAGTAAAGACCCTCCAAATTCAAATTCAGTGAGCTTTCCAGGAAGTCAGCTCCCCCACTTCCTCAGATTGGAACAAGCCTGTTACATCAAATAAAAGATTTACTAGCCCACACAGTTGTGAGACAAAAATAAACATATAAATCATTAAATCCCTCCTCATTAAGGGAGACTTCTCACTTCACATTTTGGTTTTGTTGAGCAGCTAGGTTGGGTAATAATTTTGTGGCCTGCAATAATATTTTCACATTAACTGTCAAGTATAAAACTAATCAAAATAGAATATATCCAAAAGCCTATAGTTCTCTAAAGATTTCAGCTTTCCAAGTTCTTTTAAAATTGCTCAAATAAATGTATATTTTTGTAGATACCCTGGTTAATTTTATATTTTCTAATTGCTTATTATTATTTTATTATTTAATTATTAAATAGATCTAAGACATCTACATCTAACTAGAGTCCTCATCTTAAAAATGTTCTGCGCAGGAGAAAAAGAGATTACATGTATGGGACAAAGGTAAAATAGCCACCATTTGCCATAATAAACAACTCAGCAGCTCTTTAACACATGGCCCATATTAAGCAGTTGAGAAGTCTGGCACATTCACAGAGGCATTTGGCACAGTTTTGAAAATGCAGGTTTCTGAATTCTTTGATGAAAAATAAGAAAAGAAAAGAAAAAAGAAATGTAGCTTATTCCTACCCACACAAAATGATAATTATTGCCAGATTAATGAATAAATTATAAAACAAGTAGGTATCACAGAGTTCATTTAATTAAGAATTTAATTATATACTCATATTTTTCTTAAAAAAGAAAACTTAACGTGTGTCAATCTCTGTGCATCAAGCACTACGCTGAGTACTGTCGATCAATTCCTGCCCCCAAGGAGCTCACTCTCTAATGTAAAGTAAAACACATACAAAGAATTTACAATACAATCAGAGTGTGCATATGATATTATGTATGCAGAGAGTCAGAAGCAATTATGCTTTGGATGGGGCTGTGTAGGGACCATGGAAGGAAATGACATTTGAATTGTGACTGAAAAGATTAGACATTTGGTGGAAAAAGAAAGAATGTCTAGCCATGGGACTTCGGACAAGTCCCCGAACCTGTTCCGGTTAATGGTACTACACAGGAGTCCAAGAATATATGGTTTTCGGCCATGCTGTTGTAGTTCTTAATTTTGTTCTAAATCTAGCTACAGAGTTTGAAAGCAACATTTCTTTGCTGTATTGTGAAAGCACTTGTTAAGCATTCCAAATAGTTTGTTGTAACAAACGTCCTCCTCATTATCTATGACCAAAGGAGGCAAACCACTGGGGACATCAAACCATCAAAGCTTGGCATATGTAAAGTTCATGCCCAGTCTCCCCAGCCTGCTTTTTGTAAGCTTGTTTTCCTACTTGTTGGCATCTGCTCCCTTCTCCTGCCAGACCCTAATGTTGCCTTTCTTCTTTATCTGTGCCATTATTAAAATCCTCTTTCCTGAAAGATCTTCTTGTTTCTAAATTAGTTTCTTCATGTTGGACATTCCTCATGAGAACAAAACCGACTGTTTCTTTCCGAGCATAGTTGCAAAACCAGGCATCTTTTGTGACTTATGATTTGGTTTTATAGTAACTTAAATCAATGTATATATTAATGTTATTTATTAGTGTCATGTTGAGAGCTAATATGAGTATTTAATTCACCGAAGAGCAGATGGTTGGCAGAGAATTTTATTTTATTCTTGATCTCCAGACTTTTTCCAACACTTATTACAGTTTTTGTAAAGGTCGGGATAGAATCCCTTTGAACCATTGTTAGAGCCCATTCCCGGAGATGGTTCCTGTGAGGAAACATGAGGTTTTGTTTGCCTTTTAAAGAATTCACTAGTTCTTTATACTATTGTGATTCACTGTCTGAGTGTAAAGCTATTTCAAGACATTCTTTGTGGACTGCTGTTTCAGATCCCCTTTATCAATCTACAGTGGCCCATGGGGTTCCTTGCTCAATACTCTTGCATCTTTCTGTATTCTGTGTGACAAATCCTAGCTATTATTTTTGAAGTGAACAATATTATTAGATATCTATGTAGCAATATTATGACCTTGGGGCCAATTTGGGGACACCCATTTCGTGTGTTAATAAATGAATTAGAGACATGTTGCAATTGTTTGGAAAATCCAGGTCAAAATCTTCCCCAAGAACCTAATCAGATATGTCCAGATAAATAAGACTCAGAAGGTTTTCCTTAAATCATCAATAGGTTTAAACCACCAAATTTTCTCTTTTATGAAGAAAACTCCCTCTATGTCAGGGCTATAGAAGCTAATTAATAAAAAAACAAAACAAACAAAAAAAAAAACTTTCATAATTTCAGTGATAGAAAAAGCCTAAGAGAGCTTTAGTCCAACCTCTCATTTTATAGATAAACCCAGGCTCAGAGAGGTTAAGAGATGCTTTCCTATGCCAGAAGGGGTGAGGAGCTCTACTTTTCCTTCTAATGGGAAATCCTTCCCTTTCACTACACCAGGAGGGTTTAAGGATAATAATTCCATTTTTATGTTAATGAACTAGATGTTTGAAACAGGCAGTGCATCTAATTGGGAGGGCGGGGCATGGGGTAGACTTTGGGCTCAATCAGGTCCGAGTGAGAACTCAGTTGTGGTTCTTAAACACTCTGGAGTTGGGCAAGCTTCATTTACTTCCTTCACTTTTAAATTGGGGGAAATCCCTGGGGTTGTATGTAGTGTTAACAGATATTATGTATAGTGCTCCTAGTTTAGAATTCAGGGTAGGGGAGGCACTTCAAAAACATGATAATGTTGGTATGTGTCATAATAGTGGTACTTGATGTTACTGAAAGGAGTTTGTTAGAGTAGCTGCTCAGGATACCACAGGGAAAGAATTAAATCACAATGCTTTGCAATGGACCATTATGGCAGTTTTTACTTTTCCTTTGAGGCATCTTTCACAACTTTACTTAAACAATCATTTGGTTCCTCAGTGCCTTCTACAGAAACAAAAGGACAAGGATTTCTCGGTCTTGTTTACCATTCTACTCCTCAAATAGCTAGCACAGTGCCTGGCAAAAGGACCATACCTACGGGTATTATTATCCTGTTTTTCAAACTCTGAAATGGCAGAGGAAGAGTGGATGGGAAGAAGTCCACACTCTGGATCACAACTGCAAAGCCACTCCCAAGCAGGTGGGGGAGGGGAATTTGAAAGAGTTTCTGTGAGACCTTCCCACAGCCCTGAAAAAGCAAGAATTGGTATTTCACACATACCTGTATACATTAGGGCTGCAAGACCTGCTTTGTGATACAGCTACTCTGCTTGTTGCCTCTGCAAAATGTATATTCTGTTTGTATACATTTGCTAGGAGACTCCCATTCCTGAAGAATCATTCACTTTAGGAAGAATGGGAGTCCACGTTTTCCCTAAATATGGATGCAGATATATTTGTTTAAATGTTTTTATGCAATTTTCATTCAAGGAATCTATTATTTTAAAGTTTAGCCTAAGGCTTTAGGCTATAGATGGTGCCATTTCTCTATTCATACATTTGGTCTGATCACCACTATGCTTCAAATACGTCCATACACAGGACCCTAAAAAGAACGTTCCCTGTGTATGCCGTAATTTCCTTTGCTTAAGCTATTTCTTCAACTTTTTGTAAGCTCCTTAATCGTTTAGAACATCACTATAATTTCTTTTAAACCTCCCACTTCAGCAGTCAGTTCTGGACTGTGCCAAAATGAAGACACTTAATAAATGCTTCTTGAATAAATGAACATAAGCACACAAAATACATTCTTCTCTGAATGGAATTAAAAGTGTGTAGTGTTGACTCCATAGGAGGACTTTCAGTTGGACACATCTAAAACAGAACTGAAAATTCAACTGACAAAAATGCAAATTCAAATGAATATAGACTAGCTATATGTTGGGCCATCTTACTAGAACTCCAGCACGGAACCTCATGATATAAAATGTGTTCATTTCTCCATTAACATGTATCTAAAGAATTTTTTTGACAGTGGGAAAATACTTAGTATTCTGTCATTGAACTCATGTGTTAGAAAATCCCCTCCCAAATTTATGTATTCATTGAAAACCAGCACCCCATGATGTCAAAACTTTATTTATGCTCAGAATGTATCCACTTGTGTTAAAAGTATCACTTGTCATCTCTGTCAGAATGGGTTCAGAAATTATCTATCACTTGACCTATTTGATATTAACCTACAATAAATCTTGCATCCTATCTCATAGCCGGCACTGCCTTTCCACACCCCACTGAAAATGTTCAGGGTACAGAATAGGCACTTTCAAAAACAGATACTGGACAAAGGAATGGAGTTAATTATGACTGAAGTCACAATCATATTTGTGATTTATTTTATTTTTTAGTATTTATTTAGTATTTTTTAGTATTTATCTTGTATTATTTTATTTTTAGTATTATTTTTTAAAGACTTAATTTTTTAGAAAAGTTTTAGGTTTACAACATAATTGAGAGGAAGGTAGAAGAGATTTTTTTATATACTCCTTGCCCCAACATATGCATATCATCCCCCATTATCAACATCACTCACCAAAATAGTATATTTGTTACCAAGGATGAACTTTACATTAATTAAAATCATTACATTAATTAAGATTAATATATCAAAATCACCCAAACTACAGTTTATCTTAGAGTTCACTCTTGGTTTTGTACATTCTATTGATTTGGACAAAAGTGTAAGGACATATATCCATCATTATAATATCGTACAAAGTATTTTCACTGTTCTAAAAATCCTCTGTGCTCTATCTGTTCATGTCTACCCCCACCCCACCCCTCCCAGAAACCACTGATCTTTTTATTTGTTTCTATAGTTTTGCTCATACAAAATGACCTATAGTTGGAATCATAAAGTATGTAACCTTTTCAGATTGGCTTCTTATACTTAGTAACATGTATGTAAGTTTCCTCCATGTCTTTTGCTCACTTGATAGCTCACTTATATTTAGCACTGAATAATATTCCATCATCTGGATGTACGCAGTTTATCTGTTCATCTACTTAAGAGCTCCTTGGTTGCTTCCAAATATTGGCAATTGTGAATAAAGCTGCTATAAACATCCATGTGCAGGTTTTTGTGTGGATATAAGTTTTGAATTCCTTTAGGTAAACAACAAGGAACATGCTTGCTGGAGCTCACAGTAAGAGTATGTTTAGTTTTGAAAGAAACCACCAAAATGCCTTCCAAGGTGGCTGTGTGATTCTTCTGCATTCCCACTGGTACATGTATGGGAGTTGCTGTTACTCTACATCCTCAACAGCATTTGAGGTTGTCGATGTTGTCAGCGTTCGGGATTTTGGCCATTCTAATAGGAGTACAGTGATATCTCCTTGTTGTTTTAATTTGCATGTCCCTGATGATGCATGATGTGGAACATTTCTTCATGTGCTTATTTAATCTCTATGGGCTTTTATACTTAAAGTAGGTTTCTTATTATAGAAGGAGTTGTGTTTTGTAATCTACTATGACAATCTCTGTCTTTCAGTTGCTGCATATAGACCATTGAAATTCCAAGTAATTATTGATATAGTTGGCACTTCATAGGTAGTATGACTACCATATAATAACAAACCTAATTGCTTCCTCTTGCCCCTTGTATCATTGCTGTCATTCATTTCATTTATATATATGCATACATAAGCATATATATGTATAATATACATGAGCTTAAATAATTTAATACATTGTCAATGTTAATTTAAACAAATTATCTGTTAGATCAATTAAGAATAAGAAAATTAAAAGTTTTTATCTTACTTTCACTTATTTCTTCTTCGGTAATCTTCCTTTCTCTATGTAGATCTGAGTTCAGAAATCTGTATTATTTTATTTACATGTATTTATTCTAAAGAACATATTTTAACATTTATTACAAGGCAGGTCTAATGGGAACAGATCCCCTTAATTTTTGTTTATCTGAGAAAGTCTCTATTTCTCCTTCAAGTTTTGAAGGATAATTTTATGAAGTACAAAGTCTTAGGTATTGGGGGTTTTTTGGAGTTTTGTTTGTCTGTTTGTTGTTTGTTTTTAACACTACAGGTATTTTATTCTGTTCTCTCCTTACTTTGCATCCTTTTCTTAGAAGTCAGACATAATCTTTATCTTTGTTTCTTTGTAAGTAAGATTTTTCCCCCTTCTGGCTCCTTGCAGGATTTTTTCTTTATGTTTGATTTTCTGTAATTTGAAAATGATATGGCCAACTGTAGTTTTTATTGTTTTTTGAGTTTTTTTGGTGTTTATCATGTTTATTGTTTTTTAAGCTTGCTAGATCCGTGATTTAGTTTCTGACATTAATTTGGGGAATTCTCAGTTATTATTGTTTCCAAAAATTTCTTCTGTCCTCTCTTTCTTCTCCTTCTGATATTACCATTATGCATATATTACACCTTTTGTAGTTGTCCCTCATCTTTGGATATTCTGTTGTATTTTTTTTCTGTCTTTGTTTTCCAGAATTCTGTTGATATCTTCTACCTCAAAAATTCTTTCCTCTACTCTGTGGTTCTTTCTTAGGATTTCCATTTCTCTGCTTACATCGCCCATCTGTTATTCCATGGTGTCTACTTTATCCACTAGAGCTCTTAGCATATTAATCATAATTGTTTTAACCCAATTAGATAATTCCACCCTCCTTGCAATGTCTGGTTCTGATGCTTGCTCTGTCTCTTCAAATTATGTTGTTGCCTTTTGGTATGTTTTTGTTTTGTTTTGTTTGTTTTGCTAGTTGTGCATGATGGAAAAAAGGAACTGCTGAGTGGGCACCTGGGTGACTCAATCAGTTGTTAAGTGTCTTCCTTCTGCTCAGATCATGATCCCAGTGTCCTAGGACTAAGCCCGGTGTTTGTGTTTGGCTCTCTGCTCAGAGGGGTATCTGCTTCTCCCTCTCCTTCTGCCTCTCCCCACTCTTGTGCTCAATCTCTCTCTCTTTTTCTCAAAAATAAGTAAATAAAATATTTAAAAAAAAAAGGAACTGCTGTAAAAAGGCAAGAATATGGTGGTGAGGTGTAGGCAGAGGGGAAGTGCTCTATAGTCTTATGATTAGGTCTCAGTTTTAGGGAGTCTATGCTGCTCAACTGTGAACTTTACAAGTTTTTTAATCCCCCATTTGCTGGGACAGGATGGCTAGAGTGGGCTGGAATTGGGCATTTCCCTTCCCCCAGGTAAATTAGGCTCTGATAATGCCCCCCTGGTTAGCCTCTGATTAACTAGTTTCCCCTGAGGGCAGGCCTTATTGAAAATGAGTGCTTTGACATATTTCAAAATGGTTCCTTTTTCCCTCCCTCTACTGGAAGCCCAAAGAGATTTTCTTCAAATATATACTGTGGGAATCTGGTTGAGTTCTTGGAGGTAAGTCTCATCATATTGTGGGTGCCCCCCCATGACTATGTCTCCCTCTCCCTCTGAAGTTTTTAACCCTCAGAGGTGTCCCCGCTAAACCTCCAGCAATTCATCCATCACAGTTTAGGTTTTCCTACCTGCGTCCCTGATCCTCTGTGTGGTTTCTGCTTACAAGTCTGTGCTCCTATAGGTTGGGATTGCTTATTCTCAGGTGTCTATCTCACCAATCTTGGGCAAAGCAGTTTTCCCTGTGTCCTTCCCGGTTTTAGGGTCCAAATGAGTCATTTTTCAGTCTATTTATCTTTTCACTCATTCTCAGAACTGAATGGTGACTTCCAACCTCCTTACATGCAGAACAGGAAACAAGAAGTCCTAGACTTTTGCTTTTAGGGCCAGCGTTAGGTTTAGAGAAAACCTGTGCAGAAATTATTGAGAGTCCCCATATATCTCCTCTACCTCTCCTACCACCAGTTTTCTCTATTATCAACATCTTGTGTTAGTGTAACAGATAAGTAACTATTGACAATTGAGGAACCAATATCGATACATTCATATTAGCAAAGTCTACAGTTTACATTGGGGGTTACTCTTGATATTATACATATTATGGACTCGGGCAAATACATAATGTCATGTTTCTACCATTCCAGTGTAATACAGAATAGTCTCACTGCCCTAAAGATGCTCTTGCTCCACTTATTCATCCTTCCTCCGAACCCCTGGCAACTATTGATTTTTTTTTTACTGTCTCCATAGTTTTGCCTTTTCAATAATCTCTTATAATTGAAATCATGCCATATGTAGTCTTTTCAGTCTGACTTCTTTCACTTAGCAATATGTGTATCATGTCCCCTCATGTCTTTTCATGTTTTGATAGCTCACCTCTCTCAAGTGCTAAATAATATACAGACATATTTATATAATGATTGCTTCCACTAACAAAGGGAGTTATCTGAGGTGTCATGTTGTAGGAAGAATAGGACTTTGGTGCTTTAAAGCCATGGGTTTGGTTTTTTTTTTTTTTTCTGATTTCTTTCTTTCTTTTTTAATTTTATTTTGTTATGTTAATCACCATATATTACATTATTAGTTTTTGATGTAGTGTTCCATGATTCATTGTTTGCGTATAACACCCAGCTCTCTATTCAGTACGTGCCCTCTTTAATACCCATCACCAGGCTAACCCATCTGCCCACCCCTCTCCCCTCTAGAACCCTCAGTTCGTTTCTCAGAGTCCATAGTCTCTCATGGTTCATCTCCCCCTCCGATATCCCCCCTTCATCTTTCCCTTCCTACTATCTTCTTTTTTTTAACATATAATGTATTATTTGTTTCAGAGGTACAGGTCTGTGATTCAACAGTCTTACACAATTCACAGCGCTCACCATAGCACATACCCTCCCCAATGTCCATCACCCAGCCACCCCTTCCCTCCCACCCCCCACCACTCCAGCAACTCTCAGTTTGTTTCCTGAGATTAAGAATTCCTCATATCAGTGAGGTCATATGATATGTCTTTCTCTGATTGACTTATTTCACTCAGCATAACACCCTCCAGTTACATCCACGTCATTGCAAATGGCAAGATCTCATTCCTTTTGATGGCTGCATAATAGTCCATTGTGTACATATACCACATCTTCTTTATCCATCCATCTGTCGATGGACAAGCCATGGGTTTTAAAAGTGGCTCTGCCATGTTTTAGGTATGAGCTTGGGCAGTTTACTAAAGATCTCAGAATGCAGTTTTGTCATCTCTTAAATGAAAGTTACCTTGACATAGCCTTGACAAGAAGGTTACCTTGACATAGCCTTGACAAGAAAGTAATATATACAGCCTTTGCACAATACCTGGTAATGCTGGCAACAATGGAGGTGGCGGCTCTGGTGCTCACAGAAGCAGTAGCAGCCAACATACAAGAGCATTGTCCTTCCAGCCAACTTTGATAAATATCACTTGTTTCCTAAATACAGATAGACTAGTACAATAATGATTAGCAATCAGACAAGATGTGTATAGTCAGTTGACAAAAAATACAATAAGTGAAAAATAAAGGGCTTCATTCTAATCCACAGAAATGGGTAGCAAAATAAAGGGAGAATAAGATGGGAAAAGAATTTCCATTTAATACACCTAGTTGGAGAGGAATTTCTGAAATGGAAGGGTGTTTTGTTTTTTGTTTTTTTTTTAAGTTGTCAGTGTAATTTTCAGTTTCAAGAAAGTAAAGTTGGTCCACATGAATATTAGGCTTCTGAAATATTTTAAAGTTACTTCGTACTTGCAAAGTGTATGTATATAATATGGCTTTATAAACACTCCAAAGAATGTCTTAATTAAATCAAAGACTGTGGATTAAAAGGAGAATCAAGAGTTACAGATTCACAGATTATATATATAGTCACCATTGTCCCTCTTTATTCTTTTAGTCGTTTATTAAGATTATAATAAATTATGAGCCTGAAAACAGAAAAAACTGAAGAAAGCAAATTATTCTTAGCATTAATATTGATTATATTTTGTATTTGAAGTACCTAAAACAGAACCTTGAATTCCAACACCTGGCATCAATGAATTTGATTGGGGGGGCAGGTGTCAATGAGTCAGTGAATTTCTACGTCTGCCGAGATGATTTAAAATACTGAGTTTAGAGATAAGGGGATAATTTACCCAAGATAAGACCATAAGATAGAACCCATGATGATTTAGAATAGGGGCTGGCAACCGTTCTGCAAATCGCCAAATAGTAAATATTTTAGGCTTCATGGGCCCTATGGTCTCTATTGCAATTACTCAAAATGGTATTGTAATGTAAGTCGCCACAAAAATATGTATACTATACATACATGCAGATACAGATGGATATGGTATATTTCAATAAAACTTTATTCATAAGTATCAGGATGTCTGGATTTGACCATAGTTTGCCGACGTCTGGGTTAGAAAGTGAGAAAAAGAGTGGAATTAACCTGGAAACATTTTATTCAGATTACACTAAAATGACTAATCAAACTTTTTTTTTTACCAAAAACTGAGAGATTATGTAAAGAATGATACAGTTTCATATTATGACACAAAGCAAATAATGAATGATTATATGTGTGAGAAGAAATCGTTTTTTAAAGAAGTATTTCTTGAGGATTTGGTAGAAATATTACACTGTTGTTTGCTGAAGAATGCTGTGGAAGAATTGAGGTTTTGAAATTGGAATTAGACATACTTTGATATTTAATATTAATTATCATTTATGGGGTTATGTGACCTTGGTTATGTCACTTAACTTTTTTGCACCTTAGTTTCCCTATTTGTAAAATATGAATAAATCCTATATCGCAAAATTATTATGTATAAGAAAAAGAGCTTGTATAAAACACTTAATATAATTCCTGGAATGTACTACATGCACACAAGGAATTTGCAGGTAATTATTTACTGGTTGGGGAATGAACTTCAACAAAGAAAGTAGAAAAAAGTAATAATAGTACATTATGTGAAATCATGAGGGTTAAATGAGATAACGTAAAAACACTTAAACAATTAGCACAGTGCTTGGGACCTAGTAAGTGTTCAATTAATATTAGCTTGCTATTGTTGTTACTATTAAATACAATAATGTACAAGATATATACATTCATGAGTGGGTTCAAGATGTGCAGGATAGAATGTGATAAATGCTGTAACAGAGATATAGAAGTTAAATCTGGGGTAATCAGAAAAAAGATTCATTTGAGCTGTCTGGGTAGAATGAATTGTATTTCAATTAGAAGAGCTGAAAGATATTAAAGATAAAACAAAGGATGAGAGCAAGGAAGAAAAGCAGGGATTTGATAGGCATGTGCAGTGAGCAGTAACAATATGATACTGTTTATAGAATCTACACACTTCTTATTCAGACCTCAAAGCAACCCCATGCGCTGGACATTATTATACATAATTTGTAGAAAAACAATCTGGATTCAAATGATTTCATGACTTTCCTAGGGTCACACAAGTAATATGCTCATCCCAGAATTGAACTCGTATCATTTCTCCCCAAAGCCAATCAGTGCTATTACCACTCTGCTATACAAACTCTCTGAAAGCAAGTAGATCTTAGTGGCGCCTTCCTCCCATTTATGTAGTCCATTGTTATTCTTGATGCAGTAAATATTTTTATATTTCATATTTCATTCATTAATCATAAATATTTATATCCTTAAATTTCATTTCCTTTTTCATTCAGAAAATATCTTTTGAATACCTATCATGTGCCAGGCACTATTCTAGGGGAAGGCATACATCAGTGAAGAAAACAGATAAAGGGATTTGTTACATAGTTATGGGGCTTTGTTTGTTGGTTTGTTTTTACTTTTTGAAAATTATTTCTAAGATTGAGGGAAGAATTTATTATCAAAACACTGTTAATATTTCCCTCAGAGAAAAACACCAAAGCATTTGTTACCTAATTATCATTCTATTCTCCTAAATCAAGGTATTAAAAAAGCTGATGTCTCAATGTACTTAGAAAGCAAAATGAGATCTCCATATGGTTGAGCTATTTTTAAATTTGTTTTTTAACACTAAAAAGCACAACTCTTTTAAAGAACATAGTAATGATATTATATTTATTTTAATCAAAATTTAGAAAAATGCAACCGAAAGAATAAAGCTTTATTGGTAGAAAGTTTTCTTTCTGGAAAAATTTTGAAGGCCTTGGGAAACCTGGATGGCTCAGTCAGTTAAGCATCTGCCTTCGGCTCAGATCATGATCTCAGGGACCTGGGATCAAGCCCCACATTGAGCCCCATGTGGACTCCATGTTCAGTGGGGAGTCTGCTTCTCCCTCTCCCTCTACCCCTCCCCACCCCTTGTGCACTCTCTTTCTCTCTCTGTCTCAATTAAATAAGTAAAATCTTTAAAAAAAAAATTGAAGGCCAAAAAGAAAATAAGTACTCTCATAAACAAGCAGCAGGGAGAAAGCCTGAATGATCTTTTCTCGGTAGCTGAAATAAAAATACAGGCTTCATTTATGATAAGACAGACATGAGTTTACATTTAAAAATTTGTTATTTCTGCATTTATTCTTCACAGGTTCACAATGCTCTTTAAAATGTGAAACTTGTGCAAACTAGTTTTAAGGCCTAGAGATAAAGATTCAGCTTCCGTGGAACAGCTGGATCTAATTAGAAACCAAAGTTCTGATTCCACTTGATCTGATTTCCCCATCTGTATGGAGTCATTACACCATAAATAGTGCAAGCTAAAACTTCCAGTTCAAACCAGAAAGGAACTGGCAATCACAGCTCCCGTTACGCAGGGGTCACTAAAATTTCTGTTTAACATCATAGCATTTCCATATGGGCTGACTTAATCATTTAGAACTTTTCCACCAATAAATGAGTAAGGGAGAAATAAGTTTTCTTTTTCTGTCATACGTCTATTCATTTATTTTAATTTGGAGGTACTTAAAAATCTGAAGTGTCAGACTTAGTATTAAATTTTCTCTATTATCACCCACTGATCGTTGTATACTTTCATAGGCACTCATTTTTGTTTCCTGTTTCATATATAAGAGCAAAATAGTCCCTATGTTGTCCCTCTTGTTTCTCATTTATTAAGTATTTAATGGACTTACAGAATAAACAAATATTAAGAATATAAAATAGATCATATTTTCCCAAACACATCATTTTAGAAATGTGGAGACTGATGATCCAAAAATGTGTCTGACTTCTCTTCACACACAGGGGACATAAGAGTGAAGCCACAGACTTCTGCGTTCCCAACTAGCATCCATCTCAGTATTCAAACTGACTAGACTAGGAAACCCTTCCAGGGAAAACATAACATGTCTCCACATTTATAGTCTGTCTTCTTCTTATTGTGTAATACATGTTCATCGTGGGTTTACCAAATCAGAGTATAAAGAGAATAAGAAAACTCATCCAAAAACAATCACTGTCAACATTTCAAATTTTGTATTTCCATATATTTTGTGCATATAGTTTTGTGCCCTTCCCAGCTTCATATATTTTATCCTATTCCCAGGTAATTAATCAGTCTTCATGAACATGCTTTTTAATAGCCAAAAGGTATCTTGCATAGGGGTACCACAATTTAAAACCAAGTTTTATTGTTTCATAGGTTGTTTCTAATTTGGTTATATAATAATACTATGATGATAATCCTTGCACATTGCTCTTCTGTACATCTTTGTTTATGTCCTTAGAATAAATTCTTTGAATTGGAATTCTTGGGTTATAAAATGAGCATTTTAAACCTTCTGATAGGTGTTGCCAAATTAGTCTTCTGAAAGGCTGTACCAGTTTACAATTATACTCTCAGAATGTGAAAGTTTTGTTTTTCTGTGCATACAACTAATAATGTATATTATCATTTCCTAATAATTTAAGGTTTGGTAGGTAAAATATAGCATCTAATTTTAATTTACGTTGATTAAAAGTGAAATTGGACAATTTTCACATGCTTCTTAGATATCTCTACATATATAAAAATAACTACAAAGAACGATAAAATTAAGAAACCATTGACAAGGAAAGGAATGATCAATTTCAGCTGAGAGGATCAGAAAAAGCATTTAGTTTGAGTCTAGAAAGCGTCATTGGAAAATCCGTTGAAGTGTGGAACTGAATGGAAAAAATAAGTTGAAGTGAAAGAAGAGTGTGGTATCATCAAGGAAAGGTAATGGTGAAAACTGAACATGGCGGAGGTATATACTGAACAAACCAGAGAAAGACAAGTACGAGTTCTGGGTTTGCAGTCCTGTGAGTAATTGACAGGAAGGGTTGTGGCCAGGGCACCATTAAAGGCTCATGGAAAAACAAACCAAAGGAAAGAGAAACAATCTAGCAATTTCTGTGATTGACATTGGCTCTTCAGAGTTGGAAAGACCTCTGGAGATGTTCAAGCTCAACTGTACAGTTTCCACATGAAACTGAGCAGTTATGTGTTTTTTTCTGGGGTCCCATCTTGTTAAAAGAGCCAGAAATAACACTCAGGCCTCCTAATTCCCAGTTTAATGTTCTCGGCACAATTTCACAGGACTAAATCATCTGCAAGTAGAGGTGTAATGCTATGTTTGTCCCTTAAATGAATCACTTAACTTCTCGGAAACTTGGTTTCCTCATCTTTAAAGTGAGAAAGCAGGATCCAATTAGCATGAACATTATTTGCTCTTATCAAAATTATTGGATTTCATCTGCTTGACACTCAAGTTCTTAGTTTTCTAGGCCATGCTAATCTTATTCTTTTTCCTTTGATTCCTTGCATATACACTTTTAGATAGCTGAACTCCTTTCTTTTTCCCTGTGGTCAAGTAATTCAGAAACTTCCGGTTTTTGTTTTAAATTGAATTTTCTGAGCAAAATTGTTTCTTGGCCAAGATGATTTATAAGGTATTTTAGCCCCCAAAGCATTATTTTAAGAAAGTTATAAACAACTGGGAATGGGGACAGTGCCAGTTGACTACATATTTTTCTGGCTCAAGAAAAACTAGTAGGATATATTAAATATTAATTTTTCATTGTAATTGAAAGAGTTCTCCACTGCTTTCCCTCATATATATTTCTTTCCTTCTTTCCTTCCTGCATATGCTTTTATGGATAACATTGAAGCAGCCATGACATAACAATTTGATTTTCATGGAAGTACATCAGTGGCATGGCCACATGCATAGAGTACTAAGTGTAGATACTGTCACAGGCCAGGTTGTTTGATGTTTCTAGGTGTGACGTGACTGCTATAGATCAGTGTATGGTTTTAATAAGGCTGAGGTCATACATTCAATTCCTGTTCTTTGGTTCTCTTTCACCCCTGGCTGCAAGTAGTAATATTAGTCGTAAAGATAAATAAAGGAGAAAGTGTAGAAGACTCAATATAAATCTCTACCACAGGGAAACTAACAGATGAACAAAAGCTCACACATGGGTCATTAAATGGTCATCGGAGCTAGTCAGGAGGAAGGAGGAAGAAAAAAGGAAAACGGCTCATAGGTAGTTCATTTATTAGCACATAACCAAAGTACTTATGTGTGACCTCAAATGTTTATTGTGAAAAAATGACTATTTCTTCACCAATTATGATATAAATAAGATTGTGAGAAAGATGTACAGCTCTCCTTCCATGTCAGGGATATGATGAAGCCTTGAAAATTCTGTGGGTTTAATGCTATTCTGGCTGGTCAAATTTTTGAAAGTCATTTGTAAGTCTAAGTTAATGGACACCTGGATTAGAGAAGAACCACTGCATATAAGCATATAGAAACCCTACAAAATGAATCAAGGTTCCCAGTTGGTTCACACAGACAGAAAATGATGTGCAAAGAACTCTCCTATGACTTAGAATTGGGACTGCGTAGAGCATATGATGAATGACTGGTGGTGAGTCGAAAGTCCTTAGCACATTTGGTATAATATAGACAGTTCTGTTGGTTTTACCTTTATTGGATAAAGAAGCTTATTCCTCTCCATATATTTTTATTTATTTATTTTTATTTTTTAAAGATTTTTTTTTAATTTATTTGAGACAGAGAGAATGAGAGAGAGAGAGAGAGAGCACATGAGAGGGGGGAGGGTCAGAGGGAGAAGCAGGCTCCCCGCTGAGCAGAGAGCCCGATGCGGGACTCGATCCAGGGACTCCAGGATCATGACCTGAGCCGAAGGCAGTCGCTTAACCAACGGAGCCACCCAGGCGCCCTATTTTTATTTTTTAAAATATTTTATTTGAGAGAGAGCGAGAGAGAGAGAGCAAGCACTAGTGGTGGGGAGGGGCAGAGGGAGAGGGAGAAGCAGGTCCCCGCTGAGCAGGGATCCTGATGCAGGTCTCCATCCCAGGACCCTGAGATCATGACCTGAGCCAAAGGCAGACACCTAATTGACTGAGCCACCCAGGCGCCCCACTGCTTATCTTTTTAAGTAAAGCTAATTTAACATGGCTAAAACCAACACATTTTAGACAGTAAGATTCTTTTGCTTAAAGTGAAATACCATGTCTATAGTTAACTAGTTCCTTCACATATTCACTCAGAGTCTATCTGTAATAATAACGGGTAGAAATATTAAATATGGAAGGGCAGTATTTTAAGTTAGAAACATCAGTTCAATAGTGTATAAGTTGTTCTGTTTTGGTCTCACTCACAACCTTTCAACGTTTCTCTTGTAAAGTCCCTGAAGACTTCTCTTAGTAAGGCAGTAACACAGTGGATCAGCTTTCCTCTGAGATTCAGATACCACCTCTGGTCAAGGACAAACAGACTCAGTTAGGCTTCACTTTGAAATAATATATGTATTTTTAAACATAAAGAGAGAAGCCATTTTTCAAATGCGTAGTTCCCATTAATTATACTATCATCCCGTGAACAGATTGCCTTGCTCTCTGGTACACATTCTAACTTTACAGAGCCAGGATGAAACAATATGTTAGGTGTGACCTAAAATCAATCTTTCTGTTAATCGTCATCATTCTATAGTTCTCAAGGAAAAAAAAATCAGTTAATTTCTTGATTCTTCTGGCAGATTTTCCTAAGTAATTAGGGTTGAGGTCAATTATATTACAGTTAAATTTCTAGTATATGATCCTCTCCCAGAAGAGATACTAAGCCAGTTCAGGGCCACCTTCCATTTTAGATCTACTATCCCTTAGGAGATCACAGAGAAGAAAATGAAATTCTGCTGAAAAGATTAATTTACAACATTCATATATACACATGTATGTGTGTTCATTTATATATAATTATATATGTATGTGTGTGTTAACACACACACACACACACTGTTGGAAATGGCAAAGAATCCATCCTCTGCAAAGGGCAAAATATTCTGATGGTAGGCTTTCACATCTGGGGGCAAAGTGCCAATACTATTTCCATTTCTGTAAGGTAGTGGGAGCAGTAGAGGAGTGGGATAACATTCTGAGAAGTAATTTTTCTTTCCTAAGAATGTTACAATCCAGAAATACCTGCCTAGAGTTCATGACCTATGCAGGGCAATGCAGCCAACCAGTGATTAAATATGGAGCTTCCCAATCATTACTCAGCCTCTCACCAGCCCAATATGTGTCTGCTGATTGAAATTTAATACCCATGTTTCCTATTCTACCTAACCTGTCAAAGAACTGCAGACAGTGTGGAGATAAATGTTAGCCTCTTACTTCCGGCATATCCTTCAAATGTCCAGAAACTTCAGGCTTAGTCATTTCCTCTGAGAGAAATTAAACCTTACCACCGGCTTCAAAAATGGTTCTACTGAATATTTAAAAAGCATAAAAAGTCCTAAGGTAATGATTTATTTCACTCATCTGTTACTTCATTATAAAAATAATTATTGAGAGACTGCTATTGTTTGCTACTGTGGGAATGAAAAAACCACTGAAGTCAGGAATATGTTGTATTCCTAAAACTGTTACATAAACAAAACTTAATATATGATAAATAGCACTATTATTGAGTGCTTGTATTTTTTCTGCATACAAGGATTAAACTGTTTGAGGGTACACTGCTGTCCTGAATATTGAGTGTTATGCTCAGAATATATCACAGAGTTTTATTTACCTAACGTTCAACAAATATGCATTCGATGCATACTATATGCAAGGCACTCTAAAAGTGCTTGCATTTTTCAAAAGTCAGAAAAATGTGCAGTTGCTCTAAAAATAACTCCAAACTGGAACATAATCTATGATTTCTGCTAGAATTGAAAAAAAGCAAACTGAAAAGGCATGATGCAAACCTGACTTATTACATGGGTTGGTTCCTAATTTGGGTTTGAGGGGTGAGGTACATAAGAGAATGTCTTAATATAAAGCTTTGCAAGGTAGCAAAATTGCATAAGATGTAGAGTTGTATAAATGTATAAATGGTATGAGAACAACTGGTAAGAAAAACCAGTAGGGAAGTGACTAAAGAGGAAAATTGTGTGAGGAGGACAAAATAGTTCTTTCTAGCAGACTTTAGAAACCTTCATTAACAATATATGAACAGACACTAGTCTGGGAAAGTTATCAGAATAAGCCCCTGGATAAAAATAACTGTGGTACTGGAAGTAACACAGGAAGATGTAGAAGGTCCTTTTGATGTTAACAGTAAGGATGTTACCTTTTATAGATGTTGTGCCAGGCTTAACGGTGAGCACTGGAATAGCTCTCCGGCTTAATCCTCATCACAATAGATACCATTTTCATTTAAAAGATGTAGAAATTGAGGCATGTATTTTAAGTCCCTTCCCAAGATCTCACACCTATTGTATTAATTTAACAACTATGTATAGAGTACTTGTCATATGGCAGACACTGTTTTAGAAAGTCTTGGGATATATGAGTAAATAAAACAGAACCTGGCTTCATGGAGCTTTCGCTTCAGCAGAAGAAGACAGGTGATAAACAATTGGCATTAAAAATAAAATAACAAAATCTAAAGTGTATATTAGAATGCGATAGCACAGTGGGAAAAAAATGAAAAGTTAGAGAAGGTAAAGAGAGATTGGGGGGGTTGGGAATTGTAATTTTAATGAAGTTCTAAGTGTAGTCCTCTTTGAAGAGGTGACATTTAAGCAAGGACTTGAAGGAAGTGTGGCCCGGTGGCTACCTAGGGAAGAGCATTCCAGCCCCAGGGAAAAGCTCATGCTGAAGCCTAAAGGTGAGACCAAAGCAGCCAGAGAGGAATGAAATCAGAGAAAGCATGAAAGAGGCCGGCAGAGTCACCAGGATCACAATGGTGGGTGATAAGGGCCAATGTCGAAGCTTCAGCTTTTGCTCCCAGGGGAAAGTGGATCTCCCTTGGGCTGCTAGGATCTCTGTCATTTTCAGCCATATAGAAGAAGCTCTAAACTGGGCAAGAAAGAATACTCCATCACTTTGTCTTTGCTTCCCTGTGGTAGTTTGAGATTTTTCCACAGTAAACATAACATATTTTCTGTCAGTAATAAAAACGGCCATCAATTGTTTATTGCTCATTTAAACTTGATTCAGTTTTTGCAAAATCCATGAGGAAAGCTAATTAATGATTTCTATTGACTGTTTACAATTCCAATTCATATCAAATACCAGTCCTGAAGGCATTCTATTTACCACTAAATGAGTCTGGATTGTTTCTGAGGTCCTGTTGGATTTAGGAAAATTACAGTATTTCTGAGCCAGAATTTGAAGAAGCTTGGAGTTTACAAATTGTAGCAACCACCCACATGCATAAGCATTGTGTTTGGATCACAATTGGAGTAGCAGCAGTTTTAAGAATAAGGATACCCTCCTCTCTCTTTCCAAAATACTGACTCTCTCTTCTATCTATCCTGCTTCCTAAGAGTGGGTCTTAGAAACTTACAGAGCTTAGAAACTTCCAATAGGCTGATGTATTTCTTTCAGGTTAAGTTTAGCCCAGTACAGTTGAAAAGTCAATAAAATAGGTATCCACTGCTTGACTTTGCTGCTTGACTTTACAGTATATTCCCAGTTTTAACCACCAGTTTCCAATGGTCTATCTATTTTCTATCCTGGGGTATTCCTACAGTTACTGTATCATCAATACCACCATCATCACTCAAAAGACATGTTGCCTGACACATAAAGTCTTTTCTGCCTAAAAGGTAGCATTGCCATACTATATTAATGCAATTCTATTCAGTACCCTGTTGTCAAGCCTAACATCATGGGAAGAATGGAGGAGACTTCAGGTCAAGTCATGGGGAGGGCAAGGGCAAATATTTGGGGGTATGTGTCTTTTCATATTACCTTAGATCACACTAAAGAAGAGGTTGCCTACTTCATCAAGCTGACCTGTTTGCCTGAAACATAATAGCAGTTGTCTCTATTTGAAGAGACTGGTCACACACCATATTCATGGTTTTACTCTTTTATCTGGCCTCTTTTACTTCCTTTCTTTATTTCTAACTTTTCTTAGTCATTCCTGAGTATATTTAGCCCTGCCTAAACGTCCCAATGGAAAAAATAATAATAAAATAAAATAAAATAAGTCCCAGTGATACTTACAAGCCCAATCCTAGATAAGACAGTGGCTATCTATCTGCCTGGGACTCTTGCAGCTACAGACTCTCAGAAAAAGAAATACCGAAAGAGAAGAGGGGGAAATACATTTAACTTATAGGACAGATCTTTTATAAATTGCCTACTGTAAGCTATAATAAACATTTATAGATTTCCCACTGCATACTAAATAACGAAGCAAGAACAATTTACTTTATTACTTCTGGTGAATAAATGAATGAACAAATTAAACAACAGAAAACCCACGCTGCCCTAATTGATGTGTGATCTTACTACTCTTTAAAAAATATTTCATTTATACACAGATGATCTCTTTCCTTCTTATCCTTTCCTTCTCCTTTGCTTTTTTTTTTTCTCCCTCCCTCTCTTTCTGCCTTTCTCTCCTCACTCTCTTTCTTTCTTCACATTCACCAAATTATACTTTACCGTTCCTCTCTGTCTTTAAAAAAAAATGACCAGCTCTATAATTTACCTTTATTCCATGATTTAAACATTTCATCATTGGTTCAAATGCTTACTGTCCACCCCTGTTGCCACTCATTATTAGCAGCACCTGCACCAAGAACAGTTGGGCCCTCCCAGCCTACCCCAATGAATGTCTGAGTGCAACTGCTTTGGTCCCCTGACCTGCAGGCATGTTGGATATTCTGATCCTGTCTCTCACTTGTATAGGGGCTAGAAACTCTGCCAAATTATGTGATGATGACAAATGGGAACTTGGACAAAGCTATCAGGTAAATGCATTAACTCACCGTACTTCCTAAGGCCCCAAGCACATGGATCATTCTAAGGAAGAGCTTAGGGAACATAAATTAGTGAACCTCGCAGAGAAGTCCAAATGAGTGAATCTGGCACTTCCTGTTCCAGGGAAATGTCACTCTTGTCACTTTTCAAGTAACCCCAGAATATCTGAACTATTCTTATCCCCACATTTCTACTCAGGCGGAGGCCAGTGCTGCTGAAACAGAAGCTTTTCAGCATTGAAGTATGGTGTCACGTCTGTGCTGGGTAGCATATATCACACTTGCCTGATTATGGATGACTGGTTCTGCTTACTGATGTCATCCCCACTCTGCTCATGGTCCTTCTACACCAAGTTCAAATGTGGAAAGGATCCCCCCCCAACACATTCATCCTGTGACAGTCCCGAGATTTAAGAAGTGAAATGAATGTGCTTCTCCCAAGAGTTCTGTCTTCACATTGGCCTTATTCGGTTGCAAATAAAAGTCCTATGACAGGAAGACTAATTTAAAACAATGCACAGAAGACCCATCATGCTTTCGCATGCACTTTTGTTGTTAGTATGTGGGGGGGTTTTTGGTAAGCAAAATGTGTTTATACACCAATAGCCCTGCTTTTATAAGAACTTCCTTCTTTTTTAATGTAGTTCAGAAAGCTGGAGCTTCTCAACCTTTCATTCAGCAACTGTCTCATTTTTCATGAGATACATATGTATATCAACTGTAACACACTGTCAGTGAACAGTGGTTTTCAATCAAATAGGCTGTCAGTAAAGCTGATTCACTAACAAGAAAGCTGTCAAGCTGTGGCAGCTGCTGTCTTTGCGACCCAAACAATCTGTTCTGTGCTAATGGTGACTTGTGCACTCTCATTTATTATACAGTCGTAATGAGCAGTGTCCTCAGAAACACAGTCTGAATTAGTGGATTTACATACTTTGTTGTGTGGGTTCTGCAAAATCAACACCAAATGAATTAGCAGCTGGTTTTCCACAAAGACTTTGGAGGAGCTTTTTTTGTTTCAGAAGTTTCGGTTAATTGTCCGATGGTAAGGAGTCATCCACTATGCATCCCATAAGTACCTATTGAGTTTTTACTATGTCTGGCACTCTTAAGTATTAGAACTGTAAAAAGAAGTAAGAATAATGTCTGTTATCACCCATTCTTTTCAGTCTATTAATAAAGCAGATATATCGGGTCACTCCAAGTTTGAGGAGTTAGACATTGTGTTCTAGTCAGAAGTTCTCGATTTTTAGTAAATAATAAATGGCTTCTTAATTTTTCAATCTGAGGTTGAAGATGTAAGCTCTTATATATTCAGCTCTTGAAATAATTTTCTCTTGTTGATACTGAATTATTAATGAAGAACTTTATTTTTCAGGTGATTGTCTCCTTGGGAGAGTGATTTGGATTGGTGGGAATATTTAATTCCAAAGACTTAGATTTACCAACTGTTTATTATGTTGTTCTATCACTTTTGTTAAGAGAAGAACTTACTATCATTAATAGGAGCCAAGATATTTCATTCATGTTGTCTGCCTGGCTTGAATCACTAGGGAGACTAGAGAAGAATGTGAGGGGGAATAATTCACTTTGACACTCTGAGACATTTTCTCCTCTGCAATGTACCTTTTGAAGCCAAGAACATCCTTTCAGTTTCAAGGGGGCTCAGTGTTCCAGGCAGATTAGTGGTCTGACTCTATGAGTCTCTACAGAGCCAAATTTTGCATACCGCACAGCTCTCTCTACAGCCAAGGTTTCTGCTTTCATTGCGATAGCAGTGTGGCCACAAATCATCCAAGAGAGAATCCCAAGTTGAATTGCATTTAACACATAATCTCTTCCTGCACAAGGTAACCCCTACTGTATAAACTGTTGACCGGACAGCAGTTTGTTCACATTGCAAATATGACTTGCTCTTAGAGAGTAATAATAGAGGCTACATAGTAGGCCCGTAATTGTGGTAAGGAAAATATGACTTGTGAGGGCAGGTAATACATAAAGCTGGAATTGACCATTCCAGAAAAGAAGCAAAGCAGTTCTGCCTTGATCCATGAATGTCTGTTTGCAAAAAGACTTAGCAATCATCCTTAGGACTGCGATGAGGAAATGTGTGCTGAGACAAGTGACCTGATTTCTCTCCTTGGATAGTCTTAATTTGTTTCATGTTCTCCCGTCCCCTTCCTCCATCTCTCTACAAATATATCATGAAGACACTAGAGATGAAATGCACATCTCCATTCATGCTGCCTCTGGTACTCAGGTACATTAGTGACATGTGCTTATTGGGCCCACACCATATTAGTTGGCAGGTCACAAATGCCTGGAGCCCAAACACAAGTGAGTAATGATTGGTGACTCTGATTTTCCCCTTCACCAGCAGTGCAGTATTTACTCTGAGTAAAGGTTTTATTTTATTTCTTTAGGGTTTTAAAATAATAGTGTCCAAGGACTATGCCTCACCTTTCAGTTTCCTACACACACACACACACACACACACACACACACACACATCCATTCTTCTACCATACCATAGACCACCATACACACTAACCCACATACTACCTGAAACGGAGTCTGATAAAATATTGACAAAATGTTTTCAGCAAGAGCAGCAAGAAAAGAAATAGGAGTACGAACCTTTGTGATGAAAAGGGGCTTTGTTGAGCCAGTCCTTTGTAGCTGCGCATTGAAGAATTGTGAAAATCCTCAGTAATTGCAACTCTTTCTTTCTGCTGATGAAAATCATAAAGCATTAACTCACCTAGTTGACAAAGCCTGTGATTGGGCATGGAGAACGGCTCTATGCCCTGTTCCGCTCCCTCCCCCCCACCGCCCATATATTCATCTTCAAATATGCATTAGCATTCCATGCAAAGACGGTCTATTTTTCTGTTTACTCACACAGTACTCTGAGCACAGGCACATGTGGCAAAGGAAATGAATGCGCATTCCCTTTGACACACTGCTACCTGCACACAAGAGGCTTCAGCTCTCATGTGAGGGTGTGAATTTTGGGTATAGCTTATTTTAACTCCTAGTATATTTTACTCCTTCCACCTGTAACAGGTGAAATGAGGATGAGTACGGATGTGAAAAGCTAGAAGTCATTTTTCCCTTGGTATTTAGGCACTGTGGTATTATCCAGTGAAAGATTCTGAATATGGGGCTGGGGGGAGGGATTCTTAAAGTTCCAGAAAATACTAACAGCTAGCATTATGGCCACATGTGGAAACATCATGGGAAATGCCCCAGTATATTAATAATGGCTCTCTCTGAGAACATGGAGGGTTATTAAATGCAAAGGTTTAGCATCTCTAAGATGGTAGCCTTTAAGGCTGTGATCTCAGACAACTTACCTCTCTCTGTCTCAGGTATGAAATGGAAATCATGACAGTAGTTATAGACTTGTGAAAGTTAAATAAGAGTTGGCATATGAAAAGTGCTTAGAATAGTTGCTGGCATGGAATAAGTGCTCAATCTATGCTAGTTCTGGTCATGTACCTTGTCTTTCATAGGGGTAGGATATAATTGACTAATTTTTAATTTTCTGTACTCATGTACGGCTCATCTGGTTAATTGTGAGAAAATGAAGAATGACTCTGTTCTTATCACTGTGTAGCTTACCTCCTACTCAGAGAATCAAACATCAAACAGAAATTCTTGTTTTTGAGTTCCTTTCTTGAGCTAGACACTTGCTAAATGTTTTATTTTCATAATCTAATTTTCACAGCAGCTCTACAGTGAAGGTGTTATTCCCATTTTACCAATGAGTAAACAGGATTATGGAGGTTAGGGAACTTGCTCAAAGACTCATAAAGAATTTAAAACCATTCCAAAGCTGCACTGTGCTGCCATGCTAACAGGTCCCAAGTGATCCACAAGATGAGAACACACGGGAGGGAGGGATGACGTCTTTCTGGAAGGATTTAGCTGGGCTTCAAAGAAGAAGTGGTATCTTAATTGAGATGAAAAGAATATTCTCTCATGATGAAATTAATTGAGCAGAGATAGCCATGTCCAAACTGCTTGTAGAATGATCTATGTTTATCTATATAATGAAAATGTCTGAGTCTGACAGATCTGGATTTGAATCTAATTTGTCAGCTAAGAGAACTTAGGAAGGTTACTTAATCTCTCTAACTGCAGCTTTTTCATCTCTAAGATAAAAATAAAATAGCACCAGACAATGTGGTTCTTAAGTAAGATAAAGCATTTGAGGAACTTTGTTGCTTCTGACACAGTTTATGCTTAATTTAGATTAATTATCATTATTAGTATTTGTCTGGGGTCTGTATGAGTGAGGAGAGATTGGATTTATGAGGCTTGGAGACAGTGACTTCTCTAAGTCTCTACCAACCTTATTACTCAGATGATTCCTTTTTTTCTCTCTCTCTCTTTCCCTTCATCCTCTTCCTCTTCTTACTTTTCTTCTTCTCTTATTCTCTTTCTCCTAGAGAAAGATATACATATTAAATCTTGATCAACTATATTGACACCAATTGGCTTCTTCCTTATTGTACCTTCATTACGATTATAATTACATAGCATATATAAAGTTTTATATGGATTGTTTATGTAATTTCTATGAACAGTGAACATTTAGATTTTTCTTCTATTATTACTAGCATGCTAGCTATAGAAATCAGAATGCATAAAACCAAATTATATACCTAAAGACCGTCCTCACTCTAAAGTCTATCTTAATTAAACTAAGCACTCCTTTAATTTTATATTGGGATATTTTAATTTTGGATGATCATGTATGGTTGAACATGTAATCAAACAATAATATGGGAAAAGTCCAACTCTCTGAAATGAGCAGAATTTGTTCTAGTAAATCTGTAAATGCCCTAAAGTTCTGTGACATATAAGTTACTTAATGAATATTTGTTTCTAAAAAAACTTGGAACTTGACACTATGGAATAATGTGCTGGCATATTTGTTGGTTTAGACATATGCTTATGAGGGGGAGGGCATATCAAAGCAGTTCACATCAGTGGGATGTGTTGAGATTCATGCACTCTATTACTAGCACCCATGACTTTGGGAAATGTAAAAACTTTTTTTTTTCACTCTCTGTCATGAAAAGGGAGACCTGGAACAAATCTCTGTTGGTACTCCTCATATTATGTGATAAATATCTCCTTATTCACCCTACTCCTGTACCCCACATAAATGCTTGTAAGGACCTGTATTCATGTTTACTCCACATCTTTCCCTGACCTCAAAGAACTGGGCTACTATAGAAAGAGGATCTTGAGTATATATAAAAGATCACTAAAGAGCTCTAAGCATACAAATACTACCCAGCTTATTGCTGAATAGAACACATATTTTATGTTTGTTGACAAAGTCTCCATAACATTCAGTTAAGAAAATAACCATTTTTGTATTTTTTTTAAATGACAAACAATATGGTAGCAACTCAAAATAGTATAGACATTCTATAAAATCAGATACAAATATATTGTGCATGTCTGGAAAGTATTTTTTGATGCTGTCTCTTAGAAAACATTAAAATCTGGTAGAATCTTATGGAATCTTCCCTCAAAATAGAGAAGCTTGCTTTTTGATGAAAATGATTCAGTGCTATTTTCTGTCAATCCATCATTCCAGGATAAATCTAACCTTAACAGTAATTCTAATCTCCCATAGTTTCACTCCTCACAAGGAAGTCTATTTACCTTTGCCTTTCAAAAAAAAATATTTCCACCATTTTCATAATAAAAATAAAAACTAAAAGATCTAGAAAGGAAATGGTTTAGTAAAGACTAGAAAGGTATGAAATATACATAGAAGAACTTCTAGATCAATTTCCCTGAAGCCAATTAGAAATAGAAATTATTTTCTTTGTCTCTTGAATTTTTTATTTCTTCTATTACATAGTTTCTCTTTTGACAAAACTAAAAATAATCATTCTCAGAACTTACCGTAATACATATTAAACAAAATATTTAGTTGTTTCCAGGTCTACTGTAATACTATCACTCTGAGAATTTCTATTCAGAAAATATTTAATGGGTATGAATAATTCATCTATATTTGTATAATACAGATCATTATACATACATGAGAAAGATTAAGACACTTTTAAGATACCAGTTACTTTATTTTTTTAATTTAATTTAATATAATTTATTTATTTACTTGAGAGAGAGACAGAGAGAACACAAGTGGGGGCGGGGGAGGGGGAGGGGAAGGGCAGAGGGAGAGGGACAAGCAGACACCCCACTGAATGGGGAGCTTGATATGGGGCTCAATCCCAGGACCCTGAGATCATGACCTGAGCCAAAGTCAGATGCTTAACTGACTGAGCCACCCAGGCACCCCACCAATTACTTCTATCTTTGATTTAGTTTGTCTTCAAGTGTTTGTTTGCTTTTATACAATTTTATTTTTCTTGGGGCAAGAACATAAAATATTTGTTGGTAATCGATATACTATTTGAGTAGCACGACTTAGACAATATGAAGGATTCTTAAAGTGCATTGGGTTTTGTTTTGTTTTGTTTTGTTTTGATTTTAATTTTTATTGTTATGTTAATCACCATACATTACATCATTAGCTTTAGATGCAGTGTTCCATGATTCATTGTTTGTGCATAACACCCAGTGCTCCATGCAGAACGTGCCCTCTTTAATACCCATCACCAGGCTAACCCATTCTCCCTCTTAAAGTGCATTGTAAAGAAGTAGGAGACACCAGTTTTTTAAAAGCTCTTTCTCAGTTCTGCAATTTCATGTCTTCCCATGACAGTAATTTGCACCTTTGCACAGGTGGCTCAAACATTCATACCCAGGCCAGCCTTCTCTGGACCCTAGATCTTTTCTACCCATCTCTTCATCTGATATTGATGCTTATGTTTCAAGAGCATCTCAAACTTAGTATGTTCCCAAATTGAACTTAGGATTCATATCCTTCGATCATCAACCCATTTGCATTATTTTCTGCTGTCATGATCATCCATCCAATTGTGCTAGCCAAAACCCCAGGAGTAATTTTTAACATCCCCATCTTCCTCTCTCCTCATATCCAATCTATAACTAAAACCATCCATTTTCCCTCTCAAAGAATTTTCTTAAATCCTTTCTCATTTTGCATCCCTACCACTGGAAATCTACTTCTGTACCTTGACTTTGATTACTATAATATGTTTCTTACTGTTTCCTCCCATCCTTTCTGTCTCTCCTCCAATATTAGATTCACCCCATAGCCAAAATGATAATTTGTTTTATTTTTTTGAAGGGGGCATAGGAGAGGTGCTTGTTTTGTTTTGGGCTAGTAATAACTAAGGATATCTCCCCTTTGTGAAACCCTGACTGAGAGCAGCTAAAACCAGACATCCTTTTCTCCTATATATCACTGTCTTTAGGCTTTTAGTATGCCACATTCCCCCTTAAGATCTATTTGGACTGGCTCTACCATTTAATTAGTCTGGATTCCTTTTCTTTTTTTTTTCTTCCCTGTTTCCATTCATCCATTGCTCCTCCATTATGATTGAAACAAGTATTTTGTATCCTTCCATTTTTTCCTTAACTTCCTGAGCAAACCTGATCCCTTATTACTGCCCAGGCCTTCTTAAAACTGCCTTTTTAAAAGGCAGCAGTGTTATTGAATTGTTTTCTCTACCTCCATCCAGAAAAATAGAATATTCTCTTTATAATAAGGGTTCCAGTTCCTTTTTATATATAGATAAAATCTAAGACTCTTCTCTGAATAAAGTCATAATTTGGATCTCAGCAATCAAAAGCCATTTCCTAAGCCTGTGTAATTAATAAGTTCAGACTCAACTTGAGACAACAGTGGGAAATGACTCTTAAGGACCTGAGGACAAGTCTTGTGTTTCCAAGCGTAGCCCCTTCAGAGTCTCTTTCAGTCCTGCCATAAATTCAAAACATAAAAGAGAAATGAAATTTGGGGCAGCCGAACTAGCACTTTCTACCTATTTGGGAATTCAGGTTCTTTGCCGTTAAAAGGATCTGGCCTTTCACCTTGTATACCTGGCTGAAAATCACTAGAAGTATGGAAGATCCCACCCATCTACATAACCAGGCTATTTGTGCCAGTACAGTTCAAAGTTAAGCCAGCTTGGCTGGTGCCTTCCAAGGCCCCCTAGTAATGTCTGTGTTTGCCGTAGTTGGACTCGTATATTGCTCTAACATTTTGCAGGCCACCCACTGGGCCCACCTGCTCTTTGCTTTAATTCAGGCATGGTCTGCCTACTTACTCAGGCCACTCCTATTAAAAATGACTCCATTTCTATATAATATTTCTGATTGTATCATAAGCAGACCTGTATCATAAAAGTCATTCTCCCAGGACATGGATCCAGGACAAAGACCCACAAGCTAATATGAACATCCCATATGACCCACGCCTAGAACCTAAGTCTGCATTTTTGGGCAGAGCACTTCAAAGACAACCACACAACTATTATAAATTACCCACAGAGTACCTATAATTCCAAGTCCAAAATAGCTTGGCCCCTCCAAAAACTTCTTTCTCTGAATGCTTATTTTGCTCTTTGAATCCATCCTCTTGTCTATTTCTCAAGGTTTCTGGCCCAAAACACCAGCTTGTAACACTCCAAGAAGTGAAATTATCTTCCACTTATAGATAGAACTGGAAAATCATAGGCCTATCCACATGGGCTGCCTGCTTTTGGAAAGCTCCTCCATGGAGTTACTGAGCAGAATATTTATGTCCTGCTAAGAGACAGCTACCCCAGGGTGAAAAGAAAGAAGTGTCCATCTGGAATAATCATTGCTCTTCTACACTTGGAAATTTCAGTTCTTTTTTTTTTAAAGATTTTATTTATTTATTTGTCAGAGAGAGAGAGCACAAGCAGGGGAAGCAGCAGGCAGAGGGAGAAGTAGGCTCCCCACTGAGCAGGGAGCCCGACACGGGACCATGACCTGAGCTGAAGGCAGACGCTTAACTGACCGAGCCACCAGGCACCCCTGTTCTTTCTTCTTTGAGTAGGAGTGAGCGTGTGGGTAGAAAAAACCAAATATATTAAATCAAAATCCTTCCTTGGGGAATGAACATTTCTTCCCAATTTGCAATTGAGTTAATCCCTCCCTTAGGACCTTCCATTCCTCTTGAAACTTCCATACTTCAGCCCTTGACTACTAAATTGAACTGAGCCAATTTTCACAATTTTATTTTTTTTTATTTCTTTGACTATTTTTTATTATGTTAATCACCATACATTACATCATTAGTTTTTGATGTAGTGTTTAGACTCAAATTCCTCCAGTACACCTTACCTGCAATATAATCACACAGGATTCAACTTGCACCATAGAAAAATTGCCAACAATACAAGTAATGGGCCTTTGAAATCACTCGGTAAAAGTTAGAAGTGTAAACATTAGGTCATTGACTGCCAAGGGACTTTAATATATATTTATTAAAGAGATGACAAAGAATTTCTGTGGCATCCACCAGTGACAGGGAACTCCAGGTGTCAAAATGGCACTTCCAGCCTTCTTTTTTGGGTGTTTGTGTGTTGTTCTATTTGAGGAATCTCCAAAGTCGACATCTTTTTTAAGACTGAAAAAATAAGATGAGAAAGAACAATAAAAAGACACATTGCTTTACACAGATTTAAGTCATTAATCTTTAGCAGAAAGACGCTAATTATCTTAACCAAATAGGAGATTGGTAGTGACAATAGACTTGTCAGAGAGTATAGGTGTACCATCACTGGAGGCAGAACTGAATGGCTCTTGAATGCGAGTTTGATACTCTTTGCAACTGGTCTCTCACACTCTACTTTTATTCCAAGTTCGTATGTGGGATATTGGTGGCAGCTCCTGGCAATGGCAGCACTTGGAGTCTGTCCGGTTTAGTTCATTTTGTTTCCCCCATGAGCATCACTGGGTAGGTTACTGGAGAGCTCTTCGTGTTAACACTTCATTTCTAGACCAGGGGCATGTTGGATGAAATGCATGGATGACAAAAATATGGGTGATAAACAGGAAGCATTTTTATTGACTCTAGTATGGCCATATTACCACAAATAATCTACAATTTGTCCCAAGCTCAATTTGAAAGAAATTTAAGATTTTAGAATTAAATCTTGTTAGAAATACTTTAAAAGAGGTATGTGGTTACGTTTATTTATTAACAAAATATCTTATTAATTAATTCATGAAATTAAATAAATTTCAGAGAATCTTGCCATGAAAATATTTAATGGATTGGTAGGAAGTTTCACTTATCAGTTCATTATGTTCCCCTCTTGGACACAGCCTACTAACTGGAAAATAATCTTGAAAAAGCTTTCCCATAAGTCAATAGACTATACAGTAGGCAAACTATAATTCACTCATCTATTCTCTCAGATTACAAAGATTTATTATGTGTAAGGCATAGTTCTAGCTGCTAAGGCCATAACATAGTATCTGACATGCAATAAATACTCAATAAATATTTGCTATTTACAGAAAAAAAAGTAACTAAGGAATAAATTCTACCTTAGAGACTACAATGTACTAAAGGAGATAATAGCATTACTTTTTAAGTAATGATACACTATATTACTACATAGCTGTACGTATAGTTTTCTGTATATAGTTGTATATTATAATTTGCATAAAATAATACAATGACTTTATTATTAATACTTATAGAAATTCAATGATATCAATTAATATAATTTGATATAAATTAATATTTATATATTAATTTAGTGTCATACAAGTCTATAGATGATTGTTTTCATAACAGTAATTCAAAGACTGAACCAGCAATTCCAGTACACAGTAAACAATGGGATGGTATATGAGATTATTATATCTATATCCTAAGTGGTCAACTGATAACAAATTAATGGTTTGTAATTAAAAAATCTATGCAAATGTATAGATATATACTTATGTACCTATATATAAATGAATATCTAATACATGTATGCCTACATAATTATATATGTACATACATACATACCACATTTATTAGTGGATAAATGATACTGGACGAGTTCAAGAAGATGAATGTTAGCTACCTACATTGCTCTGCAAAATAAACAATCACTTTGAATCAGGGTGGCAGGAACATTTGTGTGATAGCGCCTCACAGTTTCAAATTTTCAAATGCTCATTATATGCCAGGCCTTCCTTGTACCCTTTCTTCATACACAACCTCTTTATTGAATTGCCACAAGTTTTTTTGATTTGTATTTAGATTGTGTCATCCCTGTATTACAGAGGAAGGAATTAAAGTTTTAAAATGTTGTATTTGCCCAGCATCCCACAACTAGTAACTGGTCTTAAGCTAAGATTCTAAATGAATTCTTCATACAGAGCTCTTAACTGCTACACTGTATAAAGGAATTTTTCAGATAAAAACCTCCTCACTAATTCTTGTCTGACCTTTGTCTTTCCTAGCCTCCTTTGTTCTTTGAAAGTAAATATTACCTGGGTTAGGAATAAGACTATCTAGAGTCCAGAAATACAGACTTCATCTGATAAAGTTATAATTTCATTGACATTCAAGTTCTTGTTATTTTTATTTCCCTCTAAGTGAATGTGAATTTTTACAAGAAAACCTTATTATCATCCTAATTATCAATTAACATGTATTGATTGCCCACTTGATACAGAGCCCTGTGTTAAATTTCAAGGATGGGAAATTGATCTGGAGCTGTTGTGTTGTTGTTTTTTTAATAAGAACAATTTGGCAAAGAATTAACATCTAAGACTTGCGGAGATGCATTTGCCAAATGGGAAGAGAAATTCTTGTTGATAGAAGACAGTATTGTTCATGTTTACAAAATGTAAAAATTATTATTTTTTAAATGCATACCTTTACATTTAGGATATGTATGAGCTGACATCTCAGAGAAACCACTTAGCTTTACCTACCGTAGCAGAAAGCTTCTAATCATCTGATATTGGGCTCTCTGATGAAATGTCTTATCAGGCCTAAAATCTTTTAAATAATTAAGAAAAATAATAATACTTAACTTTAACATTTTGAAATGAGCTTGTCTAGCAATGAAATAAGCTAAGAAAACTAAAAATAAAATTTGATGAAAATCAGCAAAAAGCAAAATTTGGGCACTGCTCTTTGTCATTCACAATTAATTCCACACAAATATTTGTTTAATCAGACAATGTGGTTAATCACCAAGGTGAAAATGAAAGTTACCAACACTAAATGCTGGTATAAAAGTTAATAAATTCAGTTCATAATCATTATGCACATGCTAGTTATAATAATTTACTGTCCATACCAAATCTTTATAAGCATTGTAATTAAATATAAAATGCACATTAGAATTATAATGAGTAATTAGGGCAACATAACTAATATGCATGAAAGTCCCAAAGCTCATTAAAATGTTAAAAGACAAAACCTGCTCTACCTAGTGTTTTTGCATATTTTCCATAGCTAAATGAATGCTAGTAGAGTCTATGCATTGTTTTACCATTTTTGGTTTTTATGAATTATGCATTTAAAATGCCCTGGAAACATTTGGTTCAGTTACCAAAAGCAGACTTATTTCCATTTTGGGAGAAACAGAGCTAAATCACACCACACAAACCACACACACACACACACACACCACAAAACACACTGAAATAGTTTTATTTGATGCTATTATGAAGCCACCTCATAGGATTACGTGAGTAAGAAAATCATAAAAACCATGATGGACCATCATTTCATGGGGCACATAGTGGAACATACTGGAAAGAGCTTGAAGATAATAGACTCAACGGGGAGCATTATCTTGACCAGTCTTTACACTTTTTACAGTATAATCATACTTGCCTCCAACTGTGAATTTCCATTTTAAAAAATGGTGAACTCAAATTCAGGCAGAAATACTAAACTGAGCATTTAGCCAAAATGACAAAGAAGCAGCACATATTACTACTTCTAACATTGTTCTGAAAACCATCTACCCTGTGTCTTTTATAAACAAACACATAAACAGTTTCCAGTATGCCCAGTATACATATATATATATACACACACACACACACACACACACACACACACACACATCAACTTTCTATCTTATACAATAGTCCCCTTTTATCTGCAGTTTCACTTTCCAGGGTTTCAGTTACCCATGGTCAACCATGGTCTGGAAGTACAATATCCTCCTTCTGACATGTGATCAGAAGGTCTTAGTATCCTAACACTGATCACATTACCTACATCATTCACCTCACTTCATCTCATCACATAGGCACTTTATCATCTTACATCATTACAGGAAGAATAATGGTGAGTATAGTATGGTAAGATATTTTGAGAGATATTTTATTTTAGTGTATCATTATAATTGTTCTATTTTATTATGAAGTATTGTCATTAATCCTTTACTCTGCTTAATTCTTAAACTTTATCATAGGTATATATGTATGGGAAAAACATAGTCTACGTCGGTTTTATACTATCCAAGATTTCAGGCATCCACTGGAGGTTGTGAAATGTGAATAAGGAGGGACTGTACTCAGATCTTGCAACTTACACACAAAGTAAATAAGTTGTTTGGATTCATATATATGTTTCAGATTCAACTTATAACAGAGATTTCTAGTTAAAATAAATACTCCTTTCCTTAGCAGGCATATCCATTTATTTGATCAAAATAGAGCACTTTATGTCTAGAATGTACAACTTTTTTAGAGAAATTATTAGCTTTAGTTTAAATTTTAGGTGAAATACGCCCAGAAATTCTGCTATTTCCATATCTCTCCCCACTAAAAATTAATTTATTAAAGAAATTCTTTAAGAAATGTACATTATTAGGAAATGTCATTGATATCAACATTTGGCCATATAGTATGAATATCTTTAAGTATCACTTATGTATTACATGAACCTAATAAAGCCATTAACACTGAATGTAACTCATTAGAATTTAACTGTATTAAGTTGAAAAAGCCTGGAGTATAAATTTTAGCAAGATCATAGAATCACAGTGTTTTATAGAGTTCATTCATTCATCACATTCATTTCTTCAACAAACGTTTGAAGTGTCTGCCATTTTCCTCATACTGGGCGAGGCCTTCCTTAGAGAAACAAAAGTTTATGACACATTATTAGCCAGTTCCTAATTTCACTAGAGCCCTGAGCTTCTCTGAGAACCATTTTAATATATCCTTGACCAATAGCACTGAGTAAATTAATGAATAAGAGAAGAGACAATAACTCAGAATAAATATTGAATCCGTAGATGTCATATGAACATGGAAAAATATCTTCCAATTCTCAAATGCATCTCATTTATGGAAGCTGAAGAAGTAGGGAGTCTTCCTAGGGTGGGTCCTCATATCAACCTTTCTGGGTGCTCTAATAACACCTTCCTGACATGCTACTTTTCCACAGTACTTGGTTTGCATAGTACTTGCTATCCTTTTGGTTCCCATGGCAGTTCTGTTCTCTGCGGTAGATCTTCAGTCAGATATCCCTCACATTAAATCACTCTGAAATCCACAATTCATTTCAGACACTCCATTTCCTTAGCAGAAGATGAAACAAATTTCCTTTTCAAGGCAGACCCATGTAGCTCTCTTTGGCTTTGGTATGGAAGAGACTTTGAGCCTGAATGTCTTTGGAAAATTCTACCTACGAGTAATGGTCTGGATAATTCCTTGGCAAAATTATCTCCCATCCCCCTCCAAATGTACGTAGAATATTTCCTGGCCCCACTGATGACAGACTTGACTATATGACTGCTTTGACTAATTGGCATTACAGATATGACATAGAGTAAGACACATGAGTGAGAAATCAATAGTGATACCTGTCACTAAGTTGTAGTGGTTATTTCTTACATGGTATTATTGTGGCAATGGCTAAGTAAAACAGGGAATAAGCCTAAAGTTTATCTGTGATTGCTTTCTGAACTAAAGTATATCAGGGGATGTGATAGACATACTGCTTGAATTTTTTCTACAACTCAGCACCCATCTATATTGTATTTTAGTGCCGAGTTATATAGTGTTACATGTGATACTGTTAATATATAAAAATGAAACAGTAAAATTAACCATTTAATTTCAGATGATTTATTATAAATCATATCTAAGTACTCTAAGGAATACATTAAATTTAATTACATATATAATATAGCACATATTTATATATATACTATAGAAGTATATAAAACATGTATTATATATTAAAAATATATTATATATATCCACACATAGATATATATTAATCTAATTCAGTATGAAGGGATGAAAAAACATAAGGTATTATAGAGCAAAACTTACCAAAAACGCTAAGGTGATATATTTGCAGACCTTGAATTATTTATTTTATAGGCAGATAATATTAGAGATTTTAAACAGACAAATGGTAATGCTACAGAAATTTTCTACTCAGCAGAGAAATGACACTATGACATCTGCCTTGACTTACATCAAGATATGCTATATTTTTGTAACAGAGAATTGAATGGTTGTTTTAGTTTTTATTCATTCAACAGCAATAATATATCTTGTATTCTTTATTGAGTGCCTGCTATGTTCCAGGCACTAGTCTAGGATATATCGTTGAACAAAACAAAACTGTTTCCTCATGGATTGTACTTTCCAGGGAGGGAAAAGAGACAATGAGCAAATAAAACAGTAAACATATACTATGTCAGATGGAAATTGTTGATACAGAGAACAATGAGGATGTCTAAGAAAGGAGTTGTAAGGTAAGGGAATAGATGTATTATTTTATATAGAGGGACAGGGAAGTCCTCTTCAATATGGTGAAATTGGAGCACAAACTGGAGGCAATGTGGATGCAAGCAAGAAATGAAGACATCTGAAGGTTGAGTATTTCAGCCTGAGGAAGTACCAAGTTATAAAGAACCTCAAGTAGGGACATTCTTGGTATATGTTTCATGAATATCACGAAGTTCATTGTGGCCAGAGAAGATTCGGCAAGAAAGATAGTGAACACAAATGTGGCCAGAGAGAAGGCAGGAGAGTCAGATGGTTTACGGTTTTGTGGACCACTGTAATGAATTTGACTTGTAATTCCGAATGAAAGGGGAAGCCAGGGCATGGTTGTATAGTAGCAAGAATGAGGATTTGAGGGCTCCTGGGTGGCTCAGATGGTTGAGCGTCTGCCTTCAGCTCGGGTCATGATCCCAGGGTCCTGGGATCGAGTCCCACATCGGGCTCCCTGCTCAGCGGCGAGCCTGCTTTTCCCTCTCATCTCCTTCTCTGTCTCTTCTGAATAAGTAAATAAAATCTTAAAAAAAAAAAAAAAAAAAGAATGAGGATTTGACTTGTTTTAATAGAAACACTATGGCTGCTATATTGAGTATGACCAATAGCCCTGAGTAAATTAATGGAGAGCAAGGGCAGAAGTAGGGGGACCTGTTAGGAAACTTCAATATTTCAAGCCAGAGGTCATGCTGGCTTGCACTAGCATGATAGCTATGCGGTGGTAAGGAGTGATAAGATGCATTTTAAAGACAGAATCTACAAGATTACAGTCTCTCAAGACTTGGAAATGTTTTGTAATGACATTGATGAAATGGCAATAGTAACTGTTCATCAAATGCACAGATAAGTTTTGCAGGATGAGAGCAATAAATAGTGAGGAATCTAGTGATTTTGACATAAGAGGCAGTAAATAAGACTGCGATTATAAGGAGGGTATCAGCTGCATTTTAGGCATATATATATTTCTGAGCAGAAGAGGGAAGAGCCTAAACATTTTCTCTAATAATTTATTTATGTGCTACTCTTGCTGACACGGAATTTCTTATTTGTCTGTCAGACTTTCCCTTTCCTGACACACCCTTCAGTTGTCAAATTACTTTTGCTGTTAGGCAGAATTTTCTCCTACCAAGTCTTATTTAATCATTTTAGGGAGGATGACATCTTTTCGCTTGTTAAACATTCTTAGTTTCAAATACACCTGTACTATTGTTTCTGAAAATTACAGTTTTTCTGCCATCCCTCCTCCCACATCTTTTTGTTTCTCTAAGATACATTATTTGTAGGTAAATGTCTCTCCTACTTTATGTCTCCTTATTCTTTGGCTCTTAGTTACTACTTACTGTGTTTGCTCTATCTAGCGTTCTTTCTCCATAAACGGAAGTATCTAAAACTGTGTTTTTCAGATGGGAAGAAAAATTACCTCTCAATTCTACAACCAGTATCACTTCCTGCTCTGTTGTTTTTCTCCTTGTTCATAAGTTCAGAGCAAGTTGATGGATAAAGCACATCTGTTTCACAGTCATGACCTCTGTTACTTTACTCTCTGAACCATATAGAAATCCTGTAACAGTACAAACTCCAGGATGCAGGTCTGAGCACACAGCTGATTGCCACCTCAAAATAAATGGAGAGGTAGAAGTGGTTCAGTGTAGGAACCTGTGCATATGGTTTTGAAAAATGTCATTCACTTAACACATTTCCTATAGTCTTGCTAGACTTCTAACATTTACCCTCATGCATTTGAGGGCAGTGGAGCAAGAAGAAAAGGTAGTTTTACAGCTATATTTCTATAATATAATTTTCTTCTTAATTTCCCTTTTTTTTCCCCCTAGCTACTGAAAGCTTTCTTTTCTCTTCCTCCAAGAGGAAAGTAATGTGTTTGGAAAGTAATTCTTTGGAATATATTAGCAATATGAATTATTCATCTTTCAGAATTAAATAATTTTAATAACTGAATTTTAATCAACTTTTTAAATGTGCTATTTTAAGATTATTGAAGCCACAGAAACAAGAATAATAAACCATTTAGTCAACTAAGAAATCTGATTCAGTGATTGATCTGCAGAGGGCAGAAGCCATACCAGCCCAAGGCTCCCTGGTGCCTTTGGGTTTACTAGTAGATCCTTGGAGGAAACTGGCCCTGAAGTCAGAGGGAAACTTGATCTGGTGAGAATTAGCCTGAGGAAAAATTCCACCAATGTTTTCCCCATCTATTACCAAGTACATCTTTATTGGTATCATTTTTTACATTGATTGACTGCAAAAAAGTCTTAAATTTATACGTCTAGTTTATTTGTATTCTCACAGATCGATTCTATTCTTTGAAAATGTACCATGACTTAAAACATAACAATAAACATAATAGAAGCTTAACCAACATTAATTAATTAATATAGCTAGAAGATTTTCCCCATGAGAAAAAGATTCCCAAGAATATTTTCATGTTTTACAAGCAATCTAAAGAGAGCATCTGAATCCTCTTCTAATCTTTATTTTGGAGGGATTCATTAAGCAATAATTTTTATATCAGGAAATTCATAATCACTTCAACATGAAAAGAATGCATGCAAACATTTAGGGACTCGGAAAGTTTATACTGATGTGCAACTTGTGTTGCAAGATCGTACGTGCTGAGAATAGAGATGCCTTTGGAGAGTCCCAGCTTCAAAATTCTTACAAACTTGTCCACTGTATCCAAGTCAATCACATTCAGCTATAATTTCAGCATGACTGACAACAGAGAAGAGATCAAATCATGAATAAAGTCTAAAGAAAGAAAGTTTGGTGAACAACTAGGAAAACAGTGAACCATTTAATTCCTATTGATACAGCTGGTGGCCCAATAAATCTGACATTTTACAGTGGATGCATCACTGAAGTGAGCATTGCTGACTATAAGGGGACAGCTACTTCAAGCTGTAATTTTATTACTGCTGACCCTTGCCAAAAGCATGATATGAATGAATTCTGCCTAAGCACCAACAAACTCCTCATTATATATATAATCCTTTAATTCCTTACTGTTCTTTTATCTACTTCTTCATGAGTCACAGATAACCCAACCATCCATCCTTCAATGGCCTCTAACAGATGTACACTCATAATCAAGACACTATCTGATCATTCACACCACAATATAAATGACTAATGAAAGCTTAAGTATATTTAACCTTGAAAGATTTAAATATTATAATAGCACTACACCATGAGTTTAGGAAAAGAATCCTTTATGTTGTAGTTTAAACAATGCACAGATATTTCTTTGAGTGTTTAGGGGGACAGTGCAAGGACCTTCACCAATGCCCCTAAAGTCAGACTTACTATGCAGTTATATATCTTAGCTCTGGATTTTTTTTACAAAATATTTGGCTTTTTATGCTCCTGTGCAAACATAAGGGTATCAGAGATCACAGCTTAGTACACTAAGATGGATATTGAGCCTTTAATAAAACCACTGAAGTCAATTTCATGTGAAATTCATGTGAATTTAATGTGAAACTCCACTTTTCATTGTCTTCCATGTGAAAGAGAAAATGATCTCATCATAAGCTTAACTGAATCGATACATTGATCTTTTATATGCCCTAACACATAAAGAATGTCCACAATTGCATATCTTTCTAGAAAGAACACCTTTGTGTTCCATACACTTTTGATGTTCTATCACATTATTGAACCCAAGCCTCTTACTTTTTGGTCGTTGAGAAATTAGACAAGGTCTACCACAAATGTCTCTCAGAGAAGATTTTTTTGGTTAACTACAATTAAAAAGCAGGGTATGGATGGAATTCTGGGAAAGTAAGAAGTGATACTGGTACAGCTTTTAATTAAATTAATCACATGCTTGCCATACCAAGACAGTGAATTTTTATTTATTTTTTATTTTTATTTTTTAAAGATTTTATTTATTTATTTGACAGAGACAGACACAGCGAGAGAGGGAGCACAAGCAGGGGGAGTAGAAGAGGGAGAAGCAGGCTTCCTGCAGAGCAGGGAGCCCGATGCGGGGCTCGATCCCAGAACCCTGAGATCATGACCTGAGCCGAGGGCAGACGCTTAACGACTGAGCCACCCAGGCGCCCCAAGACAGTGAATTTTTAAAAAATCAGTTCCTTTTCTATACATATCTTATCATGATCTCATGTTCTTAAAAGGGAGCATAACTGTGATATCATATTCACTAGTAATAATACCTGTTTAATAATAGCTAGTGTTTTTATTGGCTGCTAATTCAGTGCGAAGCACTAAGGTAGCACTTTTCATAAAGTTTGTTTTTGTTTTTAATTCCAGTGTAGTTAATATATAATGTTATATTAGTTTCAGATGTACAATATAATGGTTCTACAATTCCATGTATTACTCAGTGCACATCAAGATAAGTGTACTCTTAATCCCATCATCTATTTCACTATCCCCCACCCACTGCCCCTCTGGTAACCCTCTGTTTGTTCTTTATAGTTAAGAGTCTGTTTTTTGGTTTGTCTCTCTTTTTTTTTTTCCTTTGTTCATTTGTTTGGTTTCTTAAGTTCCATATATGAGTGAAATCATATGGTTTTTGTCTTTCCTTGATTGGCTTATTTCGCTTAGCATTATACTCTCTAGCTCCATCCATGTTGTTGCAAATGGCAAGATTTCATTCTTTTTTTTTTTTTGGCTGAATAATATTCCATTATATATATACCACATCTTCTTTATCCATTCATCTATCTGTGGACGCTTGCGCCGCTTCCATAATTTGGCTATTGTAAATAATGCTGCAATAAACATTGGGGTGAATATTTCCCTTTGAATTAGTGTATTGGTATTTTTTGGGTAAATACCCAGTAGCGTGATACCTGGATCACAGGGTAGTTCCATTTTTAATTTTTTGAGGAGCTTTCATACAGTCTTCTATAGTGGCTATGCTAGTTTGCATTCCCACTAACAGTGCAGGGGGCTTCCTTTTTCTCCACATTCTCATCAACACTTGTTGTTCTTGAGCTTTTGATTTTAGCCATTCTGACAGGTGATATGTCATTGTGGTTTTCATTTGCATTTTCCTGATGATGAGTGATGTTGAGCATCACTTCATTTGTCTGTTGGCCATCTGTATGTCTTCTTTATAGAACTGTCTGTTCATGACTTCTGCCCATTTTTTAATTGGATTATTTGGGTCTTGGGTGTTGAGTTGTATAAGTTCCTTATATATTTTGGATACTGACCCTTTATCAGACATCATTTGCAAATATCTTCTCCCATCCAGTAGGTTGCCTTTTAGTTTTGTTGGTCATTCCTTTGCTATTCAGAAGCTTTTTATTTTGATGAAATCCCAATAGTTTATTTTTGCTTTTGTTTCCCTTTCCTTGGTAGATATATCTAGAAGATGTTGTTATGGCCAATGTCAGAGAAATTACTGCCTGTGCTCTCTTCTAGGATTTTTATGCTTTTAGGTCTCACATTTAGGTTCTTAATCCATTTTAAGTTTATTTTTGTGTATGGTGTGAGAAAGTGGTCCAGTTTCATTCTTTTGCATGTAGCTGTCCAGTTTTCCTAACACTTTGAAGGGACTATCTTTTTTCCCAGTACATATTCTTGCCTTCTTTGTTGAAGATTAATTGACCCTATATCGTGGGTTTATTTCTGGGCCTCCATAAAGTGTTTTATGTTGTCCATATAGCAATCCTATGAAGTAGGCACTATTTATTTTATGGATGAGAAAACTGGAGTTTAGAAGGGTTAAGTAACTCAGGTAGTGAATGTTACAACCACTTTTGTTTGACTGCAAAGAAAAGCCTTTTCACTGCTCTATTTTGTGACTGTGTAAATGTTTAAGGTCTTGGGGAAGCTGGAGGTACATTACAAACTGTATTATTTTCATCCCCTGTGAAAAGGGAGCAGAGGTGTATTCAATGTGAAAGTCCTTTAGGTGATAAAGATTATTTTTCAACTATATTTCAGTAGTTTGATTTTTTTTTTTTTAAATCTGGCTAGGTAAATTACTTTTAAAAATTTTCCCTTAGCAATAACATGGAGTTTTCAGCTTTCTTTAAGATCAAATTAGTCCATAAGGCAAGGAAATATTTGCTTCATGGAAAGGGTTTATTGACCTAGTGATTCATTTCAGTGAGATCTATGACAGCCTTTGAAAGATTGTCATTATTCCTTACCCTAAGGTGCAACCTATCTCCAAGGAAGAAATTTTTCAACTACCATCATCTGCATCTGTAACAATTGTGTATTGAGCACTTCCTATATGATGTGTTTTCTGGTAGGTACTGGAAACCTTAATTTATTTTCAAAGACTGTTTATTTGACTGAGGCTTCTTTGGTGTAGCTCACAAGTTCTAGAATTTAGACCAAGGTCAACATGCTTATTTACCACAGTGTTTTCCTACATAGCTTCTGTAGGACAAATTTCCTCATGATTTACTTCTCTTTACTATTCTTCACTCTTCTTTATTGTTGTAACTATTTAATATGGCACCTTTGGCATTGTCCATCATTTTGAGGGAGAAGGATGGTGTCAAATTTGTTTGCCTTTGGAGCTATAGAGTTTCATTTGAACTACCTCAATTCACTAAGGCTATTGAAATAATTCTTGGATTCACTCATCTTTTTGATAATAGGACTTTGTACAAAACCAAAGCTCCCACTGAGAATGACAAGAGAAGAAGAAGGTCTTTGTGGCTATTGTCATGTAACTAAGAAAACTTGAATCTTGATTAGGCTTACTGGGTGCCAAGTGCAGAGGTTCTGTTGCTTGCACCTGCAGAGCCTGGAGTTTTGGATGAAGAACCTTTAATTATCTTCATCCTGAAATGACTGGCTAAACAATGAATGGAAATAATCCCACTGAGTAAATGAAAAGGGAAGACTCCTCTTTTATGAGCATCTAATCACACAGGTGTTAAATACCCCTTCTTGACTCTTTCACTGCTGGCTTTTCCCAACATCTGTTCTTTGCTGTTCCCCACAGCTGTCTAGTAACATTTCTCTAAAATTTATTTATGTCAATTTGCAATTGCTTCAGCTCATAGCCATATACAATTCGATATAAGGGCATTATTCCTAAATTTCAGCAGTACAACAAGTCAGTCTATTCCAAAGGATGCCATTGTACTTATGAATTTGAGAGGCTTAAGTAATCACTTTCTTTACTACTTTGGTGTAATTGAAAAAAGTTACATCTGAGCAAAACAAAAACTCTCTTTATGAAAAAGAAAAACAAAAATAGTTCCAGAAACACAAACACATGTAGAATGCCCATCTTTACACTCCCATTCCCCGTAAAAGCAACTTACAGGGCCAAAATTCACAGATCAATGGAATATGATGGTAAAAAAATAGGTTCTGGGGGCAATCATGCAGAATTTACCACTTGGTTATCTCTTCTATGAAGGGCTCAATATGATTTCTTAAAACTCAGAACATTTTTTTAGTGGAAAATGAGTGTTTTGTACAATTTAGCTAAACCATACTTGTAATCCTTGTTATAGCTCCAGTTTGAGACTTAATTAATCATAATTGTTGTGAGGTATGTATTTCTGGCAAATAAGCAACTATCCCTTATGATGTAAATGATCACAGCCTTTTCCTCACATAAAATTCATGAGTGCATAATAGCTCATGAGCACATAGAAACCTGTTGAACCAGGGATCATTGTTGACCTGAAAAGTCATGAATCACATAATATACGATGTGGACTAGACCTTAGACATCTACTATCCCCACTGTCCAACATACCCAGAATAAATCTCGAGAAATATTAGGCCCACAGAACTTCAGTATAAAACCTTCTATAATTCCATGGTCTCATAAGTTTGGAAAAAGCTTCATACTATAAAATATTCATAAGGCATACATGTACATCACAGTCTCTGAGATGTGCTCTAGAAAAGAAACCTGCTAGGTATAATCAGACGTTTTTGTGGCCATATAACTTTTTTTTTTTTAAGATTTTATTTATTTGACAGAGGGAGAGACAGTGAGAGAGGGAACACAAGCAGGGGGATTGGGAGAGGGAGAAGCAGGCTTCCCGCAGAGCAGGGAGCCCGATGCAGGGCTCAATCCCAGGACCCTGGGATCATGACCTGAGCCGAAGGCAGACGCTTAATGACTGAGCCACCCAGGCGCCCCGGCCATATAACTATTTTATTTACACAAAGTAATAGGGTTCAGAATGATTTAAACTTGGAATTTCACTAAAAGTGTCCTGTCACTGCCAGTTAACTAAAATGAGTTGACTCAGGTCCAATGTGACCAATGATCTATTTAATTAAATTTTCTCTCAATTCTTTCTTTTTTTATGGATTGGCCAAAGACTTTCTCATCATCCTAAAAATTACTACAACGGCCTCCTAGCAGGTCTGCCTGTTTCTCATCCTGCCTCTCTGCAGACCATGATCTACTCAGCAGCCAAAGAATATTTATAAAAAGTTAATCAAGCCATGTCACTCTGCTCCAAATCTCCAGAACCTCATCTCCTTAGAACAAAATTTAAAGGCTTTACCGTGGGCTTCCAGACTCTACAGAATCTGAGCCCCAGCTGCCTGCCCAATCTTCTCTTCTGGATTCTTCCTCTCACTTATCCGCTCAGGGCATGATGACCATTTTGCTGCTACTTAAACCTTTTAAGCATGTTTCCACCTCAAGCATGCTCTCAACTCAGGGCCTTTGACTTTTCTGTTTCCGTTTATTGTAATAATTTACTGCAGATGACCACATGATGTCTTTTCTCTCATCATTCAGTTTTCTGCTCAAATATTGCCTTATCAATAAGGGGCTCCATGACTGCACCATAGAAAACAATACATCTCAGCATTCCTTTTTCTTTCACTATGCTCAATTCCCATCTCAGTTCATACAACTTTCTTACTATTTATTTATTTATTTACTTACTCACTCTTAGACATGCATATACATGCATACACATACACCCCCCCCTCAAAAATGTTAGCCCTACAAGGCCAGGAATATCATTTTTTCTCATTAACATGGTCCCTAATAAAAATATTTAATTGACAAAGGAATTAAGAGTAGATAAGTGGATGAATCCACTTCTTCTTGAACAGTCATTTTTAGAGAGGGAGAATAATATGAATAAGGGTTCATTCATGTCCCCAAGAAAAATCAATAGAGCCTTCAAGATCAAGTGTCTAATTTTAACCTCAAAATGAAATCTACATCAGACTCCCCTCTCCATATTGATTACGCATAGCCCATAGCCCTTTAATTCTCTAACAAACAAACTGTTCTTAGGGCTTTTTCTTACGTACAGTGTTAATTCTTGACTCATTCTTCATCTGTGCTTCCATATGACATTTTAGGTATCTTTCCATTTTTAGTGTCCATCACAGGAGCTTGTGAACCTCTAGCCAACAGGATCATGTCACTTTAACTTGTGTGGTAAAACACCTAGTGTTAAGCCATATGCACAAAGAACTGCATAAAAGCCTTTTAATGACAAATTAGATTTTATTTCGGTTCATTACGCATGGGTTTTCAGGCAATGTTCCGGATTTCATGGTTTTGTTTATAATGAGTCATGGCCCCCTTGACAAACAAGAAAGTAATTAAACTAACCAGGTTATCAATAGAAGCTTGTGATGGATCTCCTGTTGCATATGGTTATTTCATCTTCAATAATAGTTGGATATTATAAAAGATTATGGCCTCTTAGTGTGACAGGGAGAGAAAGAGAGATTAAAGCCCCTGAGAATAAAGCCTCTGAGAACAAGAGGGGAAATACAATCCTACCTGTGGCTCTCACAAGCAAAAACGTATCATAATAATTGACAAATAAGTGGAGTTTTATTTATAGATGTCTTTTGTATATTTTATTGCCTTTCATGGGGAGATGTGAATTTTGCTTTACAAAGATAATTAAATTTATTAAATAATTTCTTATATTGTGTGAGTGTGTATATATATATTTGTGTATATATATAAATGTACACACACATGAATACATAGACGTATATACACACACAGAAAAATATACACATATATGTAATATGTATTATATATTTACATATATACTATGTATATGCATATATAAATGTGCATATGTATTATGTCATAATGTTTTCTTCTTCAGATATCTCTGGTAACACTTTTTTTTATTATTTTCACCAAGTTATTAGCAAGCACTTTAATAAAAATAACATTTCTTTGCAAGTTTCTTTTCAGAACTATAAATTGAACTTTTACTATTAAGAATAAAAATACCACAGAGAAATAGAGGTGCTATAATTTCAAAGTGAAGTATCACCCTTAACAGAAAATGATGAATTTCCTAGGGTATTTTTGAAAGGAAAGGCAATGTTCTGTTGTAAGTGTGTTTACAGTTTTCATATTCACTGCATATTGAAAAATCATTAAACTCTACTTTTTTTATTACTTTGTAAAGAAACCTAAAATATATCCAGAGTGCACACTTACTCAGGTCATTTGTCTGAATGAATTAGTATTTGCATTTTCATGGTTCCTGCTGTGTTGAACACTTTCCCATAGTGTTATTTCAAATATATAGTATGTTAAAAAGATTGACAGAAAAGAAAATATTTATAAAAATAGATATGCATATCTAAAAGATAGTTATGATAGAAGATAGATATAGCTGCAACGCCAAAAGGAATGCACCATCCATGGAGGAAATCATTGATAAGCTGGAATTCGTTACAATTAGAAATTTTGGCTCTGTGAAATACACTATTAAGAGTCTGAAAAGACAAGCCACACATTGGGGAAAAGTATTTGTAAAAGGCACATCTGATAAAGGATGGTTATCCAAAATATACAAAGAACTCTTAAAACTCAACAATAAGAATATAAACAACCCAATTAAAAAATGGGCCAAAGACCTTAACAGAACCTTCACCAAATATATACAGATAGCGATTAAGTATATGAAAAGATGCTCCATGTCATATGTCAGCAACGAAATGCAAATTAAAACAATGAGATACCTCTACACACATAATAGAATGACCCAAATCTGGAACACTGACAGCCCCAAATGCTGGCTAGGATGTGGGGCAACAAGAGTGCTCATACATTGTTGGCGGGGATGCAATGTGATAGAGCCACTTTGGAAAACAGTTTGGTAGTTTCTTACAAAACTAAACATGCCTTTATCATGTGATCCAACAATTGCACTCCTTCGTATTTACTCAAAGGAACTTAAAACTTATGTACACAAAAACTTGCGCATGGACGTTTACAGCAGCTTCATTTATAATTGCCGATACTTGGAAGCAACCAAGATATTGTTTAGTAAGTGAATGGATGAATAAACTGTGGTACTTCCAGATGATGGAATCTTATTCCGTGCTGAAAAGAATTGATCTGTCAAGCCATGAAAGGACATGGAGGAACCGTAAATGCATAACACTAAGGGAAAGAAGCCAACCTGAAAAGGTTACATGCTCTATGATTACAACTATATAACATTCTGGAAAATGCAAAACTTTGGAAACAATAGAAAGATCAGCGGTTTCCAGGAGTGGAGGGGTGGTAGAGATTGCGAGCCAGAGCACAGAAGATTTTTAGAACAGTGAAAATAATTTGTATGATATAATGATAGTTATATATCATTATGCTTTCCTCCAAACCCATATGATATACAACACCCAGAGTGAAACCTAATGTAAACTATGGATTTTAGGTGATAATGATGTGTCAATATAGGTTCATCAACTGTAACAAGTGTACTGTTGTGGTAGGAGATGTCAATAACAGAGAGGCTATGCATGTATTGGGGCTAGGAGTATATGGGAGATGTCTCTACCTTCCACTCAGTTTTGTGTGAACTAAAACTGCTCTAAAAAATTAAATCTGTCAAAAGAAATGACATGCATACAACTCTTAATGCTTCTCTCCAAAACTCACCGACTTATTGTCTTACCCATCTCAGGCAATGGGTATTATAACCTTCCGGTTAAGCCAGATGAAGTCGCCCTGGACTCGTTTCTTTTTTTCACATCTGTTAGGAAGATCCTATTGGCTTCAACTTCACAACAGACTCCAAAGCCAATTACTTTCACTACCTCTAGTGCTGCCGCCCTAACCTGAGCTGCCAGCATCACTTGCCTTGCTTCCTGCAACAGCTTCCTGCAAGAGCTCAGCTTCCCTTCTGGCCTCACTATGGTCTTTTCTCAACACAGCAGCCAAAATACCTTTGAAATGAACATCAGATTATATCTCTCTTCTATGGTAGTTCACCATTGCACTCAGAGTAAAACCAAGTCCTTAAAATCGCCCTTGGCCGATCTTCCCTCCTTTGGCCTTATGTATTAGTCACGGTTCGCCAGAGAAACAGAACCAATAATATATATGTGTGTATATATATATATCTACATTTCTATATAGATATATTTCTTTATGGAAATAGACCCACATATATTTATAAATCTATAGATGTCTAGATAGGTAAATACACACATACATATTTACACATATCTACCTACACACACACATGTATGTAAATCTTTAGATGTCTAGATAGATAAATATGCACATACATATTTACACATATCTACCTACACACGCACACATATATAAATCTATAGATGTCTAGGTAGATAAATACACACACACATATTTATACATAGCTACCTACACACACACACACACTCACACAAACACACACAAAAAAAACATAATTATATTATGAGGACTAGCTCACATGATTATGCAAGCTGAGAAGGCCCCCGAATTGGTGTCTGCAAGTGAAAACCCAGGAAGGCCAGTGGTATAGTTCAGTCCAAGTCTGAATGCCAGTGAGAACCAGGGGAGCCACCGGTATAAATCTCAGTCTGAGGGCAGAAGACCAATGTTTTACCTCAAGCAGTCAGACAGAGAAGGGGGGGAATTCTCCCTTCCTCTGCCTTCTGTTCTATTCAGGCCTTCAATGGACTGTATGGTATGTACCCACATGGGAGAGGGCCATACACTTCACTGAGTCCACTGATTTGAACGTTATTTCCATACAGAGCCAGACAAACCCAGAAATAATGTTTAGCAAATACCTGGACACTGTGATGCAATCAAGTTTACACAAAATTAACCATCACACTCCATCTCCTGATAATCTCCCTTCTTTCTCTTTGCTTCAGCCACATGGTTATCTTTGGTATTTTTCAAGCAAACCAGGCTTGCCTCAGCCTCACGGCCTTACTGCTAGCTGTTCCCTCTTCGTGGAAGGAAACTCACTGATCTACAGCTAGTCTTTACGTAAATCTCACTTTCTCAATGAATCTTCCTCAGATAACCCTACATAAAATTGCAGTCCATTCCTTGAACATATTCCTCTTATCTTGCTCTAATTATTTTTTCCCATCTTTCTAATCACCTTCTAACATTTTATTTAAATTATTTATTTACTGCTTATAGTCTGTCTCCACATACCTCCCTCCATCTAGAACATAAACTTCATCACATCAGAAGGATGGACTGCTTTTTGCCTTGAGAAATATCTGGCATATATTGATGGCTCAACAACTATTTGATGAGTAAAGGAGTGGCTACGCTACAAAGAAGCTTTTTAAGCATCATTTTGTGTGCTTTGATCTCTGAACATGCAAAGATAAACGAGATACTCACCCTGCCTTCAGGCAGCTAACAAGCAGCCTGGCATACCCATAAATAATTACAATACAAGATAGAAAGTATATGGTATGAGAGAGATTTAGATAAACTATTGAGAGAAAGGAAAACTATTTTCAACCAGAGCAACAGGAAAGAGTATGGAGACACCTAATTGAGGCTGCATCTGTAGAAATGGAAAAGGATGGCATTTCAGGTATCACTAACATGCTAAAGCGCAGGGAACAGGCAGAAGAAAACACAGGAAAATGAAAAGAGGTCAGGCTTTGAGGCAATATGCCTAAGTCAATATGCCAATATTAAGCCCAAATTCTGCAGCTAAGTAGCTGTGTGACCTTAGATAAATTGTTTAACCTCTCTGAGCTTCAGTGTTCACATTTCTGATATTGGGATAATCCCATCTAGCTTAGAGTATTACGTGAGGAAATCATGACCATCAAGCACCTAGCCCAGTGACTGGCTCCCAGTGATCACTCAATAAATGAGAACTATTATGGGAGTGTAGTTTGACTGGAGTACAGATGAAGTATTCCCCTCAACAATGCCATTTTTCCAACAGGAAGCAAGGCCAAAATGTATTGCATTTACTCTGCACTCCTTGGGAACATTCATCTATTGTCCAACTTGAAAAATGAAGCTGAAAATGACTAGTCTTGTATCAGAAGCATAAAACACTGAAAATGTGATGCATTGGCCCATCAGGCATAATATTGCTTTGAATATAGAAGGAATAAAAATAGGTGTGTGTTATACTCCTGCTGATGAGTAGTTTTAGTTACCCACCAGTTTCTTTGCTTGTTTGTTTCTTTTTCAGTCGCTCCTACAATTCAGGAAATTAAATCTGGCACCGTGGCCCCGGGACGCAGTGGATTGATAAGATGCGAAGGTGCCGGTGTGCCGCCTCCGGCCTTTGAATGGTACAAAGGAGAGAAGAAGTAAGGGCTTTGTGATTATTACTGTGTTCCAAGCACTTTGAGCTAATGTGTTTGTGTTTCAGATACTTACCTGAAGCCCTTTCTTTAACCGGCTTGAATGATTCTCAGCAGCCTCCTCGCAGGCAGGCAAACTGAAGGGGCCCACATGGGAGGGATGAGTAGCTAATAGCACCTAGAAGAAATGTCCACTTTGGTTTTATATGATCACAGAAATGCCTGCAAATCCCATGTCGCTGATACATTTCATTTCTTCCCTTCCTTTCTGAACCAGTACCCCATTGCTCTTGCTGGCAACCATGTTTACTTGGGAAGTAAACCAGCTTTTAAAGAACTCGGGCACAGCTTTCATGAGTGCACTCCAAAAGCAATTGGAGCTGCTGTCTCTGCCTGGCTTCCCTGAGAAGTCTCAACCCTTTCACCTGCCTTACTCTCCTGCAAGGCATTTTAACATTTCATTTTATAGAACACTATGTTTTAGATATTCTGTCACTAAAGGGCGTGTAGAGGAGATAAAATACATGGTTAAAGGACTAACCAAGGGGATTTTAGGGCTACTGTAACTTTAGCTCTATGTGATTGTCCCCTTGAGGAGCCCCAGGAAAAGCCTTGACAAGAGCTATTGAACAAGAGAAGACAGGACTTGACTACTTTCTCTTTACTTTCAACCAGTAGGCTCATTCAGACCTCTTCAGCTGCTCTTACCAAGCTATCAAAGAAGAGTGGGACCCCTGTGGGTTAACTGGAAGATGTAATGCAGAGGGGAGGATATTATCTAGAATATATATATATATATATATATATATATATTTTTTTTTTTTTTTT